>NC_080837.1:51945668-52268418 GCF_030435755.1 Ochotona princeps
TAGATTTTTACATGGAGTTGCCAGACTTCAACCTTTTTTGAAAATAAATGCACACTCAATGTGATTTTGCTATATGACGTTTATATTGAAAATGTACTCTTCTACTCTGTGACAATCCTTTTCCATTCCTTAGTGACTTGAATCGCATTGTAAAAAGCTTTCATATCCCAAGTTTTTCTAGGTAATTTTTATGTTATCTCCTACAAGCTCCCAATTTACCAAAATTTTAATATTGGATGAAAATTCATCCTTAGTAACAGTAATTTTATTTTTGTCATAAACTAAGAACATGGATGCAGTTTCCAGGACTCTATTTTACTTAATCCATTTCTTTTTTTTTATCCTTGTGTAGTGACATATGACTTTATGCTTAATACTTTGTCTGTAATGCTACCCTGTCTTAACTGTGTCTTTGTAACATCTTTGATAGTTTTCCAGGATTTTCATATGCTGAAGGTCTCAGTCTCCGTATTATTAACATTGTTTAAGGTGTATTTACTTATTTGAAGAGAGAGTAGGGTGAGATGGAGGGTGAGAAGGAGGAAGAGAAAGAGGAAGAAGAAGGAAACTAGAGGGAAGAGAGGGCAAGATATTATACCTGCTAGTTCATTTACTGGCTCACTCCCCCATTTGTCTACAATAGCCAAAACTAGGGTAAGCTGAAGCCAAGGACTGGGAACTTATTCCCGGTCTCCACATGTGTGACAGGAATCCAAATGTGAGTCACGACCATTGCTTCTTACGTTCTGCATTTAGTAGGAGCCAGAGCAGGGGATAAAATCCAGATATTCTGATATGCATGTGCCTTAACCACTTGGTTAACTGGAGTTCAGAGAAGCTGCACAGAGCACCTGTGCCCTGTCTCTCTATAATGGGTCCCTCAAATCCTGACTGCCTTGGTGGCTCTGGAATGCTTTCAAATGGTTTTTATTGTACCTTGTCATATTTTATTCAACCTTTCAAAAATTATTGCTTGTAGAAGAACTAGTCTGATAGAATCCTCACCTTAGTATTAAAACATCTAAACAGATTATTCATTTTTTCCTAAGACTAACTCTTGTGTAACAAGGCTTCATTTGGCTTAAACTTTCTCAAATATCACAACACTGCAGGTAAATACAAAGGGTAGTAAAGCATTGAGAAAATATGGGATAATTTAATACTAGTTTCTTCTAATATTTATCTAAAAAGACAAAACTGACATAATCTTGATAAGTGTATATATATATATATATATAATTATATAACAGTGTATTCTACTTGAGAATCTACTTTAATTTCCTTCTAAATTGGTGATAGCTTACAAAAAGAAATACACTCACACAAATATGGCTTCCTGCCAAATAAACTTGTTGAAAAGTTAAGATTTCATATCATGTATTCTATTGTAATATTCTATCTTAGTAGCTTTACAGAAATATGACATACAATTTATATTCCTCAAATGCATAAATTATCAGGATTAACAATATCTTTGTCTGTCCCTAAAACAAGGAGTTTGTAGTTAAAAAAAGGACAAATTATTGCATTAAACATTTCAAATTCTCATTTGTGAGAGCAAATTCATACATTCATAACGGCATATTTTCAAAATAAATTTTCAAATGTCATCAGAAAGCAAGGTCATACAGGTCACTGTTCATTTTAGAAAAAGAAATATTTTCCATATCATATCTTACCAGACATTCCCCATAACCTATGAATTATAGTTATTGGCCTTTTACATTTTACCCAAGGTTGAAAGTGAGAGCATGTACTGAGAGCATGCCTGGATAGAATATGGTGGTTTTGTACCTAAATTAAGTTTCCAAGACACGAAAACAAAGAAAGGCAACAGGGAAATATAAGCCCTCTTCAAGGTGGATGAATATTTCCTGCTTTCTCAGAGACTGGGTAAAAAGATAAACACACTCATACCACATGGCACACAAAAGGCATAGCATGCACGTACACATGCATGTACAACATGATTTTTCAGACAATGTGACAAACAGTTTCAGCATTACTTCCAAAGGCATTTGCCATCTAACGTTTTCATGAAGAGCATTTTATGCAAGACTATGAATGTCTATGACACCACAATCTTTCAAAGCATCTTACATTAGGCCTCAATATTTTCTCACATCAGAAATGTGTGATTTGATCACAAATTTACAATGAATCTTGGCAAACACGGTTAAAATTTGACTTTCACAAATACATTTAAAAGCAGGTACTTAATCATTCTCCTACAAAAGTCTCCATTCATCAACAAAACACTAATGGATTTCATAGAACTCTGCTTATAATCAATTAGTTCAAATAATTAACCAATTTATGGGTTAAATAAAGCAGAATTTCTTTTAAAAATAAAAATAATAAAACCAATGTTAAATATTATAGCTAAATAAACTAAATTTTGTTTAGAAAGTATTTATATTTGTAAAAGTACATGAGTACATGATAACAGGAATATAAGATCTTATAAATGCTAGAATATATACCTATGTGATATTTTGAAGCACAAAACATATATGTAAAATTATGTATGTGTTTATTATATAAAACTTGAAACAAAATAAGTACTTTTAACATGAATTTTCTACATTATAATCTATTCTGAAGATGAATATAATTATTTAGAGCATTAGATTCCTTGTGACACATTACACATGAAACAAAGAAACTATTTTCAATTTCTTTTCTTAAAATTTACTTTTAACTACCTAAGTTATTAAAGTTGTGACTTTCTCAATTACTATATTTAAATGCAATTTCTGTAAATTACAAAAATTCAAACTTAAATACCTTCTGAGATGGGAAATTGTTAAAAGGATTAACTTTAAAAGTTCTAATTTAAGCACTTTTCAGTAAAAATATCATCAATTCTAATCAATAAAACTCTATGAAATAACATATAAGCATACATTTATTTTGAGCAGTTAAAAATATAATCTATTCTTAGATATTTTGGTGGAATTTAATTCCCACTTTTCTCCAATGGGGTCACTTATTAAAGAACCCAAAACACAAAAAATTGGTCCCCTTCAAATCTGTAGAAATAGATTATAGATATTTCCTATGTATGAAAATGAATACTCATTTGAGTCATGTGCTTGGTTTAAATAATATAAAGCTCACAGTAAAATATTTTTTAAACATATATATAATGAACACAATCTCTTACAAATGTTTTCAATACATATCGTCCTGCTCTAGTGTAAGAGCGATTTCCTGAACCTAAACATTTTGGTAATTTTAAATCTTTTATTTCTAACTCATTTTTATTGTTTTATTGCTAGGCATAAACCTGAGGAATTTTAAACCTGGTACAATTATCCTGATTGTAAAAAGGTTTTGCTTTATTGTATTCTAGAAATTGTATCTGTTAACTAGGAATTGTATCTGTGGAATCTGTCCACTTTATATTAATTTAAGAAATGTAAACAAGTTAATTGTCATAATTACAACAATTTTTTAAGTGTTTGAAAAATTTGAATTTCCCTTCCTTAAAGATGAACAGCCATGCTTAATCCTCACGTATTTTAGAGTTAATGGAAATATTTCTACCCATCCCCCCGCCAGCCGAGGGACTTGTCAGTGTCTGATAATTGACTTGTAAGTATATCAGAAACAACAAGACTTTGAAACAATAAAAGACTCATTTTCATCAAAGCCATTTTAAATTTTTTCTTGAAATATTCTGCTATGAACCATATTAGTCTAACAAGCTTCAGAGAAGAACATCTTTCATCTCTCACTTTCAAATTTTGACAAACTGTGTTTCACAACAGTAACATATTAGTTTGTGCTGGTTGCTATCACTCCATGACTGTGATGAAGCCTCATTTATTTGAAAATTTCACTAAGCTCAGAGATATAAGAAAACTCAAAGCTGTTGGATATTTGATAAAACACTGGTCAGGCTACGGCACAGGCATTGAAAAAACATAGCTGTTAACACTCCAGCTGCGTCTGCCCTCCCTGGGCACCATCTTGGACTAGCAATGCTACCCACCACTCCAGGGATTTTTCATGGCTTTGGGGAAAACAGACAAAAGGAGACCATACCAGAAGGGGCTCATCAGAGGCACTGGTGGCAAGCTCTGCAGATGACGTGCGGACTGTGCCGAGCCCAGTGAGGGAGACATTGGACAGCCTTCTCCGCCTCACACCACTGCAATTGTTGGGGATTTTAAATGCACATCTCTTATGGTAATTCAGCCCACAACCTGGAAAAAAATAGAAATAAACAGATTTGGTGCAATTACACACGAAGTGCAATTCAGTATTAGTTGTAAATTATGGATTTTTTAAAAACAGTCACTTTTTCTTAAGGTTGTTTGAAAATTCAAATTTTCTTTTGAGCTCACTCTGATTTTTACTCCAGTTTGGAAACAGGTTACGAATTCTTCTTATTATTTTTTTGAAGTTTAGTGGCACAATGGAATTAACTATGATGATTCTAGGAACAAAACTATGAATAAAGTTTAGCCTAGTGCTTAAGAGGCCTGCATTCCGCATCACAGTACCTGAGTTCTAACCCAGATTCCTGAAAATAGGAGCACTGGGAAGCAATGGTGATGCCTCCAGCAGCTAGGTTCCTGCCATCCGCTTGGAACATCTGGACTGAGTTCTCGGTCCCTGGTTTCCACCTGTGGCTCACAGGTATTTAGCAATTAAACCAATGGATGTGAGATTTCTTTTTATCTTCTGGTCAAATAAATATGTTTTAACTATGAAAAATACAAATAGATTACCTGAGCTTTATCTGTCTGCCACAAGCTCAAATGGGAGTGAAAATATAGGGAAAATTAAGCATGATGAATTATAAGTTTAAGGACCTTGATTTGAGTTCTAGTTCTGCACTTTGCTGAAACAGGTGATCCTGGCATACCACTTCACATCATTTTTGTTAATACAACAACTGCGTTTGTAACATTATGAAGAAAATATACAAAATGCCATAGAGGTTGGTTTCCACATGGTTGGTGATCAATAATTTCCCATTGAGGGGCATGCCATTTCTCTTTCAGTATTTCTATGGTTTATATTTCCTCACAGCTAGAATCTACCACTCAGCATTTCCCCACCTGCCACAAATTAGGCCAGACAATTGTTCACAAAATTACACTTTAGGAAGGGTGCCTTTTTGAGCACTATTACCTAAATTTGTTTCACACAAACAGAAATTCAAAGTTTATGTTGAGCATATTTAAAGTTATACCATAAATGCTTGAAAATATTGGCCATGCTTCAAAGAGGTAGAGGAAGTAAGTGAGTTACCTTCACATTTAAGGCCTTGACGCACCAGCCCCCACAGCATCTCTCCACAATGATCACAGAAAGCTGGAGCTCTGTATGAATGAACGAAGAGGGCATGGGGACGGATCTGAAAGTCTTCAAATGTAGCAGAAGCTGTATAAATAGTAACATTGAAAACAAGCTGAATGGATATCCTGATCTGTATGTAATAAACATGCCTGATAATGCACACACATGGAGTTAATTCTCCAGGCTTGATTAGGAAAGGTAAGATGCAATGTGCCTTCCTCTTTCAGCTATTTGACTTTATTGCAGCTAGAATCACAGGTAGGATAGTAATCTCTCTCCTCAATTCTCTTCCTGCATGGCTACATCACAGGTTTTGGATGTAGCCATAAGGTTGGAAGAAAACATGAATGAAAGGTAAATCAAACCAACTTACAGATACCTGACATTAACTGAAAATATTTTGCCTTTTCTATTCCTAAACAAACCAGAAAGATACTGAAAAGTATTACACAAAACAAAAGCTTATGAGTTGAATTCAGATACATCTGAAAACAGTGTATATAAATATTACAATTAAGAGGTACATTAGATAGACCAGGTATCATTGGCTGAATTGAGAAACCTACGGGGCTTTGTCTTGGAGGGTACAGCTGTTTGAATTCTTGGGTGACATACACAAGCTTTTAAATCATGATCAGTAAATAATCGAGCTGCCTCTTCTAACATGCCAGATTGAGGGATTTAAAGCCTGTAACGGTGAACCTGCAGTACATTCTTTCAAAAGCATGCATAGTAAGTCACATTCATGCCAGCTGATACTCTTTGGCACTGCTTACTTTTATTAATCTATGTGGTACATAGAACAGCGATGTTCATTTTTTTAAAATTCAACTTTTCATATGACAGTTTTATATGCTAAAAGCAATTCATGTTTCTTATCTCACTCCAATTCAGAAGACTGGTCTTTGAATGATTTTTAAAGGAAGGGGTAGATCCCGTCAGACCTATCTGCAGGCACAGGCACCCCTCAGAGCACTCCTCTGGCAGTCCAGGGAGCTGCATGAAGCCTTGCCACTGTTTGGGCAACATCTCACCTAACCTACGGGAGCCTCAGACTCTCACATCACAAAGGGCAGACCCGACAGTTGATGACATCTCCACTTCTTTAAAGCTGAACACTTCACTAATTTTAGAATAGCTGTACATGCACTTACCCTAAGAGAATTTTGAGGAATAGTTAGGCCTTAACAGTATCCTTTTATTCTGCCTTTGTCTCAGTTGTTCTACAACTGAAAGTGACTGGGTTAGCTGCATATTGTGCTTTCACTTCAGTATTCACAGGTGAAGTTTGAGTACCAATCACCTACTTTGGTGGGTTGATGAAAATATATTCAAAATGGGAAGTGGTAAATTCTCTCTTGAATACTTCTTTCATACTCACACACAAAACTTATTTTTAATTAAAAATTTTTTTATTGGAAAGGCAAATTTACAGAAAGAAGGAGAGACAGAAAGATCTTCCATCCACTGGTTCATTCCCCCAATGGCTGTCAATCTAGCAATAAGGAAAATGCAAATAAAACAACACTGAGGTTCCATTTAACTGCAGTGAGAATGGCACAATGCAGCAGAAATCCACCAGCAGCAGCTGCTGGTGAGGATGCAGGGAAAAAAGAACCCTACTCTACTGCTAGTGGGATTGCAGATTAATATAGCCACTATGGAAGTCGTGTGGACAATAGTCAGGCAATTGAAAATTCACCAGCCAAAAGGCTGAGAAGCAGTGAAAATTCACCTACCATTTGATCCTGCAATCCCACTTCTGGAAATATATCCAAAATGCTAAAGAATATAGTAAAAGGAAATGCTGTATGCCAATCTTAACTCCTTAACTTCTCCTCTTACCAACCAAAAACAAACAAGCAAAAATTACCCTTAAAGACAAAACATCTATGAAAATACTATAGTGCCAATTAGTTGAACAATTACTGTAACTTTCAAAATAAGGATAAGTAGAATTTGACAAACAACAAGCTGTGTTCAGACATTTTTGAATTAATCAAAAAAGAATATAAATGATTAGACCAAAGATTTAAAATGATAATCTCATACCACTGAGATTATGTCAGATATATGCTTGTATTTTTAATTTGGGGGAGGGATTAACATTCATAAGCAGTTAGTGCCCTTGACTTATGTTAAATGCTATATTTCTAAAGTTCAATTTTAATATTCTCCTGTTAATTTTAGAATAATTAAACACATTTTAAAAATGAAACAACCAAGAGTGGTGAGGTTTTACATCCATTTGAAATCAAAGCACAACATCCATTCATTATGAATTTACCTGTTCTGCACCCTGGGGGAAATCAGCATTAGCAGAGTGTATGCATGCCGTCTAGCCTAATCACAAAATTGCACTTTAGAGATAATCACTTAGCACAGGAAAACAAAATGAATGCCGCAATTCCATTTCATTTAAGTTTTGGAATCAAAATGGACAGATAAGAATAGCAATATTAAAGTGTCTAGAGATTTCAAGAGAGGAATAATATGCTATCTGTCAATCTGTCATAATCAGCCAACCTAAATTAAAACCACATGACAGGGCAACAAACTAAACACAATGGGCCCCTTACACTGGTGTCTGTATCTCTTTGATTTGCTCTATTCACAATCTATTGTTACACTCCAGTGTGCAGGAGAGGAGAAAATGACATGCTTTACTCAGTCATTGAACATTTGAAACAGGTAATTGAGCTTAAACCCTAAAATAATCAGCAGTCCTTTTAAAGTTCATTATAAATTGCTACCAAAAATGGAGTAAACTATTTGGTTAGCCACACAGAAGAAATGAGACCCCTGAAGCAAAATAAATAATCTCTGTAGGTCAAAATTATTTGCATAATAAAATAAAATAATGTCAGACTTTCAGGGTTTTTTTTTCTGTTTTTAGTAGTGATTTTGACAAATTAAGGAACATTATCTTTATCTATGGAAATTTTGAACTAAAAATAAAAAAATACGTAACCTAGTGCAAGTAACACATCATTAATTTCTCTTAAGCCACCTATGAACTGGTCATATCATCCCTATTTTACAGATGAGAAAACAGTCACAAAAATCAAGGAACAATATTTAGTTAACCCAGCATCTGTACTTGGGTCCACTTCAAGAAAATATTCTGAGCCACAAAGATCCCATTGATTACATTTCTTTGAACTCTGAAACACTATGAATGAAAAAAATGTATGCAGAACAATTTTTTCAAAACATTGCTATTAAATGTAATATTCTGACTACTATTACATGTACTCCTTGTCAGAGATGGTAAAATCTAAGAACTCATGAAATAAAATACATAATGAACTAATTTGATTCAGGATAATATTTCTTTTAATTTGCTTTCTATTTGGATTCCATGTCTTAAATCCATACAATTGCAGTTAAGGAAAAAGAATTGGTCTTTAGATTTTTATAAAAAGAGCAGAGCCTGGCCCCAGCAGCGTAGCCTAGCGGCTAGTCCTGGTCTTGAACGCCTCGGGATCCCATATGGGCGCCAGTTCTAATCCCGGCAGCTCCACTTCCCATCCAGCTCACTGCCTGTGGCCTGGGAAAGCAGTCGAGGACGGCCCAAAGCTTTGGGACCCTGCACCCGCGTGGGAGACCCAGAGGAGGTTCCTGGTTCCCGGCTTCGGATTGGCGCGCACCGGCCGTTGCGGCTCACTTGGGGAGTGAATCATCAGATGGAAGATCTTCCTCTCTGTCTCTCCTCCTCTCTGTATATCTGACTTTGTAATAAAATGAATAAATCTTTAAAAAAAAATAAAGAGCAGAGCCAAGCAAAGCTTTGCACCTAGAAGATCATCAGCATTACCACATTGGACAGATGTGTGGGCCAAAGAAAACTACTGTGTAGTTGCTGGAAGCTATCAGCGTTTGTTATAGGATGATTGTTTTTCTCCTTTGAATTTGGAATATTGAAATAAAAATAATTTTTGCACCAAAATAACCACGTTTTAATTGTTTTTATAAGAACTTTAAAAACTTTGTTTATTTAAAAGGCAGAATCCCAGGGAGAAAGGGAGAAACAGTAAAAGGATCTTTTATCTGCTGGTTCACTCCTCAAATGGTTGCAATGGCCTGGGCAAATCTGCATTCAGGAGCCAGAAGCTTCATCCAGGTCTCCTACATAAGTGGCAGGAATGCAAATACTTCAGCCATTGTCTGCTGTTTTCCTAGACACATTAGCGCAAGCATGATTAGAAGTGGAACAGCTAGGATTCAAATAGGTGCTTATAAGGGATATTAGCAGCTCCACTTCCCATCCAGCTTGTGGCCTGGGAAGGCAGTTGAGGATGGGCCAAAGCTTTGGGACCCTGCACCCATGAGAGAGACCTGGAGGAAGTTCCTGGCTCCTGGCTTTGGATCGGCACAACACCGGCCATTGTGGTCACTTGGGGAGTGAATCATCAGACAGAAGATCTTCCTCTCTTTCTCTTCTCCTCTCTGTATATCTGACTTTGTAATAAAAATAAAATAAATCTAAAAAAAAAAGAATTCTCACCACTGGAATTTTCACACGTCACATTAAGTTCACTGTTTTGGGGATATCTTGACTAATCAGAAAATTCTTTATATTAAGCCTCAAATATTCCCCTGAAGACTTAACCAAAGTGATTACAAATCAATACAGAATAGGAATATTTTAAAATAACTAACAGTGTTAGTAGCAGTAATTTTGGGTCAGCACAATTTTTTTGTAGCTTAATTCCTGACTTATATAAAATAACTACCTGATAATAAAGAGTTAATAAAGATACCAATTCACAAAAAAAAGAGGGGACATATCTTAGAAAGTGAGAAGAGCTCTTTAATCTGAAAAGTGATATGAGAAATTAAGGAAAAAGATTCATTAATACAATTATGTACCAGGCAAGTCTAGCCAACTTACTAGAAAACCATGTAATAGTCTCTTTTATTCAGCATAGTTGCAATAGATTTATTTACAACGAACTTGCATTGTCTAGATCACAGAAAGCTAATTCTATTTAATATTCTCAGTTATACAAAAACATACTAACAACAATCAAGCATAAAGCTCTAGGCATGCAAGCCTCTTACTGTTGTTACATACCAGTTACACACCAGGCATGCAGGTGGCAAGACCTACATTCCTTTATGAAAAAAAAAAAAGAGTTAAGCAAGGTGACATGCGTTCCAATCCTACTCCTGCTTGGAAGGAAAGTTTTGTTGTTGTTGTTGTTGTTTTTAAATCTGTTTTCTTTTTTTTTTTTTTTTTAAAGCAGAGGCACACAGACAGCATGGATGTCTGATGGCTTGCATCAAAGTGTTATTCAAGAAATATATTATGAGTCACTCAGGAGGCAGAGTTGCAGTTAACACAGAAAGACCTTTTCTTTTCCTGAACACACTTGACACTTATCGCAGTGCATTTGCTTTAAAAGTAGCAATGCCTTCTGTCAGGAAGACCTAAGATAAAATAGCTACAAAACACATCCAGCTACCCTCTGTCAATTAAAATAAAATGATAAAATAGAGCTATAAAGTGATATTTTATGTTAAGAGAGGCAAGAGATGGATTTAGGCTATCTATTTCCACCCAGGGAAGCTGACCAAGAAAATTCCCCTCAACATACTTTGTGCTCCACGCTTTGCTGATGTAAATGCAAGCTTTCCTGTCTCTTAGACTTTGTACTTTGCATGCAACCTCTCCAGAGACAGCAAACTCCTACTCATTCTACACATCAACCTTGTATCCCCTGCTATGGGACACCCCCTGGTTAAAGCTTTCTAAACTCATTTGCTGTCTTCTCTGACCTACAGCCTCCTGGGCACATTCCCATCATAAAACATGTCACAGGACCCCACCACCTCTTACTTGCTCATCTGTTTACACACCACACAACACATTGCTGGAGGACATAAACCACACCTTCTTTGAGATATATGCATTGATTAATGTTCATTTTTTAAATAAATAAAGCAATGCCTATAAAGTTCAGGCTGCTTTCCTGTCAATATTCTACATTTTATTAAAATCCAGTAACATGTAATAATAGAGTACTTAAAGGTCCAAAGCAAAACCTATGAAAATTGTGATTTGGGTCTTAGTTTTAAAGGTATATGGCAATGTTTCCCAGAGATATCTCTGGTATTATATTTTCATACTATAGGAATTATGGCACAGATAATGATGAAAAGAATGGACACAGTGTTGGAGCAAACTTGGCTTGAACACTGGTTATAGCCATTAGGGGACTTTGGGTAGTTACTTCACCTCCCTGAAAGGGTCACTTGTATAAAATGAGCTTCATGAAATGTACTTCTAAGAGGTACAAAATAATTAGCACAGTCGTGGCACTTGTTGCAAAAACATTCTTAGCATAAGCATGAAGACTATGTGCTTTGTAGGCAGAATTACCTGGGCCTGAATCCCAACTACTATTAATACAATTTATAATAATAATTATTGTCATAATCATAAATACTAATAGAGGGAACACTGCTGTTAAGTCTATTACCAAACCATGGAATCTAAAAACAAAGCTATAAAAACTACTATTATTTGTTCCCTCTCCTACTTCATAAAGAATGTGGTCCCGCTACAGAGGAAATTGCTTTTCTGTCCCCTGTTCTGGTTAACACTAATTAAATGGAACTAAGTCCATAGCACTGTGTCTAGTTTCTTCTCTAAAATGAATCAATTAACAGTTGGGAATTGCCTTGGGACAAGAGGGGTCACCATATCCTGATGTGACTGAATGACAAATGCCACAGCTGGAAAGAGATTAGAGAGCATCTCAGGTCAAGAAAGAACGTAAATGGTTGCCCCATGTGTCCAACATAGAGGGAAAAGAAAATTAAGCAAAAATGTCATGGAGTCAAATTCTAGCTAATGAGTGCAAGCTCTGCAGGCACCCGGAATAGAGGGAAAGAAAGGTCAAATCTTTTTCTTAGAAAGCCCTACTGCTCCCTTGTGTACAGGAGACTTTATATCTTTAAAAGGATAATGACCTAATTTACATGAGGAACACCAGCACACAAATTACTCTTTAGACTTCTTATAAAAGCTGAAAGACAAAGACAAGGTGCAGAATTATGCAGAAATGTTCTGATAGGCAGCAGGGTTTCCTGAGACAAACCGCATCATTATTGTCCAATAGATTTGCTCACACAGAGGCACCAGGCGGAAGTCCTATAAGCTTTACTTTAAGTGTCTTTCTCACTGCACTTTCATAAAAACAAACAAACAAAAAACATATGGTTATTTTGGCTTCATAAACAAAATCCTTAAAAGGTTTGAAATCTGCTAGATATCCCCATTGCAGAAGAAACAAAAGCTCAACAACTGCTGAATCCAGTTCAATGCCTGTTGACCAGACACACTCTAAGAGCATGAATTGCTCTGGATGCAGCTCAGGGACACAGGGTAGGGAAACTGACACAAAGGGACTTACTGCATTCTTCATGAAAATGGTTCTGACTGATTGAAATGGTTCACTCCAGTTCATGAGAATAAAAGAGCTTTACTGTTACTCTGTTTATGATTTTAAATTATATTTGCTGAGATACACTTTACATAAAGCTTTTTTTTTTTTTTTTTTTTTTGCTTTTCAGTAAGGACAAAAGCAGGCAACTGTGTAGCCTAGATGACAAGCAAGATACAGAACAATGCCATCACCAAGCGACCTTCTCAGTATTCTCTTGTGTTTCTTGTGCATATTCCTTCCCCATCTGCCTTCTATGGTAAGCAATGTTTGTTTCTTCCGAGATCAGGTGCGTTCAGTGTGGTACGGCCGTAGACGTCCACCATGTTTTTTTCTTCCAAAACAACATATTTTTAAGCTTTACTTTTAATAGAAAGGTAGATTTACAGAGAGAAGGAGACACAGAGAGAAAGATCTGTCCGATGGTTCACTCCGTGATTGACTGCTGAACTGATCATAAGCCAGGAGTCCTGAGATTTGCAGGGTCCCAAAGTTTGAGCATCCCCTACTGCTTCTCCAGGCTACAGGCAGGGAGCTGGATGGGAAGCAGAACAGCTGGAACATAAACCGGCACCCAAATGGGATCCCAGTGCTTGCAAGGTGCGAATGTAGCCACTGAGCCATCCTGCTGGGTCCATAACATAAATTTTGAGTCTAGTTACTTTCAGTGTGATGGATTTGAAGTTTCCCTCTCGTGTGTGTCTGTGGTCCATTTCTTTTCATTGCTGGATCATATTCTATTTTGCTGATATGACATGTGACACACATATTCAGTCACAGGTAGAATCCTTTCAAGGGCATCAAGATATTTACTCACAAGAACATTAGGGTCAAATATCTGTTAAGAATTTGGGGGGGGGGGTGGGCTAAAAGTTCCAAGAAACAAGCTGCATTGAAGAAGTGAGAGTAAGAAGAAACATTTGTGATTTCTACAGTTTATCCATAATTCCGAATAAAAATAATTTCCTTCTTGTTTTTATTAAAGATGTATTTTCACTTATTTGAAAGGCAGAGAGAGAAAGATGGACAGAAATATTGCATCAGCTGGCTCACTCCCCAGAAGATTGCAACAGATAGGGCTGAAGGCTGAAGTCAGAAGCCCAAGACCCAAACAGGGTGTTTCACAGGGAAGTCAGGTACTCAAGTATTTGAGCCATTACTGATTACATCCCAATATATATGCATTCAGCAAATGGGGTTGGAAACAAGAGTTACAGAACTCCAACTTTGGCAGTCTGATCCAAGATAGCGGAGTTCTAACTGGTATTTTACTGATAATACCAACAGCCTATCACATAATTTCTTTTTTTTAACATTGTTATTTGACTTCTAAAATCATATATCATGGCTACATTATTGTTTTTATTCACCACTTGAAAGTTTCAGGATTTTTCTGTGCCTAATTTTTCTCATCTTCAAAACAGGTACAATTAACTCGAAGAGTTGTCTTAATTACTAGGAACACATTTTAAGTATAGCATAGTACTTAGCAGTACACTGTGTCAGTAAGCAAATCATATCAACATACAATACACATTTATAAATATGCATTTTAGATTTACAATAGCATTTTGTGTCATAAGAAGAATTAGCACAAAAGAGTAGAGATTCAAATATGAAACCTACTTATAAAACTTTCAGAAGAAATTTCAGGCAAACTTTTTTATGATCTTAGCTTTAAAAATAGGCTATATGCAATATCAAAACTATGACTTATTAAAAATCATTGATAATTCAACATTCAAACTTCTGGTCTTTGAAGGACCTGTTCAGAATACTAAAAGTTACAATCTGAGAGAAATTACTTGTAAAACACATTTCTGATAAATGACTTATTTCCAAAATCTAAAAAAAGCTTAATATTAAGAAAGCAAACAATCAACAAAGTATGGCTCAAGTTTTGCAGACAGTTGAGCAAAGAAATCACCAAGATAGCAAAAAAAATAATGAAATAAAACCGGATCACTGCAGTTTCAGTGGATCAACGGGATTTGAACTAATGTGCAATTTTCATAAGAAATGATTATACATGTTTATGAGCTGCACTGGATCAATTCAATACTTGTACTGTTTCTGGCCAAATAAGGGTCATCAACATTTCTCCTTTGATTTGACATTATGACTGAAGACTTGGAGCTCCTTTTTTTGATTTGCTCATAAACTACATACTAGGTTAGTGTGAAAGATGTCCCCCGACTACCCTCTGCAACATGAGGAACTGACTCTTCGATCTAACCCTGATTTGGTGCCTGCTAGCAGAACTCCTTCTTTCTTCCTTGCCCTTGCACCCACACTGTGTTTAGATTGAGACTTTTCACCCTGACTTGTGAGGAGGAACATGCAATAATTATGCTTCTGTATCTAGTTATTCCACTTAGCATGAACGTCTTCCATTCAGCTCCGTCCATTTTGCTGCAAATCACGAGTTCATCTTTTTTTATGGTTGAGCACTTTCCATTTGTGTATGGGTATGATTTTCTTTATGCATTGATTATTTATGATACACTTTAAATACTAAGAAAATCCCTTTGTGTACTAAATATCTAAGTTACAAATTAACGTATTTGAGAACATAATTCCTCATATGCAGGACTATGTATTTGTTTTGAAATAATGTATCCTAGTCAACTTTTATAACTAAAACTACAAAAATTAATTTGACTTCAGTGGATGTTTGCAAAGGTGAAGATATAATAACTAAACAATTTTTAGAAAATATCACATGTAACTGTAGACTATGATGTCATAGTCTAAAATAAACTACTGAGGGGCACTCTAATCCATTTTGCACAAACGTATCCCCTTTTTGTCAATCACAATTCACTGCATGTTTATGGTAACTGAATTCTCACCTCAAACTATGTCAATTTAATGCATACTTTATCCTCATATAGTACTATTTTGATCATTTTAGCATTTAATTTAGATTTAAATTACATAAACCTATTTAGCATTTAAATTACACAAATCACAATGTTTTTTATTATCATTAAGAACCAATCAAGATCAACCAAGTTGATTTTGTCATTACATTAAATTGTGAAGCAATTCTCTAGCAATTTCAAGACACTGAAAAAGAAAAAGTAAGTAAAAAAATTTTTAAAGAAGATAGATGTAAGTTTGTATCTAAAATTGATGTTTCCTGCTACACCATAATTAGGTAACTGATTTCCACAAAGTGGTGTGCTTTCCATAGTGGGATACAACAGCATGGGTGTGGGGACAAGATGCAGTTTTTCATCGAGTGTTTAAACTTGTTCCTAGCATACAATAACTACCATAAGAAATCTCCACTAATATTTACCAAATTTTATGCTGCTTACTCAAAATAAGGTAATTGTTGACACATCATAATATTTGTAATAGACTTATTCTGTTTACCTTATTCTATATTTATCTTACAGATTATTTACTATAACATTATATGAAAATATAGCAAAATTACAATGTGAGTTGATTTTTGTTTATCTTACAAAGAATATAATTTTTAAATGCTATTTCTAAAGCAGAAGTTTATCGCAGCTAACTTTAATCAACAATTGCAATAATCAGTACAAAGAACTGGATACAGGTATTGCATCTTGTGTTTTTAATTCTGTCTTTGTTTTATTTTGTGTCGGTATTCTTCTGAAGACTATAGCACATTGGCATTTCAGGCAATCAGAAGACATTTTGAATGAATGCACTGTCTGTCTTTTTTTTTTCAAGTATCATTTATTTATTTAACAGGTATACAAGACAAGGTTTACAATCAGAGTTGCCTATGGGTTGGAGAGTTAATTCAGGAATTATTTGCATACCAAATCATTGTATAGCAAAGTCATATGAATTATGAGGTCCTCTAGAGATTGCTTTAAAATTTTAACTAATTAATTTATTTGAAAGGCAGAATAATGAAGAGTCAAAGAAACAAACTTGCCTTTGGTCTGCTGGTTCACTCCTCAAATGACTAAGAAGGCCAGGGTTGGGTCAGGCTGTGAAGCCAGCTGTCAGGAACTCTGGAGACTCCAACCTAGAAGGCTCGGGCCATAATCTGCTGCTTTCCCAAGCAAATTGGCAGGAAACCTTATCAGAAATGGAGTTGCCAGGACTTGAACCAGCACTGGGATATAGTTTGATGGTGTTGCAAACAGCAGTTTAATCCATTTCCAAACTACACTGGTACCGGCGTTTTAACTTATGTTATGGTAGCAACTAGACACATGCTATTATTCCAATTTAATTTTATAAAAATCTAAAATTTAGCTACAAGGCACATTGCCACACTTTTGTTACCATATTGGAGAACCCAGAACATTTTGTTGATAAAAGAAATCCGAATTGTATATCACTAATCTAGAGAAAGAATTTAAAGAAAGAATAACTTTTATAGGATAGATATGGAGTTATTTAGTAAGTTCAAATACCATTTTAATCTTTTAATAATTGCACTCAGTGAATAAAACATTATTTGTTTAATTTCTCAAATTCATAAAATAGAATCCTGTTTTTTGCAGGATTGGGCCTATTATATTATGTTCCATTTTTATTTTCTGTGATCAAGTTAAAATTATTTTTAAAATTGTGTAACACCAAACATATCTGTATATCTGACTTTAATCTTGCAGTGACAGAATCTCATTAGGTCTTGTTATGTGTAAGCCTACAAAAAGTGGATATTGTTAAGTAGAAGATAAATATCAATTGAAACTTCAAAAATAAACCCTGTCTTCCAAAAAAAAAAAAAAATGGAATCCTGTTTTTTGCAACAAAATGGATGCAACTGGAGACCATTATACTTGGTGAATCAAGCCAGGCCCCAATTACAAATATCAGAAACATTCTCTGATACGTTGTAGTTTATACAACACAAATAAAGCCATATTTTTATTTATAAAAAAATGAAACTGACATAATTCAATTATTAAGAGACCTTGTCAATATTTCTTTCTACTTGTTGAACTTAATGATTACTAGTACATTAAGCCTGTAATGATAAACTAAAGTTATGTTGTTATAAAATGTAAAGGAAAAAATAAGGCAAGAGGGGAAGCTAAGAGAGAGAGAGGGATATGTGATTAGCTTAGCCTTGTCTCTACGAAATCCATGAAACCTGTTGTCCTTATATGGATGAACATTTAATATATTCAAAAATTAGTACAATTATTCCCTCACTGATGTTAATAGATTAGGTTACAAAGTAATAATATTCTAACAGCCATGTTATGAGGATTATATTTAATTAATCTGAATTCACGTGTTCATACAGATTCTCTAAGAATTCATATTCACTGCAAGTAAATATCCCTTTGCCTGTTTTCCAATATTTCTAGTTTTGTGCATACTGAAACTGTATTGCTAGGAAGCTTATAAACAATGTTGAATAACAGTAAAGGTAATTCTTTCTAAAAACATTTATATGCTCATATATTATATTTAGATATGTTAGATGTGATGTTACTGTCCAGCATTGAATTATTCAGCCAATAATTCTCTTTTATTTCTTGTTCCATCTGCTAGAATTTAATAGCATATTAGAAAACATTCTAAAATTTTCATCTATTCTAAAAGAGTTTCTGTTTAAGAGTTTGACAGAAATTTCATTAAAAATTATCTGACAGAAAGTTCTAATATTTTGGTGAGCGGTGGTGACAGAATTGGAAAAGTGATACATATTACGCAAATTAAAATTTCTTTTAAAAAGTGTGTGAGTCTTTGTGCATGTATGTGTGCCACAGGTAAGAAAATATTCCGCTGAATTTTTAAATTCCAATCACAGAAAGTGAATAAATCTTCCTAACACAAAATATTTCAATACTTATCTTAATTGTATGTCTCATGAAAATAATAGGTGTTGACATAAACATGAGGATTTAACTTAATAAATTCAATACTGACAGAATTAGCATATACTCAACATGAATGACAAAATTAGCATATACTCAACATGAAAATCCTCATTTTTAAATAAAAAAATACTGTCAAAATTCCTAAGTATTCATATAAACATCAAATAGAGAATAAATTTTGGATATTAACATCCAGCTTCAGATGAAAGTTTTAGTAACCATTAAAAGCTGTCTTATTTAATTCTGGACTCTTTCAGGATTTTTTCCTACAGGAACATGATGAAGAAAAAAAGCTTAAAATTCAGAAGCAAAGCCATGAACTGTATTCATTTTTAAAAGTTGGTAAAAGTGAACCTAAAATGGAAATTTAAGACTTAGGGAAATTTATTTGATAATAAGCAGAAAACAGATTAAACACGTACCGTACAGCAATTTTACTATAGTCCTAAAGTGTGCTGTTAACATAACATTAACACAAGTGATTTTGAGCAAAATGTTCCAAAAGGTAATTTTGCCTGTAGGATTATTACATTTGGTACAGCTTCCAAGTCATTTTTAAATATCATTGTTCTTAGCACTCAAAGATCAGATCTGGCTTTCAACATTTTTTGGCTCACTCCACATTTACAGTAACATTTTCTGTATTATTTCAACACTCAGCAATGATTAAACCTAACAAATACAACATCCTCTAACATATTTAAAACAAAATAGATAAAGAATCATGGTCAACTTTACAGAAATTTACATTCTAGCTGGAAAATGTGATAAATTTATTACAAATGAACAAAAGAGGCTAAATTGATTGTAACACAGCATTCACTGAACATGTATTTGAAGACATTGGCTAGAAAGAGTCACAGGAAAAGAAAAAGGAGCATATATAGAAAGATATATGTGAAAGATGCAGGAGTGTATTAATCTTGGATTAAAGAAGTGAAATTTCCTATAAACACAGAAGGAATATCGTTAAAAGGGAAAACAAAGAAAGAAATGTTGAAAGTGAGGGCTTCTTAAGAAGTGAACCTCATTTCAAGCAGAGTCAACGGAACTAAGTACTGGGAAAGTTACTCAGTAGTTCATTTGTTATTAGCTGATGATCAAACCTGGTGTTCCCAGTCAGGGACTAAAATGTAGTAAGATGGTCTGTAGTTGGGAAAAAAATTATCATAATCCAGCTAAGAATTACATATGGCAGAAGAGAATGAATATGTAACATTCTTAAAGTTTTAATAATAATAAACACACCCCATGTATTTCCCATTCAACAGCAGAAAAGGGCATCCCACTACCTGTGAGGTTGCTTTTTGATCCTCTCCCCGGAAGAGCGCACTAAGAAATGAAGTGTCAGGTGTGTTGATAGGATTAGTTGGACAGTGATTAGGACAGCAGTTTATGATTCTAGGCAGGATATCTACTGTAGTGTAGCAAAGATGGCAAAAGAACTATACCAGGCTAAATCATGTCCAACAACACAGGCTCTAGGCTTCATGACTGTGAAGTGGTTAGTTAACCTTTCTATTCCTCAGTTTTTCTCATCATACGAAGGAGCTGAGATAATATTAGTGATTTTCAAACTGGAATGAGCTCTTTGAACAGCATCTGACAAACAGCGATCATGTGGTAATTGTTATATTTTGTTATCTTTTTCTCTTTCCCTCCCTCTCTCTAATCTTCCATCAACTCTGCTTTCCTCTATCTCCTCCTCCCTCCCTCCCTCTCTTCCTTCCTTCCTTTATAACTGTGTATATGTATGTCTCCATACATTAAACAGCATTATATGAAAGTTTTAAAAATTATGTTTTTTTTTAAAGATTTATTTATTTTTGCTGGAAAAGCAGATACACAGAGAGGAGAGACAGAGGAAGATCTTCCTTCTGATGGTTCACTCCCCAAGTGAGCCGCAACGGCTGGAGCTGAGCCAATCTGAAGCCAGGAGCCTTTTCTGAGTCTCACACAGGTGCAGGGTCCCAAGGTCTTGGGACATCCTGCTTTCCCAGGACACAAGTCTGGAGCTGGATGGGAAACGGGGCCGCCAGGATTAGAACCAGCACCCATATGGGATCCCAGCGCGTTCAGATGAGGACTTTAGTTGCTACGCTATCGCTCCGGGCCCCAAAATGTGTTTAACATATCCCCAAATCTAAGCCCAAATCTCAGGAAAGTCTTTCCAAGAACATCTAATAAGTCTCTGAGGGAAAAAAGAAATTCTTTCATTTTTGTGCTGCTCAAAATGAATCTCACACACTCATTTCCCTATCTCTCTCTGGGTCTGCTGAGTCAGAATCTAGACTTCAATATGACACACAGGAAATTGGAATGCATATAATAAGATTTAAAACTTTTATACCGATGAATTTTGAATTAAATTTATAATGGCTTTTGAGACAAGTGTGGTGAATATGTTTGTGAAACGGACATTAATTCTTGAAGGGCAGAGAGAAGACTGTGAAATACATAGTAAAGCCCCCCACCATGACCCATCCTCTGGCTAGAAGGCCCCATATCAATCCCCTCAATCTGTCTGTTGCAGCAAAGTCCCTAATCAGTTGACTTTGGATATGGGGACAACATAAAATTTTCCTCAGTATTATGCTATCACAGGGGAACGTGAAGTAAAAGGATCAGAGGACATGATGGCAGGAGGCCAAAGGTCGAAACATACATACAGGCAGCCCCTAACAAAATTCAAAGTCAAGACAAATTTCGTTCTTAGCATCTCCAGGAAGGAATGAAGTGCTGAAATCACCTTTATTGTTACCCCATGAGATCTGTGTATATATGTGACTTTCAGAATCGCAACATAAATGTGTATTAACTCAGTAAGTTTGTGGCAAAATTATTGAAACACCACAGAAATCCAACACAAATAAGCCTTATTCCTTTTACGTCATTTAAGGTCTTATAGGAGAGCTCTACTGTGAAATTGTGATACCAATGCCCAGTTGCAAATTGTGCATTATTTCTCCTTGTTTGCCCATTCCCTCTCATATTTTCTTACCTTTAATAATAGGGAGTTTGTGTAGAGGTGTGAAGTGTTGACTGTGCAACACCAGCACCCCATATAGGTGCCAATTTGAGTTACAGTTGCTCCAACTCTGATCCAGTTCCCTGCTTCAGCCTGGGAAAAGCATAGAAATACAGCTCAAGGGTTTGGGCCCATGTCATCTACATGAGAGAACTGGATGACACTCTAGGGTCTTGGTTTTGGCCTGGCCCAGCCTTGGCCGAAGAATCAGTGGATGGAAGATTCTTTTCCTCTCTCTCCTTCTCTGGCAATGTCTCTGTTTCTCTAACTATTTCAAAATAAATAAACCTTTTATAAGAAACAGGAGGCCACTGAGCTAACCTCCATTCCAAACTTGACTTAATTATCACCTTCAATTTCTTCCATTAAAAAATTGAAAGTTTTCCTGGGTTACGTTTAAGTTGACCTCTTGATTTGATGAGCATGAAAAGTGGTTTAATGAGTTTAAACCACTCAAGCAAATGAGTTTAGAAGCTCAGGGAAAAAGAGAGGAGAGGCTAGATTCCAGGAAAATGTCCTCTACACCTGAGTACTCATAAGTCCATTACATTTATAGATGCCCATAAGACAGAGAAATAAATACCATCACATGGGGAAAGAAAGGGTGGATAACTCGTCCATATCAATCATGAAGAATGTCTATAACTCTGCCTTCCTCATTTCACCAGTGTGTTTGAACAGATGTTATGACAAGCATTAATCTCCCTGCATTCTGAGAAATATGAGCCAAGCTGAGACACTTATTATGTTGAAATTATTAGGAGAGCACTTATATGTTAAGTAATTATACATTTAAATATCCTTAAGTAAAGGCAGAACAAAATATTATCACCAATAAATGCTTCCTCCTTATCTTAGTTACATGATTTTGTGTAAAAGTCAAACCTGCCCTCATGGATCATAGTTCTGATTCTGCACTTTTAATTCAAATATGCAATTTATATTCAGCAGCTCACAGACTTAATGGTGCAATGCTTTTAAGGGGATTAATTCAAGCCAATAACACTAACAGTGTGCTGAGAAAATGAGCAGTTAAGCTTTCCAAATTGCTGAGTATAGATGGCAATTCTCAATTACACAACCAGTGACATTTTTCATGGCAAAATTCTACACTAAACCTAGAGAACATGAACAATGGAAAGTGGGAACTAGCAAAATGGACATGAATGATTACACACAATACCGTATCCACTGAATCATAAAGAATGTTATGAATGCTAGTATCCAAGCAATTGGGAATTGAGGTATGCAATGTGACTTATGTTTCTCTATTATATCAGGTCATCTAGAAATGTAAATGTCCTACCTGAGCATTTCAACATAGTTTGGTAATTACTCTGCACTTATTTATTACGCATCAGCTAAATAGAGAATGTAGCAAGTGAGGATACTGGAATATGCACATTTTAGGAGAAAAGACACACAAATGAAAAAAGATTTTCCTTTAGCCTCTGCTTCAATTTTTTCTCCTAAAGCCTCTCTATTCTTAAAACATAAAATTTGATGGGTTGGGGCCTTCACAGTGGCTTAGTGGCTAAAGTCCTCGCCTTGAATGTGCCAGGATTCCCTGTGGGCACTAGTTCTTATTCTGGGAGCTCCACTTCCCATCCAGTTCATTGCTTGTGGCCTGGGAAAGCAGTCAGGAATGGCCCAACGCCTTGGGACCCAGCATCCAAATGGGAGACCTGGAAAAGGATCCCAGCTCCTGGCTTCGGATTGGCACAGCTCCAGCCACGGCGGTCACTTGGGGAGTGAATCATCCAACAGAAGATCTTCCTCTCTGTCTCTCTTCCTCTCTGTAAATCTGACTTTGCAATAAAAGCAAATAAATCTTAAAAAAAAAAAAAACTTGATGGGTTTCATGAAAATAATTTTACTTCCCCTTACAATTTTCAAGCATTTTGAAAAAAAATAGCTTCTATCCTTCAAGTAATTAGCACCAAACTCATCTTCCTGAAACCCAATCATCAATGTCCCTTGCTTATTTTACTGAAAGGCTTTTATGCTTCCCATGATATTATTCCTTCAAGAAACATGTTTTGAACAGCAATTACATGAAAGACAGTCTTAGAAAACAAGCCAGAAGGGGGCCTGAGATGCAAACAGAGTAAGATATGGTTTAGGTGCTCCTGGAGTTCAATTCAAGGTCTAACAAAACATATCAAAGACATATAAACACAATCAAAGAAAAAGGTAAGTGTGAAGCTTAAAAGGGAAAGCTAGGAGACAGCAGACTCTAGACTGAAAAAAAAAAGGCTCAGAATAAAAAAGCAAAGGATAACTCCAAGAATGTTGTTTGTTCAGTTTGGGTAACTCCTAGAATATCCAAAGGTCATTTGCAGCAGTATTCCTCAAAAAAGCTTGGTGAAATAGAGCTTGTACAGAGCTTAGATACCTTGTTAGGGAAACTGTACTCAGCAGTTAGCAAACGGGAGAACTCTGGAAGATTCCTATTTCAGAGGTGGTATTAGATTACAGCAATATTTTGGGAAGGTTGACAAGTCAGATGTCTTACAGAGACAACATACTAAAGGGAGAAGGACATAAGTTATAGAATTTTGACATGGAGTGAAACATTGAAAGCAGAGGTGATTCAGTACACACAAGTTGCAGACTTTCATGATACCTAATGACATGAGAAGTAATTGAGAACATTCCATAGAATGACTGGAAACCAGCTGGTACCACTGATGATCACCATTAGGAGATGTGAATTGAGTAGATGTGATGATGAAATCTGCTCTAGATATTTACTTTGAGAGATCAGAGGAGAGATTGCTATCAGAGGTCAAAGGTTACCAACACAGAGAGTAAAGAGGCAGAGTGGAGTTCCTCAGAGAATGAGGAGCCAATAGCAAGGCGGAGGGGTGGGGGGAGCAAGAATTCAAGAGAAATTAAAACCAGAAGCAGTACCCAAATAAAAGGGTTTTGAGAACACAACGAATGGTGAAATAACGTCTGTTGAGTATAAGATGAACTGGCACACTACGGTAAATACTGTGAAGAATGAATGCATTTAATCATGGATTTAAACCATGGTAAGGCAGATTACAATACCATTATCATCAATGACAACTGGGAATTGAAGGTTTTTGGAATCTAAAGAATTTGTGCAAGGACACACTGTTAGTTGGAACTAACAAAACAAGAGTATCCCAGTAAGAATAACTGACCCCAATAGCCATTTTCTTTCCTAACAAGGCACTCATACAAACATAGACCAGGGCAGTGGTATTTCCTTAGCTGAAATGCTCCAGGCTTTCAAGTAAGTAATAAAAGAATATTTTGTTAAGGGGCCCAACGACGTGGCCTAGCAGCTAAAGTCCTTGTCTTGAATGTGCTGGCATACCATATGGGCTTCAGTTCTATTCCCGGCAGCTCCACTACCCATCCAGCTCCCTGCTTGTGTCCTGGGAAAGCAGTCGAGGATGGCCCAAGGCTTTGGGATACTGCACCCATGGAGACCTGGAGGAAGTTCCTGGCTACTGGCTCCAGATCGGCACAGCACCGACCGCTGTGCTCACTTGGGGAGTGAATCATCGGACGGAAGATCTTCCTCTCTATCTCCTTCTCTATATATATCTGACTTTGTAATAAAAATAAATAAATCTTTTAAAAAAAAGAATATTTTGTTAAAAAGATACAAATGATCATTTAATTTCATTCAATGTTTCTATATTTAATACAATTTTTGATAACTGTTCTAAACCAAGTGAGTAGTACTTTGACACAAATTCAGCACCTTTTATATTACTCCTGCATTCTGTATAAGCCAATTGTTTTCAGTGAGGGGCATGGTGTGCCCAGAAAGAAAGTATTTGTTACAAATCAACTCATGTCTCCAGTCTTCAAAGGAAATCAGAGTAAGACCGAGCAAGAAGATGTCATTACGTGCAGTGATCCTAAGTCAACACAAAGACATTCTTGGTCTGCTAAAACGTGCAAGTTTGAATGGACAATGACTAGGAAGCAAAGACACTGCTCCATAGGTGGAGCAAAGGCAGGTTGTCCCCTGATAAATGTTATGAAAATGCACTTGGCTGCTCCAGTAGTTACCACACTCCTGAGATTGCTACCAAATCGCAATATACAGCTTTTCCCAAAAAAACAGAAGTTTAAGCATGTTTGAGAGCCTGAATCGATTTCCTTTACAAATTTTCAAAGAATTTTCCCCACTGTATAGTGTGTAATCTACAAAACAACAACAACAAAAACATCTTTCCAACAAAGCTTTATTTTTGCTTAGAAAAAAGAGGGAGCCATCCTTTGGAATAAAGTATCAATATGCTCTAAAATGTAAATTTCTCAGACTGCTCATGTCTAGTCAGCCAACCTAAAAAATATGCTAAGAACAGCCCATTGGTTTTAAGATTCACTATTATTGCAGTCAAGGTTACTTTATTTAAATGGAGATCATCTACCTTGACAACTGTTAGAATGGATGCCTTTTCCTTGCTTCAAGTGTGTGTTTTCAGTTTACTTACTTATACTGTATGATGTTACCCCAAATGTATTTGAGAGAGTGAATGCCAAACTAAACAATTTCAACATACACTTTCATCATCTGCAGACAGAAGTGATAGGATAGCACATCATAATATCTGCAGTGTTTTGTTTCAGTGAATAAAAGACCACATAAATGGAAGCTGATGGCACAAACTTTGCAAGTGTCGGGAGCATTCTACTCAAGCTGGCTTTGCCTTGTTTCAGTTGCTGTGACTAAACTCACCAAAACCATAGATGGTTAAAACTCAATCCTTTAATCTACATGGTGATACATTTTTCAGTAAAGATGATGGATCTTTGCAGGCAACTAGCATCCTTTATGGAATCTTAGTTAACATTTTAGAAAGATGATTATAACTCAGAATGAGCATAAGTCATATTATCTTTACTTGTGTATTAGTATGTGCGTGTTAACAGTCTTTTCTATGCAATACTGGACCAGCTAACTATAACTCAAGTTCAGATGTTTATGCTAAGAAAAAAAAATCTATTTTGGGTTGTATAGCTCTCATCAGCACTTAGTTTTAGAAATAGAAACTTTTTAAACTCAGAATTTCTAACAGTAAGACAGATTCTCAATTTGATGATGACAGCTGATTTGGAGAAAATGTTTATTTCCATTTTAAAGTCTTCAAAGATGAACACATAATAACTTTTCATAGTAAGTGTATTATAAGGGGGTAGACATGATGTAGTCCTTGACTTGGTTTGCACAGTTCTTACAAAATGATTCCTTCTTTGACACTAGTTTTGAAACAGGATTCTGAGGCCCCATCTCACTGATGGCTTAAGCCCTCCTCCCTCCACTTTGCTTCTCTTTACTGGCCTTTTTGTGGATTCTCTCTCAATTCAATGGAAAATGCTCCATAATTCAGCTGGTGACTTTATTACTTGATGTGCCTTGCTTCGGTGGGATGGACTTGCAAGCACCAAAACTCTTATACAAGATTTGGAGGGGTGTAATCAGGTGAATGGTTACAGGAAGTGTGATCAGCTGGGAAAGGGCTGGCAGCTTTCATTGGTGTTTTATATTCTGGTACTTATCAAGCTAGCTTTTCTAAGTCACTGGTGACATTCATGAGATTTCTCCCCCACACTGATGGTGTTCATTGAACTCATGTATGAAGATTGGAATCTCTTCCCATGTTTGTACTCACATTCTATCCAAGTATACTGCTTTGTATCAGTGGCTCCATCTTGATAAATCTAGTTATGTTCCCAAAGAATTAGAAATGCACGCTAAATCAGGCCTGGGCCCCTGCTATTTTCTGATACTCTGTTAGTTTCTAGGTCAATGGTTTTACCAGTAAGCCATGTAAATCTAACAGCCATTTGGAGAGCTGTATGATGACGGATATATTAGAAAATTTCTCTGTAACTTAGTTTTCCATCTTTAAAATGGAAATGATAATACTACTGATCAAACTGTATTTTGAGAATTATTTGTAACATGATTAAGACAGTACTTGGTTAAGTAATGAAGAGCACATCTACTGTTATCATTGCTATTCTCAGTATCTGCAGTTACCCAAGACTGATGCTGTCCCCAGAACAGAATATATCCCGAGATGTTACCAACATGACACAAATTTGCTTTATTTGCCACTCAAATAAAATATAAAAACATGAAGCTCTGGGCCCTGTGCAGTAGCGTAGCAGCTAAAGTCCTTGCCTTGAATGTCCAAGGTATTATATGGGCACCAGTTTGTGTCCCGGTGGCCCCGCTTCCCATCCAAGTTTTAAAATAAAATTTGGATTATAGAATTGAGCAGTATCACAGGCTCAACCATGATTAATACTTTAATATGCTAATATAGATTGCTATTGTCTATGGGGTTTCTTCTTAGTTTGATGAAGATTTCCAAATTAAGCAGCACAGAACCTCTGATTTGTTAATTTAAGAACAAACATATCCTTAAATTATTTATAATAACTTTAGGAAAAAGAACAAAAATTAATGGAATGTAGGCTACTTTATTACATTATGTTTGAGATATTGACCCTTGTTAATTTTTGTTGTTCTCATTGTTTTCTGCCATTTGCTAGAGACAGTTTCTGCTAAATATTTCTGGAGGTTGAGCGATACAGCTGGCAACTGTAAAAATGCGCAGTAACAGATACTCAATCTTAGTTTAGTGTAAGAAAACAGGAGACTGGAGGTGACTGTAGCGACAGGAAGACTGCAAGACTTCACAGATTTCCTACTCCAAGTGAGATCCTTCATTCCCCACTGCACCTGAGTACCAACTCCGTCAGGTTTTCAACTCCGGAAGTCCAAACTGACTTACAAAATCTTTATGTTTTTATAAACACTGGCTCAAATTTTCTAGAAATAAAAAATTCCTTGGTCCAATAAAACATCTAAAGCCCTCTCTGGTCCACATATTGAACAATTATATCTATAATTTGACACACAGTTGAATAATAAAATCACATAACTGTATTTAAATCCTTACACTATTTAAAATCTCAGTGTCAAGAGCTAATACGTATGATGCCTGCATATTCTGAAAACTATTCTGGCACGATGCTCCAAAGAAGTGAGTTCTTAGACTAAGATAGGGCATAATATCAAACATTTCTAGCATAATTGAAATGCATGTGCAAGAGATCAAGCATTTATTTAGAAGTTAAAATCTCATGTGAATTATCATATTCTACAAATCAGGATGATCTGCATGATGCATCCATACAAAAAAAGAGATTTTCTTTTGCCAACATGTCAAACTCTAGAGAGTAGTTTTAGGATTTAGTGATTACTGATTAGCAGTATATTAACCCATGACGAACATCTGTTTTATTAAAATCTATGCGCAAAACACTGTTTGGTGAAAAGTAATAATGTTGTAAGATGAAATTTTACCTTATGAATTGGGCTAAAAAATTTTAGGTAATCATACTTCAGTTCTTTTTCATTTTTTTTAAATGATTGTGCTTGAATTTCTCTAACAATTTCAGCAAATTTATTTTTAACTTTAACAAATAGTAAGCTTTAATGTATTCCTATTTGACATAGTGAATTACATAACTCCCACAGCTTTCCACTTTTTGATATAAGAACCCTGAAATTTCATATGCCAGAAAAGACCTGAGAATAAGTGCCTGTTCAAACTTGTAGAGTAATATCTGAAGATGCACTATGTATTTCTAAAGTAGCTTGAGCTCAAAATTTACAACAAAACAAGAGAGTCTCAAACATACTTTACCAAAATGTGTTCTGTTGATTGTGCCTTGCATTTCAAAATTTCCTATCACTGTTATCAGCAGTTATATGGGACTTAACAATACATAGAAATTGATATTATTAAACTTATCCCCATGTCAAAGATCTGAATATTTGACACTAACTTTTAAAAAATTTGAAAATGATATCTGAAACATAAATAAATGCTTATAATCATTAACATTTAGACAATTAAATGTGATTTGAATGAACTTATTAAAAAATTAACATGGATAGATGGTTCTCCAGGATGTCTTTTTTGAATGAAGATAGCAAAGGAACAACTATAACAGTGTCATTTACAAGGAAAGAATTTTTAACATTTTGGAATTTTGCAAAGCAAACTTTATCAACCTCTGTTAACCTGACAAGGTAGAAATAAGATAATGAGAAATTATTTATTAAGGAAAAATCCTAGATAAAAGTTTAGCTTCTGAATGAATTTCTACTTTCCAAGATACAACAGAAGTTTAATACAACAGGAAGTCCTACCTTTCTAAGTCCTTTCTAGTTACTTAATGAAATCCTTCTGGACTCTTCAAACTAAGAGAGGGTAAGCTCTGCTTATTGGATGCACAGCATGCTAAATTCCCCTGCATGCATTTGAAGCCACACTCCCTCCAATCAGTATCAGTAGGACTTCACTGACTTGTACAGCTGTTTTAAGATTAATGTCAAAAACAATAGCAGCCATGAGTCTATTTTAACACAAATCACAAAAAGCAGTCTGTATTGCCTTCATTAAGTAAAAGAAAACACGCTTGATATGAAATGAGAAGTCTTCTTCCTGTTTGGCAGCAAATACAAGTATAGATCCAAATGGGCAAGTAGTCTTCAGTAAAATACAGACCAGAAGAGAATACTTTTTCTCCAACGTAATCAATAGCATGAATATTTCTATGTCATGGAATTTCCTACATTAGTCGTCATTATAATATTCCAAATGCAATGATTATTACAGCTTATTTGGTCATTGACTGGTACTTATCAGAGAAGGCTCTAACTTGGTGCTTATGCTTTCAAAAATACTTCTGGATATCAGAGTATTTCTGACATGTGGAAGGAGAAGTGCATAGTCAATGAATTTGCTTTTAAGAATCTGGACTATCTGTCCGTTGGATTAACAGTTGAAATTTACCAATTTACTGTTCAACCAACAGTATAAGAAGTTGAACATGTTCTTGCACCCTCAACACTTAACCCAGCAATAGGGTTTCACTTTATATCGATCTGAAAAGCAAAAGCAGTATAAGATTAATTTGCATTTCTAACAGTTTGATTCTATTTTTACCAAATGCTTACCCATCTAAATGAACTTTTTTCTTTTTGTTAATTGTCCCAGTCAATTACATTGACTTATTATTTCTGTAGGAAGCTCCCTTTATATAATTCCTGATGCTATCACTGAAATCATTTTCCAGTTCCTTTGCCAGTAATTTAATAAAAAAATGCTTGACTTCTTTATTTTTCAGAAGTTCATAAATATTTTAGAAAATCCTAATTGGGCAATAATTTCCCTTATAGATTTAGAATTTTTTACATTTATTTATTTATTTTATCATATTTTGGCAATCTTTACATTGTTAATTAGAGTAAAACGGTACAAGGGCTATGGGAAAGGGGGTAAGACCACCATTTCCCTATTGTTTCCTTCATATATCCGAGGTAAAGGGAATTAGATTTAGAATTTTATGTCACATCTCAGAAGGTTTTTTTTATCTATAAAATATAGCCTTGTTTCTTCACTCTTGACTATTTAGAGTTCATTTTCTGAATGCATATCCAACTGTTCCAACATTACCATTATACAATGCATTCTTTTTCTTACAGCATCTAAACGAAACTAAATTTTTACACACACATGTCTCTTTCTTGACTCAATATTTTCTACTGATTTCACCCAATTTTAAGACAAACTGCATAGTTTTAATTATAACAATGTACACTATATTTTGATATCTGGAAACATAAATAGCTTTCAATTGTTTTTCTCTTCCAAGGTATTTCTTTACCTTGAAACTTTTATTATGAAAATTTCAAACCAAAGGCCAATACAATGGCTCAATCAGCTAATCCTCCATTTACAAGTGTCAGTAACATATATGGGTGCCAATTCATGTCTTGGCTGCTACACTTGCCATCCAGCTCCGTTTGTGGCCTGGGAAAGCAGGGGAGGATGGCCCAAAGCCTTTGGACCCAGCACCTCAGTGAGAGACCAGGAAAAAGCTCCTGGCTCCTGGCTTTGGATCAGTTTAGTTCTGGCAGTTGTGATCATTTCGGGACTGGACCAGCAGATGGAAGATTTTCCCTGTAAATATGCCTTTCTATTCAAAATAATCATTAAAAAAAGAAAATTAAAAACAAAATTTTAAACTAAAGGAAAACAAATTTCTAATATCAGATGGAAAAAATAACAAATTCAAGAATTTTTTCATTATACATATTTCATATTGAATTTTTAAAAAAGCTTAACAGATTTGTCTATATACAATTGCCAATGTCACATAATGCCTGAGAAATCCTTTGTTCTGGCCCTGCCAAGGCAACTGCATGTGGGACTCAAAATTGCACAAATCTTTAGCTGACTAATTTTTAAAGATAACACCTATTGTTTTGGTAAATAGATAAGCCAAGTTCTACCTTTTTTCTTATTTTTCATGAGATAACTCACTCATGGTGAGTTATGGTGTAACTCACTCATTTAAAGTTTATAACTTGGTGGTTTTTGATAACTTCCTAAGATTGTTGAACTATCATCATTATCTAATTTCAAATTCACCCAAAGAAACTACATAACCAATGAGGAGCCACTGTTTTTACTTTCCATCTCAACTGCTTATACCTATCCTTGACATATCACTTACATAGAATTATTCAACATTCCATCTGTGATGTGCTTCTCTCATTTAGCCTGTTAAAGGCTTATTCAGCATGTATCAGTACTTCATTCCCTTTTTGTTGTGAACTACCATCCCACTGATACACCATATTTAGGTTATGCACTCATCAGTTAATTGTCATGTAGTTTATTTCACATTTTGGTTACAACGAATGACACTACTGATAATTTGTGTAAAGGTTTCTGTGTTAATAAATGCTTTAAATTCAATGTATATCTACATTGGTAAAATTGTTGATTTCTGAGGAACTGCAAAACCGTTTTTCAAAGCAGTCAAACTATTAATATTTTTTTGAACTTTTTTTTAGTAATCTTACTTAGTTCATTAGGGTACATAGGGGCAAGGGCTACAGGAAAGTGGGTAATATCATTGCTTCCACACTAATATCATCATTTTTTCCCCTGTATCTGAGGTTAGGGGAAAAATAAAGGGAGAAGCTCCAGTTAGCCTCCCACCCAATCCCAGGTCCCCGCTGTGAGGCATGCTCCAAGGGTCCTGCTCAAGCAGTTTTGATAGTTCAACAGTTCTGAATTGCTGCCAATCTTGCCGTACCAATCACGATGAAATCTATTCAGAATCCACTGGAGTCCTGAGATCTGCAGTTCAGTTGGAGGGATCTCCAAGGAAAATTCATCTGAGGTGATCCCAGACCTGATTCTTGTGTGTGCTTGCCATTACAGGGTCCAACGCCATCTGTCGCCCCAATTAGCTTATGCACATGCTGGTCCTTGCAATTGCTGGGTCAGTCCTGTTTCCAGCCCTCTCTTCCACGAGAACAAATGGTTGTTGCCATCCAGCCCGATCCTGCCCACTTCATACTCGACCCTCACGCAAACCAGTGGGAGCTGCAGCCTAGTTAGGGCAACTCCCCATAACCCTCTCCAGGCCTGCCCCCTACCCTGCTTTCCCATGCATGCCAGTATGTACTGCAGGCTTGTTCAGTCTGTCCCACATCCCATTTAGCTCTTGTACACGTCAATGGGCATTGAAGCCTAGCTCAACCCAACCAACCCTACTATCCAGCCCACACACATATTGGCAGATGCCTTTCTGTCTAGCCCGATCCTGCCCCTGTCCTGGTTTTCATGCTCTCCTGTGGGAGTGGTAACCCATGAGGGAGGTGCCCACTATCTCCCTACTAGGCCACTCAGACTCCCAGATTATGCACTCTCCAGGTGGTCCTGGAGGTTAACTTGACAGATTTAGCCCTCAGTGCCAGCCTCTGCCAACTGATGCTGCAACAAAGCCCAACCAACCCTCATCCACTCTAATTATTACTCGCACCAGTCGGAACAGTCAGCCTAACCTGGCCCTTCCCTAATCTAGCTCACATGAGGCCCACAGGTGTTCTAGCCCTGCCTGGTTTGGTCTGCCCCCTTCCCAACTCACACTCTCCATTGGGGGTGGTTGCCCAGCAGGGAAGCCCACATTCCCCCTGTCATCTTTGCCCCCTCCCTCCCTGGTTCTCATGTGTGCTGTCTGGGTGCTGCAACCACATCTGGTATGGCTCACCCCACCTTGGCATTCCGTAATGTGCACTGGTATGAATCGCAACCCAACCTGGCCCGACCCACACTCTATTCTCGTGTTGGGATTCACCAACGGGTGATGTGAACAGGTTCAGCCTGGTCTGCCCCCACTTATGCCATATGTATGCTGGTGGGTATCGTTCTCTGGCCTGGTCTGGGTTGCTCCCTATCATGGTTCTTGCGCTCACCTGTAGGGACTGTGTCCTGACAGAGGAGTTTCCCAAGCTCCTCATCAGAACCTCTCCCTATGCCAGATCTTGCACATACTGGTGGTTACATGGGCCAGCCCTCCTTACTAGCCTTCACTCCATTCCAGTTCTTACTGTTGGATGTTTCACCCCAGCCAAGGCTCATCCATATGCAGACACTGCTCACACATGGCTCAGTAGGGGCAGAAACCCAAGCCTAGTTCATCCTACATCTACTCACGTTCTCCAGAACACCAGATGGTGCTGGTGTCCAGCTCAGCTTGGTGTACCCAGCCCCAGTCCACATTTGTGCCAAGGGAGACTGCAGCCATATCCAGAGCAGAATGCATCCCCCACTCTGGTCCCCGCACGCTCCCGTGGAAACCCCAACCGAGCAAGGGTGTACTCTCACAGCTCCCCAACAGAGTCTATTCCCAGCCCTAGATTATGCACATGCCAGTGGTTGCTCTGACCCAGTTGGCTTAGCCCCTCACCTGTCTCAGCCTTTGCCTTCAATGTGGCCTAGTATCCCTGGCCTATGCAGACCATTCGGTGTAAGAGCCTAGTTCGGCATGACATGTTCTCCATCCTGATTTCTATTCTTCCTTGTGAGCTAAGGTTTGCTTGGCCCTGCCCAATCCACCCCTTTCCAGTTGCAGCTCGGCCCAACCCACATCCTATTTTAGGATGCACCTTCGGGTGCTGCTGCCTTGACCTGCCCAGACTGCTATTGGTTCCTTTACCGGTAAGCGATAGCAGGTGCCAAGGTCACACCTAGCTCAGCCCATTGGCACCCCAGCTTGCGAGCTAATTAGCAGGATTTGTATTTCCACAGGTTTGGGCCCACACTTCCCCCACAGAGTCTACCCCCAGACCTAGTTTTCTCGTGAGCTGGTTACTGTCTTCACCCTGCCAAGTGTGACCAGTTTTCTACTCCACCACCCAGTTAGGTACTGGTACCAAGCCCTGCCAGACAGGCCCCTATCCATAGCTTTCATGTGGACTGGTGTGTGGCTGTCAGTGATGCTCTATGCTAACAGTCCATCTCAGGATTCCTAATTGGGTTACAGACTAATGTGTTGTTTGTCTTTGCTGTTGTGGACTGTGCTGCTATAAAGATAGGGCTGCAGTTTGCTTTCTCATATTCATTTCCTTTGGGTGTATTTCCAAGAGTGGGATTGCTGGGTCAAGCAAAAGGTCAATTTTCAGTTGTCAGAGCACTCTGTACTGACTTCCACCATGGCTGCACTAGCCTTCACCCACCAACAATGGATTAGGGTACCTTTTTCCGGATACCCATGCCAGCAGATTTTGTTAGTAGATATCTGAATGAAGGCCACACTTGCTGAAGTTAAGTGTAAACTGAATATGTTTTTGTTTGTTTTTGCATTTTCCTAATAGCTAGAGATCCTGAGCATTTTTTTCATGTCTTTTAGTCATTTGAATTCAGCCTCTTGAAAAATGCCTGCCCACTTCTTTCACCCATTTTTAATAGAGATGTTTGTTTTGCTGTTGTTGAGGTTTTGAAACTCTTTGTAAATCTTGGATATTAGCACCCTAATGGTTGCATAATATGCAAAGACTTTCTCTCATTCTGTTGGTTGTTTCTTCCCTTTGTTGACAGTTTGCTTTTCTGTACAGAAGCTTCTTATTTTCATGCAGTTCCAACTGTTTGTTTTGGTTTGGACTGTCCATGCTTTTGGTGACTTTTCTAAGAACTCTTTACAAATTCCTATATCTTACAGAATGTTTCTCATGCTTTCCCCTAATAATCTGATGATTTTTTTGGATAAAGACTTAGGTCCTTGATCTATTTAGACCCAATTTTTTGCATACGGTGAAAGGTAGATGTCTTCTTACTTCTACATGAAGCTATCCACCTGTCCCAACAACATTTGTTGAAGAGAACAAACCTTTTCCCTGGGTTATTTTCAGTTCTCTTGTCACAGATCAGTCAGCTGCACCTGTGTGGGCCCACTTTTGGGGTTTCTATTCTGTTCCATTGATCTTAGTTTCTGCACCAGTAACAAATATTTGACTACCACTGCATGTAAGTATGTCTTGAGATCTAGAACTGTGATTCCTCCAGTTTGATTTTTATTCTTCAATTTAAGTTTAGCTATTCATAGCCTCCTGTGTTTCCATATGAATTTTTAAAACTGTGGTTAACACTAAATGTTTTCAAAAGCTTAAAACCAGAAAGAGTAGAGATTTATGAAGCAGATTATATAATCAAATTGTTGATGGCATTGAAGGATAGCAAGATGAATCCATTTGGCTCAACACATTATCTATTTGTTCTAGACAAGAAAGGTTGTATAGTAATGTTATGGAACTGAATAAATAGTTCTCATTAAATTTCCAAAATAATTGTTACATTAACATGTCATTAGACATAATGTTGCCTAAAGAGTAAGCAATGTTAGGGTTGTGTCAATTAGTATATAACGGAAAACAGTATTTTAACTTCATAAGCCAGATACCACACAGACTTAACAGCCTCTTAGTAATTAGCAACTAAGTAACTACAATACTAAAGTCAACATGATACAATCCAAAGAAAGAAGTAAATGAAACAATGGGGTGATGGATATTTTTCCTTTAATAGGGGTTAGAAACCACTGCATGCAGGTTTCAACAAATTAGTAATATTTGAACTCTGGAATGTTCCAAATGTATTAAATTTGAAAAACACAAAATCGTATTTTTCAAGTCCAGATCCAGTTGTGAAAGTTTGAGTTATCAACCAAAGTATTTTAATCATGAACATGTACACCTATTTTAGGCTGCTACTATGTGTCTGCTTCTGTTACATAGAATTTCAAAAGCCAAAGCTTAAAGCCTCTATTATTTTGTATGCTTAACCATGATGGAGATACAAGGTAAGTACAAATTAAGTAAACCTATTTGAGGAAATCTATGTCTGTTCAGCCATTATTTTTCATACTATCAGTGTATAGGAAGTAAACAACGTTTTAAAGTCATTTCTCATAATTATACACATGCTTAAATATATAAAATTCATATGGATTTATAATTCTTTGGGATCCACACCAGGACATAACCAAGTGAACTAAACTTATTCCTTTCAACTTACTTGAGTATCCAATGGAAAAAGTTGAAACAAACCAATTTTAAACTATCTGAGTTCAGTCTCAGAAAAAGCATGGTTCTGTGAAAAAATAAAAAATAGTTTTCTGTGGGATGGTACTTTCATGCATCAAGTTAAGCCCGCCTATGACACTAGACCCCTAAATGGGTGCTAATTTGTGTTCCAGCTACTCGACTTTTAGCAGGCACGCTGCTAATGCGCATAGGAAAGCAGCAGAAAACGGTCCAAGTGCTTGGACCCCTACCAACAAGTAGGAGACCCAGAAGAAGCCCTGGCTTCAGTCTGAACCACTCCTGGTGGCTGTGGATATCGATGGAGTAAACAAGCAGATGGAGACGCCCCCTGCTTCTTCCTACTGCTGTGCAATTCTGCCTTCAAATCAATAAATAATTCTGTTCCTGGGACACAGTGTCCAATGTTCTATACCATATCTTTACTCTCTCCGAAAATGTATCATTACTAAATAATCAGAGTATGAATAATATAGTGAAATAAAGGAAGAAGAAAGTGTGTTGGCTTGTTTATTTGCTGTAGTCGTGGTTTTTGTTTTTCATTGTCACAGGAATACTAAGCATGTGGGGGGAATCACAATTCTCTTTATATTTTTGCCTTTTTGGCTTGTTTTTTGTAATCCTGGAACAATTGCTCAGTCTGAGAATTCCCACACAGCTCTACATGAAAGATTCTTACAATAAACAATTTATAATGCTGTCATCCTCAAAAATATCTGAGGAAAATAGAAACAGGTATGATCTAAAAACTGAAAGGCTGAAATTGTTTAGAAACATGAAAAAAAATCACAGCTGAATTAAAACCCTGAATTAAATACATGTGATAAAGAACATGTTCGGTATATTTATGTGCTGACTTTCCTTTAATTCTGGAGTCAGTACTGATAACATCTTGAATACACTTTAAAAAGTGGAGGTACAAATACGTTCTAGTGTAGCATTGCTCTTTTCAAGTATATCTTTCCATTTTATTCCTTCATACTGGCAAAATAAATAGTGCCATTGCTGTTTAAGACTTAAAACAGCTGCATTTCTAATTTTGGAAGATTATGAGGGATTTTTATATGGGTTGAATGTTAAAAGCAAATAAGCGACATGCCAACCAGCAGAATGAGAGTGTTGGGCAGATGGTGGCACGGCTGAGTTTCTGAACTGAAGTGCTATGTGCCACCAATCATGGAACATGAAAAAGGGGTATCTGGCAATTTTTGAAGTAAGAGCCTTATCTTCTAACTCCAAGAAAAATAATCCTTACCCATGAAATCTCCATGGGGCAGTTTAGGATTCTCCAACTGATCTCTGCAAATCCTGGTAGCCTTCAAGGACCTGGCGTGGAATCTGATGCAGTACACAGATTGAGTCACTTTGTAGGGATTTGTATGCAGTACTAGGACTGTTTTCCTTACACAACAGTTTCATTTTGCATTGTTTTCATTCATTCACTCACTCATTCATTCATTTATTATTTGAAAGGCTGAGTTATAGGGAGAGAGGGAGAGAGACAAACGGGGAGAGCACCCTTCCATCTATTAGCTCACCTCTCAAATGCGTGCAATGGCCAGTGGCTGGGCCAGAGACCAAAGACAGTGGACAAGAGCTTCCTGATCTCCCACGTGTGTGCCGGAGGCCAGCACTGTTGCTTTCCCAGGTGCATTATCAGGGAGCTGCGATTAGAAGTGGTGTTTCATAGCATCAGCCTCATATTTCTAATTTCTAAGGACACTGCATACTGTTTTCCATAAAAGCTGAAACAATTCAGTCTCAAAAGCAGTGTGCAATTTTTTTCTTCCTCATACTAAAAATTGATATGTCCCTTTCTAAGTGAATGTTTAACATAACAAAATGATGTTTTTTCTAACTTAGCATCCAATGTCAATCACTGATATTTTAGCAGATTTTGTGTGATTTTGTAAGCCACTATACCAGAGTATATACATTTTTTTAAAGATTTATTTTATTTTTATTACAAAGTCAGATATACTGAAAGGAGGAGAGACAGAGAGGAAGTGGAGCTGCAGGGATCAGAACCAGCGGCCATATGGGATCAAGGTGAGGACCCCAGCCACCAGGCCAAGCTGCCAAGCCCTACACATTTTTTAAAAAGTAAGCAAAGCCATTCCTCAACTGACCAAATAATCTGCATACCATACAGTCATGCTACCTTAGTCTTTCTAACCTATTTCCTTGTCTTTATCCTATTTACTTTTCCTGTCCCATTTCTTTATATATGTTTTAATTGTTTCTATTATTTTTCCATGACACATTTTTGTAGTTATAGGGATTACCTCCTTTCCTTTCTCTCTCTCCTCCCCATCTATAATTTTAAGTATAATTTTAAGTATAACTTTAGTAGCAGTTACAAGTTTAACATCCTGCTATTTAAGCACATTATGGAATTGTAGGTAGACACATACAGAATCTAGTTTCATATAACAAGATATTTATTTAACTGTTTATAAATAACGTGGTAAGATACACATGGATTAGGTGGGTTCACAGTTCCAAACAAGTTGTGAACACACAGCTAACAAGTGAACTCAAGTTCCAGATCTGTGCTTCAAACTGCTACCAACATGCTAGGCAGCACACAAGTGGGAAACACACACACACACACACACACACACACACACACACACACACACACAAAGATATCCTAGAAAAATTGACTACTGTAGCAAATACAAAGAGTTATGGGAAAAGAGTTTCAGTATTAACTTGTACCACCATCCTAGGTGCCCATAAATTCACAATTGAGAATTACAGGACAAAGCAAGCACAAAAATTAGATGCCTTAAGAGTAACATGACTCATTAAGTAGAATTTTTTCTGTGCTAAGTTCTGAGCAATTCATCCTATAAAGAGGCCAAAAGGCGAACAGTGGAAATCTCTTATAACAATTCTGCAATAAATACGCTTTCAAAATTCATAATTTTTTCATTCATAGACTTCTTCAAACCATCAGACCAAAGATAATTTCTGTAAGAACATTCAGCAGTATACATGTGTACGAAACAATGTGATCCAGGTTTGCAACTTTTCGGATAAAATCATGTTTATCTTGCAGTTTTCAAATAAAATTATTTTTAGATACTAAAGTTGGCAACTATTAGTCACACATGACTATTAAACATTTTAAATGTAGCTACACAAACTAAGGAATTCAGTTTTATGAAATTATGATTACTTAAAGGCAAATGGCCAAATGTGGCTAGGGGCTATAATATTTAATGAGGGTAATCTAGTGGAAAGGTGGGGCTGTATATCTCTCAGCTAATTCTTATTAACAGGCTTTCATCTTTTTATAAGAGATATGCAAAATGAAAATTCATTTATTTTTTAGTTCATGTCTAGCTGACTAGAATTTTTGTATTCTGCAACTCATCACAAAAATGTTTTCTTAGAAAAATCATAGAAGTGAACCAAAGAATACCTACTCATGAAATACTACTATTGCCTAAAACAGTTTCATATTACACTGATTTCCTAATATATGTCTTTAAGTTATTCCCAATGTGTCAATTTTTTTTCTTAACAATGTGATTTTTAGAAGTGCCAAAAAATTGAAACCCAAATATAGTAAATAATGCAGATATTAATTATCACATTAATCATATTATATAAAATATAATCATGTCACACATAATATAATCACACCATATTAACAATTAATTAATGAATTAATGTAGATCATATTAATTATAATAAAATAAGACCTTTTAGCACATTGCTTATAAACCAATTCATGTAAACAGGCAAAATGAACAAAAGTATGTCTTTACATGTTTCTAGAAAGACATATAATATGACGTCTTATGATTTCCTGATTTAGACCTTAATATGGTAAGCTTCATCTTCCTGAGACTGTTAACTCTTATCCTAAGAAGCAAATTTAATGAATGCTGGTTTCAAAGAGAAAAGCTTTCCTGTGTGTGGTTTCCAGGGCCCTTACTTCGGGTCCTGTTAATCTGGATGACACAATACTGTTCTCAGTTGGCTTAGTAGTAGATGAAAAGAGGAGGGAGAAAAACAACTATGATTCTGGCTTGGTCTCTACTTGCCAGATGGTAAAAATTAGCCCGTGGACAAATTCTGTGTGCACAGGAGTAGGATTTATCCTTCCCTGAAAGCCATGGTATGTACAATGACAGATTTATGGAGATTTAGAGCCTACTTCTGGAGCACCTGACTCAGCTTTTCCTACAGGTTTCGCCAACCCCTGGACCAAAACAGCTGCTGTGCTAGATGGATAAAGCTACAGAGCTCTAATTGAGGAGCAGGAAGTAGAGGGTGGGGGGAGGGAGAGCAGGAAAGGTCAGCTAGAACCTCAAGATATCAGTCCTTATTCCTGCCAGACTCAGAAATGGAGAAGCTGGAGCCTAGAGTTGGTGTCAGAGCCTCTACCTGGGAACGCTAATGCAGACTGAAAATATGGAGGTACATGAAGATGACACAATGAATAAATAGATGAAGTAAACTGAAACTTGCCTCAAAAAAGAATGGCTGACAAGAATCATTTACAATGAAAGCAAGAATATTCAGGGGGATAGGGAGGAAAGAGTCTGTGATCAGGAAAAATAATTGAAGGAAGACTTGAGTCCAGGGGCTAAAGAGGTAACTTGGTGTTACTTGGTGCTGACTACACAACAGAAATCCTAGGAATTAGAATGGAACACAATTCAATTTGCATTCTATGAATCAGGTCTCAATTTACATAATAAATGTTCTTACAAAAACTGTTAAGTTCTGAAAGTAGGACTGTTTATCCACAAAGAATTTTCTAAAATACATTTAGTTTTTAGACTGTCTGCAGGAGACAGCAAAAGTTCAGAATAAGAAAGCATTAGTCAGGTAATAATAATTTGAGTTCTATTAATAAATCAGGCCAAAGAAAGTCAATAGTAGAGATAGTGAAATTCAATTCCTAAGAGAGAGCAGAAACTTTCTGATATCGTGATAGAGCACCAATGTAATGATTTGTTTCTTTTTGTCTACTAAGTAGTCAGCCAATCACTCAATAAATAGATACTGACTGCTTGTGATATACCAGGTACGAAAGATAAAACTATGAAAACACATGGCTTCTATTTCAAGATAGGTGTAGTTTGGCAGAGGAGAGTAAGGTGAAAGGATTGAGTACTCCCTTTTTGTCAGGGATCTCATGAAATATGTATCTATTCTTATATATAGCGGAACTCTGTATCAGATATTGTAGTAATGCATATTTCTCAATGAAATCATATGAAGCAGCACTTAGTACCTAAAGTATCATAAATGTTTCAATCCCTTTTGTCTCAATCCCACTCATTGTTATTTCAAAAAAATGGGGAAACAATTATTATTCAAAAATTTTAAATGCAAAAATAATAAAGATGCAGAATGCAAAATGTCTATAAAATTTTCACATGGAATTAATGTTTTCTTAAAGCACTTTGTCCATAGGGTTTTTCTTCTCCATTTGACCGGCACAGAATGTCTTACATCTGTCTTGACATTTAGGAAAGGCAGGAAAACAAAGAAAGCAATGCACTGTTGTGTCATATTCTGGGGAAAACAACTTGTCAAAGAGACATAACCAAGAAAACTATCAATGTGAGGAAAAGAACCCCAATCCCTGATCCTAACTGAAGTCTATGGAAACATTCCAACTAGTCTGGTTTCTGCAGTGTCTTCTTCAAGAAAACAATTCAGTATGGCACAAAGAAACTAAAACCAAGTTTACTTGAAAGTTAAGGAAAACCCTAATATTAACCATCATACAAAGGAAATGTCAAAATCACTCCTAAGATTAGCCATTCTCAGAAGGAAAGAAAAGGTAGTTCTGTTTCATCCACAGTGACATTTTTCTGTTTCAGTTATCAGTGAACAACTGGGGACCAAAACTACTAAATGGAGAATTACAGTGGGCTGTTCTGCATAGTGAGATGGATTCTAACAGAATCTCACTCCACACCATTTTAGTCCCTAAGCAACTATATGCTGGGGTGCCTGTATTTAAGTAACTCTTATGTAGCAGCCTAATGATACATCATAATGTCTACATCATTCAAATCTACCATGTCATTATACAGGCATTGGATCACTGCACATCATCATCCTGAGGATGAGTATAACACAGTATTTTAAGAGACCACATTGACACATTTCTTACAATGTTATAATTGTTTTTTTAATTTATTTTATTTTTTATTGGCAAGGCAGATATACACAGAGAAGAACAGACAGAAAGATCCTCTATCCGCTGCTTGTTGTCTTTAATACTTGTTAATATCTTATTGTATCCAGTTTATAAATTAAATTGTATTGCAAATATGCATGTATAGGAAAAAAGTAGTATGTGTATGCATTGGGTTCAGTACTATATTTGATTTAAGGATAAAATACTACTATGATTTATGATCCTACATTTGAATTTATATTGTTAAAAAACTACCCACTGAAGTAACTGCAACTAAAGCTGGATGAGAACTGGCTTTACTGGGACTGGGATATTTATATAATCAAGAACATGTTCAGAGGTAAAATCTGACTATACAACCCAGATATTTTAATATCTTAACTCCTCAGGCAGTACTAGAACTTGGGAGGTGCTGACAATAATAACTTCTGTTTCCTTAAAAACAAATTAACAAGCTGCATATAATGTACTTGTGGAGAAATAATAACACAATGATCTAACAAACTCTCTTTAGATGTTCCCTTACATATTTCTCTCTCACACACACACACACACACTCATTTCCCAGGCAGAAACAACTCCTCTGAGCAAGGTGCTGTATCTAATATAAATGCAACCAGCACTTTGCCATGTAAATCAGCGATTTATACTTTCCAAAATTCAGAAGATTGTAGTAGAACGTTGTTCTCATAAATAAGTTTTCTGGCATATAGTTGGGGCACTAAATCTTACTAAAAGGAAAAATGAGCAGTACAATCTCTTAAACACAGAGAACCTAAAGCACTACTGCAATTTTTTTCAAAATTCTATTTATTTTAGTTCTATTTTAAAGGCAAAAGTACAGAAAAACATATTCATTCTACTGGTCAACCTCCCACGCCCATGGCAATACCAGGATTCTAAAACCAAGACAAAATCAAAATTCTAGAACAGAATCCAGGTCTGCCACATAGGTGATAGAGACCCAAACACTTGATTCATCATCTGCTATTTCCCTGAGTTCAGGCAGGCAAAGAGGCTGAGGAAGCCAGACACAAACAAGTGCTATCTTTACCTCAGTGTCAAATGCCCACCCTTGCTATTTCAGTTTTGACCATAGATAATGAAATCACAACGACATTCTGGATACACAAAGTCAGTGCTATTTAATATTTTACATGATCACACTACTGACAAGAGCCCACATAGTTCTTCTTAAAAAGCTGATAACAGTTTGTGAGAGTATACATATAAACAATTTTTATGAGCAGAAGGAAGATATTAGTTTTTGTGATAAATTTCATGACAATGGATCTTCTCACTGCTGTTTTTGCTGTTAGACGTATCACTGATGTTTCCATGAAATATAAACTGTCTTACTGTGGTAGGTATGATTTTTAAACTATTATTAACATATCAATTATTTATACAGTGAAAAAAATCAAGATATGTATTCAACTCAACATGACGATCAGACCAGATCCCATCAGTTAACATTTTCATGTCTTACTCTTAAAAAATGTTAGCAATAACTGTACATTTTTATGATGTACTGCATGATATTTCAATAAACATATATAGTCTGTAGTGATAAAATCAGGGTAATTCATGTTTTCTTGGTCATTATGTTACCTTTGGTATCTTTGAGCAGTTCTCTCTTATTTGCACAAGAAGTAAGAGGTAATTGTGATCTAGAATTTCCCCTCATTGTTCTCTGCAACACTAGGAGCTCATTCCTTCTATCTGATTGTGATTTGGTACTCACTACATAATATCTTCTTTTCCCCTTTTCTCCAACTCTTTCCAGCCCTAGTAATTATCATTTCCTTCAGTAGCAGGAATGATTTGAACAGGCTCCCAAGAACTTTCATTTATGTGTGTGTGCGTGGTGTGTGTAAAACACATTTCCCAACCCTCTTCTCCTTCCTCTTTATTCATCCTAACTTTTACAATAGCATATCTTTATTTCACTTTACAAACATAAGCTTTACTAGTTTGTGTTCAAAGTATTATTAAATGCCAGTGAAAATGGTGTAATCAGTCACTAAAAAAAAGCTCAGATTCAAGCTCTGGTTTACTATTCATACTCTACACAGGATTTTGACAAGTTGAAATTCATAATCTGTAGTTTTTCCAGTACCTTCTCTACCTCCAGAATGTTGAATGGGGGTGGGGGCTTACATAAGTTACTGTAAAGCTTTTGATATTATAAAGGCAAAGATTGTTTCTTTCTGGCTATTCACTGTGTGATGGCTCAAACCTTCGGCTTTGACGAGAGGCAAGACATATGCCCTTAGAAAAACTGGTCCCTGGCACAGATAGACTCTATAGTATAGCCCACTGAAACATGACTCACCAGATGTCAGAGAAAAAAAGATCCATGATAAAGTAATCTTGGAGACCTGCTTCACAATATTATATACCTAAGGTTTCAAGACTGCTCAAGCAAAAAGTCCTTCAACGATGGTTAAAACCACATCTCTCCAAGCAATCAGGCCAGGATTTCCTTTTGCAGCAGGTCTTCCACCTATAAGCATCCCTGGGAAAGCTAGCTTAGATTGTGAAGAAAAGCAGTCTTCATAGCTAACACATATGGCATAGTTGCCCTGGAAGTGCCTTATAAGAATTTTCTTATTTAAAAATTTAGAAGAATCTTACAAAAGGATTCTAATACCATTTCTGTTTCACAGATGATGAAACTGAATTACAGAATGATTAGATGTCTTGGCAAGACGTAAGAAGTGAAGAGAAAGATATTAACCAAGATGAATTGGTCCTGAAAAATGTATTCAGGCATCATGCATACCACTTCACTAACAGGGAAAAAAATCCAGTGCGTTTCATGTTTGTTCAAAAGGCAAGCAAACAAGAAAACAGTGACGCTCAGGAGTTTTGCAACTTGTAAAGCAACATCACTAAGGAAATCAAAATTACTATATGCTAAAGAACCAGTTATTCCAACCCTCAGGGAAGCATCCAAACCACGTGGAAAGCTCACTGAACACTGAGCATTCTGCATAGACGACAAGACTCAGAATGAGGAAAAGAAATGTCATGATTTTCAGGTGGCTGTGGCCTTCTGTTATTTTACTCATATACCTACATCAACTACTGGCTCTCATGTCTCTTAATTTTATTGTTAGAGTATTTCTTGACATCTCTTCCTTGGTTTTTCACTTTTCTGTTACTACCATACAACAGGCCTGCAACTTCTCTCCTCAAGCTACCCACAACTTTATGTATTTATTTATTTATTTTATTATAAAGTCAGATATACTGAGAGGAGGAGAGAGAGAGAGGAAGTGGAGCTGCCGGGATTAGAACCAGCGGCCATATGGGATCAAGGCAAGGACCTTAGCCACTAGGCCACGCTGCCGAGCCCAACTTTATTTTTTTAAAGATTTATTTTTTTTCTATTAAAAAAGCAAATATACAGAGAGGAGAGACAGAAAAGTCCCTGGCCTGTTGGTTTAGTCACAAAGTGGCCACAAAGGGCAGATGTGAGCCGATCCAAAGCCAGGAGCCAGGAGCCAAATGCCTCCACAAGGTCTCCCACATGGGCACAGAGTCCCAAAGCATTGGGTCATCCTTGACTCCTTTCCCAGGCCACAAGCAGGGAGCTGGTGGAAAGTAGAGCAGCTAGGACATGAAACAATGACCACATGAGACCCTCTGTGTGCAAGGCGAGGATTTAGTCACCAGACTATTGTGTTGGGCCCTATACCACAATTTTCTAAAAAGACTTTTCTATTGATAACAAGTGATAATTAACTACTCATGGAAACAGATTTCTGATGTTTATAAACATGTGCTCTTTGGTAAACACATAATGAAATCATAAGAAAACTATAATTTTTGCCAGAAGTGAAAGAACAGTTAATACATAGCTCTCAGATTCTAAAATTCTAATTTTAGGGCCCAACATGGTAGCCTAGTGTCTAAAGTCCTTGCCCTGCATGTGCTAGGATCCCATATGGGCAGTGGTTCACATTCTGGCTGTTCCACTTCACTTTCAGCTCCCTGCCTGTGGCCTGGGAAAGCAGTAGTGGATGGCCCAAAGCCTTAGGACCTTGCACCCCTGTGGAAGACCCCCGAAAGAAGTTCCTAGTTCCTGGCTTCGGATCAGCTCAGCTCCAGCCACTGTGGCCATGTGGGAAGTGAATGAATGGATGGAAGACTTTTCTCCCTATATCTCCTTCTCACTATAAATCTTACTATCCTATAAAAATTAAAAATTTTTAAAAATCTGATTTTATTTTTACTGTAATTTGTGTCTGTTCCTTTAAGTACCAATAAGATCTACACACACATAAAGCATAATTATCAGTAACTGAGCCAAAAAAATCACATTAGGACATATGGATAATGTTCTGTTATTCATTTGCTTTGCTATGGCTAAACTGCTAGGCTTCAGATGAAAATCCGTCATGAAGAAGACTTCAGATAAATTCCAAGAACTTTATTTTATAGTTCAGTACCAGACAGCTGAACCTGACCTTGGTTTTGGAAGGAGAAATTTCCATTGGCAGTGTTTCCCTACTTCATAACATTAGTAATAAAGTTGATGCCTTATTTAACAGACACAAAAGGCTTTCCAGCAATGGGGCATGTATGATGGAGAACTTTCATGAAGATATTACTTTCTTTTCCATTAGCCAATCCATCCACTCATGAGTTTATTATATCTCAGTGAAACTTCAATAAACCAAGCTTTACAAACAGAAACTGAGGAGGAAGGAAATCAAATTAGTCAAGACCCTTCTGTTTAGTTTTTAATTCAAAAAGCAGGAAACAAATGAAAAATTAATTTGTGTTGAGAAAACAGAGAAATTTTGGATGAGTAAAATTTAACAATTAACTACAATCTTTGAGAGGAATAGTTTCAATTATTGTATGCTGGAACTAATCAGAAGCAGAGGAGGATATCCCATATTTTTTCCTGAATCTTTGCCTTTATCTACTGTAATTTGAGTAGAGTTGATTCTTAACTATAATCTAAGGAAACCTATGGGACAGCACTTTACAAGGATGGCATAAGAACAGAATTAAAAACAAGTTTGTCTTAAGAAAACTCTTATATCCACACATATAATGGGTATTCAAAACACTCTTAGAAAATGCATATTATTGAAAAAAAATAAATTATGGATTTTAAAAGTCTTTTGTACCTAAATGAACTTAGCATTTAATTCCACAGTTGTCACAGCACACCAGGGACTGGGCAGAAATGAGGATATGACCCAAGCTCCCTTGTACCTGTGTTCTGATGTGGCCTAGTGAATATCATTTTCTTTGCTTCAAATTATGATGCAGTGCAATTCTGTCCACTTTATAGATATTAATTTCTTATTTGGGTTGAAGGAAATATATGCATAATAAAAAGACTTGAACTTTAGTTCACTTTTTTTTTTACTAGTAGAACTTTTTATTAATTACATTGTATTATGTGACACAGTTTTATAGGTACTGGGATTCTCCCCGCCCCTCCCCTAACGCTCCCCCCATGGTGGATTCCTGTTTTTTAAATGCTTTGTCTGCAATGTGACTAGGGGATACAACAGGTGGAATATCAGTTGTGGGTGGAAACAAAAGTGGAACAACATTAGCACCAAGAGGTTCTTTGTAGGTAAGGATGAGGGAAGAAAAGAAGAATACAGTTCTTCATGAGGTAAGAACAATTCTGGAAGATCAAAACAGGTCAAGCCAGAGGAAAGGCAGACTGTTCTTAATGACACAGGCTTACATGCAAACAGATAGCATTATCATGTACTGGCTGCAGGCCATCCACTACTACTACAGAACATGCAATTAAATGTAAAGAAATATTAAATTAAGAGATGCAATTTTGAAATCTTCATATATTTCAGGACACAGCCAGAGGGAAAACAAACACAAAACTCATTACATTATTTACAATGCAGTTTGCATATGAGTTTAATATGAATTATGATGAGACTAGGTCCAGTATGATTTCCTTGAGCAATTTATTTCAGGAATCCCTAGTGCTGAGAAACAGGAAACTTAGAAAACAACATGCCCAATCCCTTGGTTTGGACAGACATTTGCAGTAAGAAAATGCTGAAAGAATCAGAGAAAGAAAGGGGAGAAACCAACCAAAGCAGGGGAGTAGTTCCAAAATTTTAATATAAACACCATGAAAGACTTGTGCTCTTTTGGTCTGTTTATTTAACAACTAGCAATGCTATAAATAGCAGAAAATAGATTACTTTTATCTAGCAAAGAAGTTTCATAGGACCCATCTACACAACAAAAATGTGCGAGGGCCTGACTTACATAATGAGAATAAAGGCAACAGGTAACAGATATAAAGTGAATTCAAGTGAATTCGGGCAAAGTAAATGAAACAGAGACCAATTGAATTATACTCATTGGGGGAATCCCAGAGTCTATGAAACTGTGTCACATAATGCAATGTAATTAATACAAAAAATCTGTTTGATCATCATAATAAATGCTCAATGTGTAAATAGAACCAAATTTGCTTCCCCCACACAACTGTTTATGTTTCATTTCCAGGGAGAGCTAGAATCATTATGTTGATTATTTCTGCTTTTTTTATTCCTTTATGATAACCAGAGGGTAGAGCCCAGAAGTGTTACATGAGGAAGCCGCACAATGTTTTGAATTTTCCTTGTAACTCTTCCGTCTTCACTACTTACGGGGCAAAAGAAATATCACATTAGTATACATTTAAGGAAAGCCTGTGAATGTATTTAACATCGAATCTGGTTTCATTGGAAATCCCTCTTGTAAGAAATGAGGTCATGTCTCTTGCAATGAATCATGTCATTAAATTTATCTTTTTGGAAAAAAAATTATATTCATGCACTCAACCCACACCCTAAGCAAACTGAAAAACCTCAGGAAACAAAGTCTAGAACCATTATATCTAATGGCTTCCTTGTACTCAGAAGCAGCAAGTGACAAAGGCCAAGGGGAACAATGCAATCTTGAATTTGTCAATAGATTTCTTGAAACAAATATAAGCAATAAAATCTGTATATTTGGGGCTTTGATGTTGTGCTAGCTTCACTGCTGGCAAGTGTATTTATTTTTTTCCACCACTGTCCAAATGACTCAACATTATTTGGACAACAACGTGACGGCATGCATGTGTGCTTTGTGGGGTTTGGGGAAGTAGGAAGTCAATTGGTGTGATTGGAGCAGGACTGGATGTCGAAAAAGCTTTCATGTTAACTTTGAAATAATTTTTAAAGTTCCTCTAGAGAAAAACCCTGTCTCCTGCTCAGGCCAGATGAGTTTAAGACCTGCTTGCTTGCTTGCTTGTTTTTTTTAATGATATGCTTCTACAAGCTCAAGAATTTCTCCACCCACCCTCCTTACTCACTTTCCCTCCTCTACTGATTTCCTCTGTATTATTACAATAGTAGAGTGTTTCAACAACAATCACAAGCCCGCCATTCTGCTATTTAAGTGTATCATGACATTGTAGGTATAGACATTGGTGGAAAAGTCCAGCATTCTATTGTCAAGATACATTTTCCAGTTTCATTGGGATTCATATTTTATTCAGAAGCAGAGATGCCTACTGCAACGTACCTTCACTTCTCAGTATGCTAGTCTCCACTGCACAGTTCCTCTAGATGAAGGTATGTACATATACCCAAGAATTCTTCCAGTGCAAATTACTGATTTTATAAGAAAAACCACAATACCTGATAGGACCACTTCAATAAGATCGCCTTCCTGGATATCACCAGCTGATTTCACAAGCTGAAGAATGTTTTCAGAAGTAGGGTCATGGCGAAAAAGCAGGATCTTGTCATACATTCCATAGAACCCACATTCAGGGAACTGCAGATAAAAATATCACAATAGTTTCAATGTCACAACACTCCTAGATCCTTGTATAAAAACAAAAATATAAATAAAACAAGTGCCAAGGCACATACACAAGCTAGCTGACAATGTGTAAAATATCAATGGCATTAAAACTATTTTTAAATAAATGACAGAGTTGAAATCAACAACACTCCAAATCAGGAGGGAAGAAAATGGGTATCAAAAGGACAAGTGGTTTGCTATTTAGAGTGAAAAAAATAATAGGAGAATATAATATCACAATCAAAGAAGGTGGTTAAGAGAAGAATATAATAGATGGGAACAAATGCACTTCAAATGAAATTTCAAGCCAATAACATAACGATGGCTTTGGTTTGTGTAACTGTGGCCATCCTAGAGATTTTTGTTCAAAGAAAGAGATGTCTATTTGGGGATGTTCAACAAGAAGAGGTGACTCGATTAATCTGCCTGTATTCTGTGTAGGCAGAAGTGCCATCTGGATAGTGATTCAGCACAGCAGCAAAGGGGAGCGCCCATCTCGCCTTCCACTGCAGCCTGCTCCATATTCCAGTCAGCTGTTGCATAGTCAATGCAAATTCTTCTAAGCAATGTGATAAAAGGTTCATCTGCACTTCTATGGGAGATTTTCATGAAAACAAACAACCTGGGCTGATGTGGCTCAGGAATACGTTTATTTTCCTATATATGATCATCCTATATAAAACTGAAGATTATAATTTATACACTAATAATTACAGTGTAGCAGGAAGAGATCCAACAGCAGGGAATGAGAAAATGTCCTTTCTTGATCTCAGAATTGGTTATGGAAGTGACAAATCAACATTGGAGGACCCAAAGACTACTACTGGATATGATGTCCAGAAACTTGACACTTCTAAAGATACACACAAAATATGACAAATTCCTTTCTTTCCTATTACTCATAAGAAGCTATGTTCACATAATCCCTTACTTATGCATTACAAATAAATTTGTTCAAAATACTCTCTTCCTCTTAAGAGTTTGTGCTGACAAATGGACTTAAAACTACTTTTGCAAGTCTCATAGCAGAGTTGTATTCCTTAAAATAAACATAGCAGCTGAAATGATGTCATTGCTTCCACTATGCTAATTAAAAGGAAAAATTAGTTCACATTTGTTTGAAATGTCTCCAATAATATCAATAGCGCATAAGGAGAATGAAAAAGAAATTTAAAAAATTCACTTAAACATAAAAATAATGAAAAGTTCAAGTATTATTTTAAAAACCAATTTCATTTAAGTATAATTTACATGGAGTAAAATGAATCTGAGTATATAAGGCTATGAATTTTGACAAACATCAATACCCATGCAAACAAGTTATAATCACACTGTGAAACATTTTCATCAACACCAAATTTTTACTATAATCAATGCCACTCATGATGTTAACACCAGGCACAAATCTACCTTCTGTCTGCTATAGAATTTCATATAAATCTAATCATACATTGATCTTTGTACTCTTTTCTATCTGGCTTCTTTTGTTCATTTTAATGGCTTTGAGATTCATTCACACATGATGCATTTCAGATTCATCTCTGTTTTTATTAGCAATACACACTACTTTAAATAGCTTTCACATAATTATATCTGCTCACCCATGGATCTGTGTTGTCTCTGATTTATGGCTTTCAGAAACAAAAATGTTGTGAACATTTATGCACAAATGTTTTCATGGACAAATACCTCCAGTTCCGATGAGCACATGTTGAGCAGCAGCACTGCTCAATCTGATGGTAACTCCATGTCTGACACGTGTGTCTACTTTCCAGGCATTACCACATGACATTTAACACTGTATCCATACACTAAACCTGGAATCAGATACTATATGCTCCATTTCTGTTTCCCTTTTGAGGTTGTTTTCGATATTACGGATCTCCCAGATTTTCATGTGCACTTATAAAAACTTTGGCGAGTATGAAAAACAAGCTATTTTGTCATTTTTCAATGACAATGCACTAGACCATAAATGAACTTGAAAAGTATACTTTAACAATCAAGAGACTTCCATTTCATCATAAGCAAGTCATAACTTCCTATTTATTAATTTCTTTTAAATTTACCTCAACATTATCATTTTTAATATATATTTATTATTTATATTCAAAAGCAGATTTACACAGAGAAGGAAAGAAAGACCTTCCATTCACTGGTTCACTCCCCAAGTAACCGAAACAGCCACAATTGAGCCAATCTGAAGCCAGAATTTCTTCTGGGTCTCCTATATGGGTGCAAGGTCCCAAGGCTTTGGGCCATCCTCTATTGCTTTCCCAGGCTACAGGAAGGGAGATGGAAGGGAAGTGGAGCAGCCTGGATAGCAACCAGTGCCATATGGGATTCTAGTGGATGAAAGGCAAAGGTTTAGCCACTGGGCTACTACACCAGGACCAATGTTATCATTTTCTATTTACAATTTTTCGATAGCTTTGCTAAAGTGGTCTCTGAGTATAACACGTTAAATCACTCACCTTAGTGATTGTAATTATGTAAGCTTTGGAAAAATATACCAAAAACCACATGCATATATAGTACATACTATAATGCTGATGTTGGATGATTCTGTCACTTAACAAAGCTTCATGACAAGGGAAAGGAGCCATTCTCCTGGTAACCTGATTTCTGTCCCTATGATTTGGCCTTATAAAGAATTTCAGATTAATGGAGTCATAGATTACATAATTTTGAAACTAGCTCTTTAAACTTAGTAAAATTAAACAAATTTCTCCATGTGGCCATATGTATCCTTGGTTCATTCTAGTTCATGCCTGAGGAGTCTTACCTTTTACTGGGTGGATGTGCCACATGTGTGTATCCACTCCTTATCAGGGAGACACTGCACACAGTTCTATTTGTTGACTACTTCAAATAAAGCTGTTGTAAGAATTTCAGCACTTGATAATATCAATCAGTTTTTGTTTAGGTATTCTGAGTTCTATTTGTTTGAACTTTTGAGATAACATTTTTAAAGTGTGTTATAGTAAAAGACTTAATGCTGTCGTAAACAATGAATTTAACAAGTAAAAATAAAAAGACCTTAGTGTAGCAGGAATACAAGGAATATAAGAAATCAAATGCTAAGATGAAAATTTCAATTATATACAGTAAATTTTAAAACACAAATCACTAAAACATTAATAGTATGTCATTCTTTCACTTTCTGTGACAAGGATAAATTAGTTCAGCATAACACAATATTTGTAACAGTACTGGTACATACAGGGATTTATGCCTTTTTGTCTTTGATCCTTCTTTATTAACTGTAGCTTCCATGTGTGGCATTTATTTTGGGGGTTCTGGTTTATTTTACTCATTCTGATGTCCCTCAGTTACAACCTCCTTGAACAAATAACAGAATTTCATTTTTAACATAGGTGATTAATCAATGCAACCATATACAAATATTTTATTGGACAAAAGTGCTTAGAATGCATACTGGGTAAAGAATAATCTTTTCAGTAAATGATGCTGACAAAACTGGATGTATATAAATAGAATAATGAAATCAGATCTCACCATATATACAAATAAACTCAAGATAGTTCAAAGCCCAAAATTAAGAGATGAGACTATGAAGCTTCCTGACACAAAGTATGGAAGACACTGGTGTAGGTGATGACTTCTTGGATAAGGCCTGTCAAAGCTTAAGCAACAGGAACTAAACAAATAGGATTAAATTGAACTCAGAAGCTTCAGCACATCAGGAGAAGAATCAACAGAGCAAAGAGACATCACACAGAATGGGAGAAAATATTTGCAAGCTATTTATTTGACAAATGATTCATATCCAGAATATAAGCACAACTCAAAAAACTAACAACAACAAAAGATCTCAACAGATAGTTCTCAAAAGAAATACAAGAGGCTTACAAATATATGGAAAAATAAACATTTAATCAATAGTCATCAGGGAAATAAAAGCAAACATCATAACGAGATATCACCTCATGCCTGTCAGAATAGCTCATCTCAGAGGACAACAGACCCTAACAAGGATGTGGATAAGGGGTAACTATTACTCACTGAGAAAAGCAATGTGCAGAATTCTTTTTAAACTAGACATTGACTTGCCATGTGACACAGCAATCACACTGCAAGATATATACTCAAAATACGTGAATACATCAAACTAGTATCATCATGTTTACAGCAGCACTGTTCAGGATGATTAACCTATCAGTCAACGACACTATACATCATCTGATGAATGGATAAAGAAAATGTGGCATATATAGTCCTACTTTCTGAATATCACAAATAAAGCTACTACATGAGTTCATAGCACTGGGTAGTATCAGTCATTTTTTAGACACTCTAGTAGATGTAGAGTGTGCTCTAATAGTATTAATTTTCATTTCTCTAATTACTAATATTGTTCAGCATCTTTTCATATGCTTATTAGATTTTCATACACACACACACACACTACGAGGTGATCAACACTTTTGCATATGTTGGAAATTATTCATTTTCTTGTTAAATTTAGATAATTCTTTATATTTCTGGATACAAGCTGTTTATCCAGATGCATATCTGAATATATACATCATTGATTTTTCTTTCATGTATAATCTGTTTTTTTAATGTGTTAATATTATTTTCAGAAGTTCTTAATTAACATGAAAGTCAATCTATCAATTACTATCTAATAATTATTTTTTATTCTTTGATTTAGTCCATAAACTTAATTGTTTGGAAGTTTTACAATTGGGTCTATGATACATTCTGAAGTAACTTTTAAAGAGCGTAATGTACATAGATGAAGTTCCACTTAGTGACACAGGTCTAGAAGGTTTATATAAATTAGGAATTATTTCTTCCTTAAATGTGATAATGTTTCTTCTTTAACTTACTTTTAAGCAGAATTTTGTAGTGAAGTTATCTGGGCCTTAGGCTTTTTTATATATATATAAATTATAAAATTTCATATTCAATGTATTTGGTGACATAGGGCTACTCAGATTGCAGTTTCTTCTCAGTTGACTTTTCATAGTTGCTTCTTCCAGGATAATCATCCATGTTCAGCAAGTTGCCAAAATTATGGGCATGAATTTATTCATGTTATTTCCTTATTACAGGTTTTATTTTTGTAGTGTTTATAGTGATGTCTCCCTATTAGCTTTTCATATTTTTAATATTTGTATTCATTCTTGGCTTGCTGAATCTGGCACTAAATCTGTCAATTTTATTCATTTATTTTCTCAGTAGTACACTTAGTCATTTATCAGATTTGTCTATTACTCTTCGGTTCTCGATGCCACTGATTTGTTTTCCTACCTTTGTTTTATTTTTTCCTTTAGCTTAATTTTGACTTATTTTTTTTTCTCTCCTCTGGTTCTTTTTTTAAGGTTTATTTTTAACTGGGAACGCAAATATACAGAGAAGGAGATACTGACAGAAAGATCTTCCATCTGCTGGGTCACTCAAGTGGCACAATGGCCAGAGCTCAGCCTACCCGGAATCATGTGCCAGGAGTTTCTTCTGGGTCTCCCATGTAGGCACAGGCTCCCAGGGTTTGGGCTATTCTCTACTGCTTTCCCAAGTAGGAGGTTGGTTGGGAAATGGAGCAGCTGGGATATGAACTGGCATCTATATGGGATCCCAGTGGATCCAAGGCAAGGATTTAGCCACTAGGCTATTATACCAAGGCCTTTCTTTGGTCCTCAAGGCAGAAATTTTCATTGACAACTTCAAACATTTGAGACCTTATTAATCTTAGCAACTGTTCTAATAAAATTATCTCTAGAAATTGGTTTCTATTCCAACATTTTTAGCATTTTTCTTATTTTTGCAATAATATATTACTAATTTGCATTATAGTCAAAGGCTTAATGTTCCACTAAATGAAGAGTTCAACAAATAGTAAGGGGAGGAACTCAGGTGAGTCTGAAGCTAGAGGCACAGGTGCTTGACTCGCCAATCTGCATGGCTGTGCTGGGGGAATTTAGGCTGGGTAAAGCCTGCAGGCCATCCAGCAATGATATCTGGGAATGGTGTGGGGCTTACAGGGAGTCTGAGAGATGGCACAGGTGGGATAGCAAGGACCTTAGGGCTCAGATCCAGGTGAGAAATGAATCCTCTGCAATGTCCATGCACAAGAGCATTCTACTTGAAGGGCTATAACATGGAACCCTCCAGAGAGTGTCAGAAAATGGAACAGGTTCTGTGAGGCTGGGCCATAAAGTCAACAAATACATGAATGAATCAGGTCTGTGGGTAGAATCTGCAGGGGACTATGTGGGCTCACCCATGTGGAATAGCAATCTCTGTTGGCATGCACAGGAACTATGGCTGGGAATAGGCCTGGTTGAGGAGCTAGTGGGAGGCCCTAGTTGGGCTGCAATTCCCATCAGTGAACGTGAGTGCCAGAACCAGTGCATTGTCCTGGGCTGAACATGGCTGCAATCTCTCTTGGCACGGGTATGGCCTAGGTCTGGGGAAGGCCAGGCTGGGCTATACTCTTGGTACACTTGAGAGTCAGGGTGGGTATAGAATGGGCTGGGCTAGGTCTCAGCTCCTGCTGAACCATGTGAGAGCTGTACCTTTGTACAGATCAGGTGGGGCTGGGCTGCAGCACCCAACAGTAAGAACTGGAAAGGGTATGGTCCGATTGGACAAGGACATCGTACCTGCCAGGACAACATGAGGACAAAGTCAACCTGGGCCGGGGACACACCAGTATGCTCAAGATCTGCCACTAGGAGGAGACTAAATAGAGGAGTTTGGTGAACTCCTTTGTCAGGTTGCAGTCTCTGCAGGTAAGCACAAGAGCCAAGGCAAGGAGCAGCCCAAACCAGACCAGGTTACAGTACCCACTGGCATACCTGTGGGTCAGGTCAGGTGGTAGGCCAGGCCAGACCAGTTCATAACATCCACTGGCAGATCTGAGAACCAGGCTGGAGTGCAGAAGGTGCCGAGTCAGGCTGCATCACCAGCCAGTTTACACTCGAGCCAGGACTGGGGGCTGACTGGAAAGGCTAGCCTGCAGCACCAAACAGCACAATCTGGAACTGGGGGCAGGTTGGATAGAACTAGGTGAAGTAACCACTGGTGGATACCAAGGAAAGATGAGCCATGTGTCTAGGGGTGGTGGATTTACGGTTTGTGAGCCCCAGGGGTGGGGGGTCCGGAGGTACCTGGGTCTCCAGGCCTAGATCCTTGGTCCTGCCTTTGTGGTAGGTGGTGGAACCATAAGCCCCAGGCATGTGGGGTCTGGAGGGGCCTGAGTCTCCTGGTCCAGGTTAAACAGCCCGTCTGAGTGATGAGGGCTGGGACCATAAGTCCCAGGGGTGGGGGATCCGGAAAGTCCCATATCTCATGACCCAGGGCCTTGGGCCTGCCTCTACGGTGGGCATTATACTCATGAGTCCCAGGTGTGTGTGGGGGGGTCCAGCATGGCCCAGGTCACCTGACTCAAGTCCATGAGCCCACCTACGAGAACTGGTCCTCCTCAGTGTAGAAGATGGAGTACTGGACAGCAAACCATGGTGCACATGGAGGACATAATTGCTCACTGGGGTTTGTGGTGGACATCTACTACCATAGCAGAGAATGAAAAATAGAACATATGGACAACTACCCTAGCCAAACAATGATAGCAAATATGAGAAAGATTAGAGATCATAAGGTTGATGGTGTCAGCCAATGGACATTGGAAGGAATTAACAGCAGAGATTAACAGCATTTTGAAACTCTCCCATCCAGCTAGGCAGAACCTTTGGAAAATGCACCATTGTGACTCTGGGTTGATATCAGGTGGCCCTTCCCCATCCTCAGGTACTGGGATGGTTGGGAGGCTGGGTATGACCTATTCCCTGCATCTCTCCAGAAATGGGAAGGAGAAATAGAAAGCTTGGAAGTAATGATCACACCCACTTCTCCCTAATCCTAATTCCTTCCCACCCTAATTGACTATGTAAACATCATTTAAAATTAAATATATATATATATATATATATAGTAACAAAGACATTACAAATATTTGGTTGAAGATTTTTCTTCATTTGAAATTAATTTTACTCACTTTAAAACACTTTCCCTCATGTAAAATTTAAAAACGAACTAAAAATTGACTAAAGACTTAAACATAAGACTCCAGACTCCAACATTATGAGGAAAAATCAAGGAAAGTTTTATGACATAGGACTGGGCAGTAACTTTTTTTTTAGTTTGACCACAAAAGTAGAGGGAGCAACATAAAAATAGACAAACTGGTTCCGTTAAACTAAAAGATCTCTCTAATGCAAAATAACAGAGTGAGGGGACAACCCATGGAAAAGGAGAAAATATCTGCAAGCCATATATGTGACAAGGCATTAGAACCAAAAATTTAAAGATCCAACTTAGAAGCAACGTGAAAAAACTCAGTTAAAAGGTTGGAAAAGAATCTGATTAGGCATTCCTCAAAAGAAAGCATGCAAATGTCCAATGGGTATATGAATATCATTAATCACCATAGAATATCATAATGACAAACTTAACATCTGTAAGAATGGCTACTATACAAAAGATCAACAGTGATGTTCAGACAAGATTAGGAAGGTTCAGGGTGATATGAGCAGGCATTTTGCAAAAGAGGAAATGCAAATGGCCACTATAAACAGGAAAGAAAAGGATCAGCTTCAGTAGCCAACAGGAAAATGCAAGTGAAGACACAGTGAAGTATTACTTTAACAGTTAGCATGCTAATCATCCAAAGATCAAAAAAAATAACAAATGCCAGTGAGGATATACAGCAAAGGATACCCTGATATAATGCTGACAGCAACTCAAACTTGAGCAACCAGTACGGAAAACAGTGTGATTCCTTAGGAAACAAACAAACCAAAACAAACAAACAAACAAACAAATAAAAAAAAGATCTATATATGACCCAGCTACTCCACTTTCAGGAACGTTTGCAAAGGAAATGGAAGCACCACATGAAAGAGTGCACTCCCATGTTTATTACACTGTAATTCAATTCATAAAAGTGAAGATATGGAATAAACCTAGATGTCTATCAATTGATGACAATAGAAAGAAACTGTGATATATACTCTATGGAATAATATGGTTAAATATTCAAAACCCCGATATTTGCGACAAAATGAATACAACTGATGATTATTATGTTAGGTAAAATAAGCTAGATATACAAAGAAAAATGTATATAAATGTAGTTAAAATGTATAGGTATGCTGCTATAGTTGTCAAGATTTGTGATTATTTTAAAATTTACTGCATGAGAGAAATGGTAATTTTAATTTAATTACTGTTTATAGTTCTCAGTCATATTTCAACTGAATTGTGGTCTTGAGTTTTACCTTCCAAACTTTTTATTTACTGGAACATTAGTCCTTTGATCAGATAAATATACACAAAAGTTCTCTGGGCATTTACAAGAATGCATATTTCTCTATTGTTGGCTGCCAAGCTCTATAATTTTCAATTAGGATGATTCCTGCATTTTTTATATTTTATATATGAGTAATAATTGTCTATCTGTTTTTTAAATTACTGAAAAGGAGTACTGAAGACTTCAAATGTGTTTACAAGAAGGAAAATTGAGGAAAGTGCTTAGGAAACAAACTTTGCTGCAAAGAAGACTTATCTACAAATCTTATTTTGTTGAAGGACATCTCCATACTCCATTTCTACTGAATGTCATGTTCTGTGTTGTATCTCTTTATAAGACCACGGTCAAAATATTCTAGAGGATTTGATATCCAAGTAAGGCTTGGATGCCTCATATCATAACTGCTATGATATTTCTTTCAAAAGGTAACTCAAATTATTTTTAAAAAAATAAAACGAGCAGAATAATACTGACAACATGTTATATATATATAAGGTAGTATTGAAAGATTGCATTTTCTTTTTCTTTCTTTTTTAAGATTTTTATTTATTTTTATTACAAAGTCAGATATACAGAGAGGAGGAGAGATAGAGTGGAAGATCTTCTGTCCTATGATTCACTCCCCAAGTGAGCGCAACGGCCGGTGCTGTGCCAATCTGAAGCCAGGAGCCAGGAACTTCCTCCAGGTCTCCCACATGGGTGCAGGGTCCCAAAGCCTTGGGCTGCCCTCTACTGCTTTCCCAGGACACAAGCAGGGAGCTGGATGGGAAGTGGAAATGCCGGGATTAGAGCTGGCGTCCATATGGGATTCCGCCATGTTCAAGGTGAAGACTTTAGCCACTTGGCCACGCCGCCAGGCCCGAAAGATTACATTTTCAAAATGAAGATATTTTTGTACTAAAGAAGATAATTATGGGATCGTGTCCTCCATATTTCTTTTTATTGTCTCATCCCCAGTTGGCTTCTCTTCAAAGCACTCACAGGCTGTAGAGCCCTTAGCATCAGGATGCAGGAGTGAACACCAAGGCCTAGCCTCCCAGGACAGTTGTCATGGCAGCAGAATGTGAAGGTTCCATTTTTTCAAGCTATACCTTGTTTTTCTGAACACACGGAAAAAATTCGTAATTGTCTCTTGACTGTTGAGAAAAAAAATCTTTTATGTAACAAAACAATCTGCTTGAATAGAACTTTCTACAATATGATTTTAAAAAATCATATTTAGAAATAATGTCTGGAAGGCAAAAAGTGTAAGAGAACAATGCCTGACAATGGAAAAGAGAACATATTGGGGGAAAACACTCATGGAATAACATTCCCTAATTTGGTCATAATCATCTGTTTTTATGTGAAGGTGTGTGAGCTTTGAAATCTGAAAACCCTCATTAAACTAAACAGGCTTTCAGAAAGGCTCAGAGGCTTGGAAGCTCAGCTGGAGCTTATTACAAGATCAGTCCTGTGTTGCTTAGAGGCTCTCTGGCTGTGAGCACAAACATGTGAGATAAGTGATTTCAAGCTCTCTCCAAGTTTGAGTCTAACAAAACTGGCCACTGTGAAAATACGGCCAACAATCCCGGCACTGGTCTTAAGCTCTTTAATTCTACGCGACGCTGGAAACCTCAGTGCTGCTGTGTGTATCATTTAGCATTTTTGACCACAGAGTACAATTTACTGTTACATTTCACTATAAATTCATGGCTGGCCAGACAATGTGCTTCAGAGTAGAATAAATACATGTTTTAATGAGTTGCTGAAATGAGACCTGGCCAACGGGAAATCTGAGGAACAAAGGGTGCTTTTCCATAGTTGAGGCCAATCACAGAGGGCAAGGCACAAGCCATACTAGAAACAAATTAGTCCATGACTCAGGCAAGTCGGAAAAAGAAAAAAAGCACAGACATAGCCTAATTAGGAAATGAAACGCTGTGCCAGGTAACTTTGAAAACAAGGTGAGGATGTAGTGAAAGCCATGAAATATGATCAATAGCACAATACATCAAGTAGCTAAATATTGCAGTCTTCTCGTTGTAGATAATTTCCATGTCATGTTCCAAAAACTGTTCCTGTCCACAATAATTAAGACCATGATTAGTCCTCTAAATGAGCAAAAGCAGTTAAAAAGTGCTATCACTTCCTAGCTCGGCCAAAACACCCACTAAGTATTATTCTAGCAGTACAGGGAAGAGAATACAACGTGATCAACTGTTGCACAAGGCACTATGACATTGGGTGAAAAGGTCTCTGGGCTTCTCTAATGGAGTTACACCTTACTGGCTCTGGCATGCACTAGACTCAGCAAGACAGTTTTGTCAGCTGAAAGCTGATCTTGGGGCAGGAGATGCTTGGGTCAACCAGATTACGCAGGAAAACCTAAAGAGCAATCCTTGTATCCTTGTATTTGTGCCTAGGAAATAAAATCATCCTTTTCTTAATCACCTTCAAATTAAAAAAAAAACACTTTACTAACAGACTATGAAAATTTAGGTATATCATTAAAAACTCAGAGAATAGGGTCATTATCCTATGCAAAGGCACTTTGAAAAGACTATAGGAAATGGAATTAAGTGGTAAATTTAGAGAACGGGCATTGTGGCACAATGACTTAAGTCACATCCCTCATCAACTTGCCAGTTTGAGTCCCAGCTTCCTGCTAATATACACTGAGAGGGAGCAGATGATTGGCTCAAGCGATTGGGCCTCTGAGCCAGACATTGGAGACCTAGAGTTCTAAGCTCCCGACTTCAGCCTGCCTCGGCCCTTACTCATGCAGGCACCTGGAGAGTCAATCAACAGATAGATCATCTTGCTCCTCTTTATGGCTCATCCCTCTCTCTCTCTCTGTGTATGTTTGCATGACTATGCATTTCAAGAAGATGAAAATTTAAAAACTGTTTTGGTGCAAAAAATTCCTGTGTACCTCTTTCATAATATGCATTTTCCATGAACTTCCTGAAAATCCTTTTGCTACATAATACAGCTAGAATAAAATTAATATGTGTGAAAAGTTCACCAAAAGCATAAACACCAGAGTTTCAGCTACAAATGCAGGTTATAAAATAAAAACAAAATGATGGTCGGGTAAATCATATATATTGGAGGCACATTTCTGAATTTAAAATTGTACACAGGAATTTTCCTCATATCTTCAAAATAAATCACATTATGAATATATAGTTATGGGACTAGTCTCTGAAAACAGTATTAGAAACCAAACACAGAAATTAAAAAAAAAAAACCTTTTTTTTTCCATTTCCTTCTCCTACCCTACTCCAACATGGTATCACCTAACCCTATATCCACAACATCACTGCTAGCCAAGATAGGCAAGTGACTAATGCTCATCATGCAATAATCAAACACCAAGATCTAAAGATAGGGCTGTGTTGTTTCTCCTTGTGACAACTTTTATTACACGTCCCTCTTCAAATTACTGAGCTCCTGGTTTAAAAGACTTGATTCATAAAGATACATTCTTAATGTCAATTTTCATAATATATTTTAAAATCTTTAAAACATGTGAGTTTCTGAAATGATAAAGACCAAATGAAACTTAAGCATGTTGAAATAAGAAAATTCAGAATAGGTATATGACACAAGAGTTAAAAGTGTTGCTTGGAGTGCCACCATACCATATGGCTGCTCTGTTTCTGAACCAATCCCCTGCTAATCATATCTAGGATGTCATCAGGCGATTGGTCAAGTATGTGAGTTCTTACCACTCAGATTACATTCCATGCTCCAGGCTTCAACCCAGCCACACTTCAGGCATAGCAGCAAACCATTTACTGCGGAACTAGTAGTAGATGCTGTCTTCATTTTATTTTGAGGTTGTCTGCGTCATGAGCTGCGGTCTAAACCCAGGTAATTGCTAATTACACCTCTTGCCTTGTTCTCTCTAGAGTTCTTTCCTCACACATGCAATCACATGACTATCTACTCCATAGAGAAACCTCTGAAATCAATGCCTAATACCAGATGTCCCTCAGCTTCAGAAATCTTCAAAGTCCAAAGTTAGGAGTACAAAAATCAGTCCAGTATCTTCATCTCTCATCTTTATTACCAAAAATCTTGCTTTTCCTCTCATAGCACAGGAATGCAGTTTAGTCTACTCTAGGTTGTCTAACGACAAATCTAAAATGTGATACATACTTTCTCTTCTGCTTACATCTTTCTCTTTCTAGTTAGCCACACACAGTCCATTGTCCAAATTTTTTTTTCATAACTTTAAATTTCAATCTCTAACGTGAATATTCTTGACCTGAATTATAGCAAACCAAAAACATAAAAAGATATTTGAATAAAGCAGGATAATTTCTCATCAAAGAGACATATGCTTATCATCTTCTGAATTTAAAATTTGCATTAATTGTGAAATGATACATTCTGGGATCAAATTCTGTCTTCTACTTAGGACCTAGAAAAATGCATATAACCAAAGCTTACTTCAATTCCTGGAATAAAGCTAGACTATAAAGGTTTCTTCCTGGAGCTAAAGAAGTCTAATAAATTGCATGCTTTATATAAGGCAGTAGAAAACAGATGTAACTCCTCCATGTGATGCTTCACTAATCTATTGGCAGAAACACTTCCTGCAATTTAATTTAAATAATATGTCATCTATTAAAAGACAGAGGCAGTAAGAAATTACTTAATAAATCATTAACTCTAATGCAGCAACTTCCATTTATAGATGCCCGGAAGAGGTTTAAATCAGGATTTTGTTACATATAATTTTTAAGTTTTAAAATAAATATTCATATCAAGCAATTACAGGCAGAAATAATTAATGACAGCCTCATCACTATTGTTTAAAAACATATTACCTTGCATTATATCTTGAAAGATCCTTAGATTGAAATAGTTATTAGAATTAGTAGACTCTGAAATTACCCACAAAACAATGATTAGGTACATGGGTGCACAGCCTGGAAAGGAAAAAAATACCCCCACACACTGTCTCAATCTGAATAAAACTTCATGATGACATTTTCTGAAGATTTTTTTTTTAACATTTCACATGGTTCCATGCTTGTCTATTTTAATTATTTGAAAACAGTCAGTGCATCAACTATAACAAATGAAACATCTGAAAACCAGGCAGGTTATTAACCAAACGTTAAGAATCACTCCATTTACGGGCCCGGCGGCGTGGCCTAAGAGCTAAAGTCCTTGCCTTGAATGCCCCGGGATCCCATATGGGCGCCGGTTCTAATCCCGGCAGCTCCACTTCCCATCCAGCTCCCTGCTTGTGTCCTGGGAAAGCAGTCGAGGACGGCCCAAAGATTTGGGACCCTGCACCCATGTGGAAGATCCGGAAGAGGTTCCTGGTTCCCGGCTTCGGATTGCCACGCACCAGTCATTGCGCTCACTTGGGGAGTGAATCATTGGACAGAAGATCTTCCTCTTTGTCTCTCCTCCTCTCTGTATATCTGACTTTGTAATAAAAATAAATAAATCTTTAACAAAAAAAAATCACTCCATTTAGAGAAGAAAAACTTCCAGAGATGACTCAGTCTTTATGTGTTAGAGATGAGAAAAATGCTGCCAGGACATATTAAAGATTTTGAGGTGTCTTCACTACATTCATGAATAACTCCTGTCACAACAGAGAATTATGTATGGATTTCAAAAGATTTTTGCAATGACATAAACTTAAGTTCCACCTTTCAAAAATTTATAAAGTGACCTCCTCCATCCAGGGAGACTGTGGTAGAAACCAGGACCAGAAGCTCAAGCTTCTGGACAACGTTCCCTGATGTCCCTTCTCAGTTCTGCCTCTACCAGCAAAGAAAACACAGGATGAGCGGCCAAAGCACAGCCAGCAGAGATTCAGAACTAAAACCCCTGAAAACTTTCCTTCCCCAAAAGGCTATGGACCCAAGTTTAGAGTTTTTTGAAGTTTGAATGAAACCAAAATAAATGACGTAGAGATTTGTACCAACTGTTCCCTAGAAACCTGCAGTTGCTTACTAGCAGACAAAGCCTTAACGGTGTGAGCGCACAGAAGAAGCCCACTGAACGTGGGCTGACTACAGAATGGATGGTGAACAGGAAGAGAAACATTGGTGAGGACCATTAAGATGACAGACAATCAGAATAGCACAATAATATTCCCCAAAGATTTTTGTATTTTAAGAGAACTGAAATTAATATTTATTTTAAAAAGAGGTGCTTTCCCAAGAAAGCAATATTTACAAACCCCGCATAATGCATCTGAAAAGTATTTATTGAACTTCCCAATATAGAATCAGAAAATAACGTATACTTCTCTCTCATTCAGAAATGTAAATATTTGACCTGTTTATTCGTTAATGAGGATGAACAAAGGGTAACTCTACTGAGTGTACTATAGATTATACTTTAGATTTATACTACATATAAATACAGATTTTAAATAGAGATTTAACCTATTCACACTATAGATTTATACTAGATTTAGATTTGTACTATAGATTTTAGAATCATGAAATATAATTTTCCACTACAATAAAATTTAACACATATATATAGTAAACATAAACATTAAAATTTATAAATGTAACATTTACACACATATATCATGACTACAAAACAATGGTACATATGTGAACATCGTATTTTTATAAACCTTAAGGATGGTTCTAACCTCAAGTAATAATGAAACTAGTTTGCCAACTGATAAAGGCCAATTTGATAAAGATCAGCCTGGGGTTGTCATTGTGATTCGAGGAGTTAATATGCCACCAGCCACACTGACATTCCATATTGGGGTAAGGTTTCAAATACTCAAAGTTCTACTTCTTTTTTTTTATTAATTACATTGCCTTATGTGACATAGTTTTATAGGCACTGGGATTCCCCAACCCCTCTCTTAACCCTCCCCCCAGTGGTGGATTCCTCCACCTTGCTGCATTGCCACAGTTCAAGTTCAGTTGAGATTCTTTCATTGCAAGCATATAGCAAGCATAGAGTCCAGCATCTCATTGTCCAGAAAAGTTCAACGGCTTCTTGGGGAGACCATCTCTGGTCTGAATGTAGAGCTGGTAGAGTATCATCCCAATCAATTAAAAGACCCAACATAACATCAGCAACAATTTATAACGTTATGGAATTAGTTGACATAGTATTGAGTAACCAATATGTTAAAAAAAAAAAAAAGTAAGTACTTAGCCACATCCTGTGACTTCTTCATTGACATTTCCATTTTAGTTTATATACAACCGGGTTCTATACACCTTAAAATGGCTATAGATTACTATTCAGCTGTCTCGTGTCTATTTTCATTGTAGTATTTAGCTTTTTATAGCGATGAAGCATAATTTTGCTGAACCTGGCTTTTTTTTTTTTTCGGGAAATCAAGACTGACTTATAACTCTAACAAGACATATGTTAACGGTTTAGGTGCAGAACAGCATTAAGGAGGGGTGTGCAGAGAAATCTTCAATACCTTAGTGAGGAGTAACTAATCTTTGTGTCCCACCTAGTAAGGTGTAAGTGAATCCATGCTGACTGTTTTCTGTCTGATTCTACACTTTCCTTGTTGTTCTCTATCAATTCCAGATTTTTTGTTTGTTTGGTTGGTTGGTTGGTTATTTATTTGTTTTGAGGGGTTTCCGGAGCAATCCTGATGGTCATTGCCAGAGAGGGTGGGGACTCAAAGTTGGAACCAAGTGAGGACCAGAGAGAGCTCCCCTCCCTAGTCCCGAAGGAAGTTTACTGTTCTTCTGTTTCTGCAGACTGCTCAGGGCTCTTGGCTGTTGTTCTGATGCTCTTGGATCCTGTGAGGGAGGACTTGGACTTCTTCCATCCCAGGTGGTAGATCCAAGCAGGAGTGGATGACCTCAGAGTTCTTGGCCTCTTAGGGCTCTCCAATTCCCCGTGGTCTCCTTGGTAGTTGAGATGTAGTCCTTGTTGCTCGTATTGATACTCCTTGGTGAGGATCCGGGAGTCTTCAGGGTTGGGATACAAGCCTCCTCCTGTCCCCCTGCTCCGCTCTGGGGTCCCCCCCTGTTCTTTGCATATGACCCCCTGTTAAGAGGTTGTCAGGATCACTCTTGATTCCCCCTATATGTCTTTGTAGTTTAACTATATTTATTTATGTATCAATTGATTGTCTCCTAAAACCATTGCAGAGATAAAAAAAACAAGCATATACAAAGACGTTATAATAGGGCAATCTTATAGTAAATGCTTTACTGTCTGTTGTTATTATAGGCAGTCATGACCTTGAGAAGGTTTTCAATGTCATACTCCTTTTATTAAGAAAAAGATTCCAGAGATGGTAAAATTCAGTCACATTCACAAGACATATTGATTGACGTGCTAGCTCTGATTTGTTCCTAGAGTATCAGCAGAGCTCATGCTACCTGTATTGGTTCCAGCCAGGTGCAAGAAACTAAAAAAATCTAAAGAGTAAATATTTCTGAACTTCTACTTTGTGAATTTTGTAGCAATACACTGTTGTAGCTTTATATTTTACTTTCCTCAAAACTAATTTTATTTGAAGGTTAACACAATACATTTAAAAACTGTTAGCATTAATATGACATTTTTACACTAATTTCATGCACAGTGGTAAAACAAAGCAAGGTCCATAAACTAAGATGCTGGCATTGATACAGTGGAATTTCATTGTTCAGAGTTGTGCTAATGATCCTTTGGTTCCATGGATAAAAATCTCATTTCCTGAAAGCCAAATCCCCTAGGAACTGGTGTACATTTTTTTTTCCTCTTTAGTTCCGATAAGCAGGCAGTGCATCTGACTTAAAGGATCAAAATGAAAACAAGTTCTCTCATTTACTTTGATTTTCCCTAAGATAGGAATGAATTTCATCGTTTCTCGGCCTTTTGGCTAAGATCAAGTGTAGGAATGAATTCCTTCTCCCCTTGTCAAATGCTATACAGCTTCTGGAAGGAATGCTGTAATATGTGGGAAAGTTGGGGAGCCAAAGATAATAAAACCACCTGCCATCCCGCTAGAAGTCACGTTTAATATTTTGACCTTTCAGTTCACCTCTAAGAAACTGGATTCCTTAACTGACTGACAGCCAATGACTTCGGTCCTACTTACGCAGACTTATCTAAACTTGTATTAAAAAGGATATTCCGCAGAGGTTCTGGATGACTTTCAATTCTGATTCAGATTACTAGATCATAAAGGAATGCATTACAGTTCCAGAAAAACAAGCAGATGGTCCACTGTCTTTCTTCAAGGCAGATACAATTTGTAAAGAAAAGTGTAAGTACAAAACAGGCTAATTCAAACTACGAGAGGCTAAACTAAAAAATGAGATAGAAAAAGTAGTCTCCAGCTGTTTGTGTTTTTAAATTTAAGGTTCAGTAAAAATATATATTATGGTGAAATGTAATTGCACAAAATGCCTTAATTTGAAATATATAAATATATATATTATGCTGACATGAAATAATCATATTTTTTAAAAGATGTATTCATTTTATTACAGCCAGATATACACAGAGGAGGAGAGACAGAGAGGAAGATCTTCCGTCCGATGATTCACTCCCCAAGTGAGCCGCAACGGGCCGGTGCGCGCCGATCCGAAGCCGGGAACCTGGAACCTCTTCCGGGTCTCCCACAAGGGTGCAGTGTCCCAATGCATTGGGCCATCCTCAACTGCTTTCCCAGGCCACAAGCAGGGAGCTGGATGGGAAGTGGAGCTGCCGGGATTAGAACTGGCGCCCATATGGGATCCCGGGGCTTTCAAGGTGAGGACTTTAGCCACTAGGCCACGCCGCCGGGCCCAATAATCATATTTTTAAAAGTAAAACAATGATAGCCAGCCTGTGAATAGCTAATATAATAATCATGCCTTAAATTACTCCAAAAAGGTTTATATTTTCTTGGATGTCTGCTAATATAGTAGCAAATATTACAAAGAGACACCCTACCCCATCCTGCCACGAGCAGCACCACCAGCACCACCAGCACCACCAGGGAGAGCTGAGAAATGCTCCAAGTTTTTTCTGCCTAACATTTATGAGCTCACAGACTTGCTCTAGGCCATCTCCTGAAAGCTAACTTCTCGACATTGTTTATCCTTTGTATTTCTGTGACGCAATTTGCTTATAATTAGGAGACAGTAAAGCAGTGTGGGAAATGTTTGAAGCAGGACATTTTGAGATAAATTTCTGTTTTTTAAGATAAGAATCGAATAATATTCAATTGAGAGAAATATGGTTTATAGATGAGAAATCTAGGCCAACTGAATATGCTAATAGCTGGAAGTTGCCAAAAATTTCTATCTTATTACAGAAGAAACGAAGAGTAAAAGGAGGTTAGTTGCCTGTCATATCACGAAGATTGTCATTACTAATTCAAATTCTTTTTCTTTGAGACAGAAAAGATACACAAATAATCTATAATTGAAACATAGGAGTTAAATATGGTATTTAAATATATATGCCTATGCATACATATACACAAATAAGGAAAATATCTTGTAAAGATAGAAATTTAAGAAGATGGGAAATAAAGGAATTTGATGTCTTGCTCCAAACTCACAGAAAATAAAATTAGTTGAGATCAGAACATTTTTAAAAGATTTGTTGTTTATTTATTTTATTTGAAAGAATTACAGAGAAGGAGATGCAGAGAGATCTTCCATCTGCTGGTTAACACCCCAAAAGTTCACAATGGCTGGAACTGAGCCTATCTAAAGCCAGGGCCAGGAGCTTCCTCCAAGTCTCCCACATGGATGCAACAGCCAAAGCAGCTGGGCCAAGCTCAAATGTTTTCCAAAGCCATAAACAGGAAGCTGAATCAGAAGCAGAGCTGCTGGAATTTGAACCAGTACCCATATGGGATGCCGGTTCATAGGCTGCTGCTTAACCTACTATCCCACAGCACCGCCCCCAAGAAACAGAACATTTTAAGAATCATAAAATCTTAACTTCACAAAACTTAAAACACAACAAGCAAAACTTAGATTTCAGAGAATTGAAGATACATTGCACTCTCAATTCCAACCCTCACATAACATTTCTCATTTGTCTTCACCAGGAGGGCCGCCCATCCAACCTCTGCTTGCATGCAATTCTCCTCAACCTACCCCTCAACCAACATCACACTGCCAAAACTCCACAGGCAACTCTTGGCCCCCAGGGACAACATCACAAAAGCCAATGGTGAGATGTAGCCTGCTTCCAACAGTGCATCTTCTCTCAATTCCAACACAGCATGTTTTTCATTTTTCTTTTACCTAAACAGCAGTTTGTCTTCAAGTCACTCAATCTCCCCTTTCTTTCTAATCCTTAGACCATGTGCAGGTGCTCAGGACTCATTCTTCAGAAAGCTCCTTTTCTATATTAGTCATCATAACCTTGAGGACCTCATCCACCCCCAGGTCTGAAGTGTCATCTAAACCCAGGTGCTACAAATGCCTCTCGTTATTCTGATACACAGCATCTCCTTTGATACAGGATATCACTAATTGTATGTTCCCCATAAAAAAAATCTTAATTTCCTCTCGCTCATTTCCCTTCTAACAAGAAGGGAAATCCCTTTTCTTCATTCCAAAATATGATATCAAAACCCAGTTGTTCGGGTAGAAAATCTCAAAATCATCTTTCCACTTTCTCTTTCTTACTAAATATTTAATCCATCAATAAATCTGGTTGACACTACATTACAGATAACAACATGAAAAAAGGAAAAACAAAGAAATTTGGCGCAATTTTTAAAAATCTATGCGTAGTTTTGCCACAATATGCAACTCTCATGAACATTTTAAAGAAATCCTGTATATTCCAAATCTAAACATGATCAACTTCTCTACCTTTCTCTTTTTAGTCCAAATCACCACCTGTCACCTAGACCTTAATCACTGGACAGGCCATCTGTCCTACCCTTGTCCCTCCATGTATACTGTATGTAGAAAATGGAATCACTTGGTTAAATGTGCCAAATAAAACGTTTCAACAGCTTCCCTTCACATTCAGGATCCTGAAAAGGTACAGAGCTTTCAGGCCCACTAACAGCACTCTTCTAGCACTTCTAGCATTTTCTAGCACTCTTCCTCGACTGTAGCCTCATACCTGTCTTTCACCTACAGCATAACCACTTTTGCCTCGGGACCTTTGCATCCGTGCTCCTCTCCCACCGCACTACACTGGTTGCCAATACCCACATGGCTTTAACTCCTCATTTGATTCATGACACCTCCTTGGGCTTTCCTCTTCCAACCACAAATGAAACAGCAACCCCTCTAGGTGATTTTCAGTCCTGGATCTTTTTATTTTAGTGGAATGTTGACTACCTGAAATTCAATGATATATTTATCTTTCTGAATATTTATAGCAACTAAACCATAAGTTCCATTAAAGCTAGGGAATTGGGCCAGCACAATGGCCCAGCAGCTAAATCCTTGCCCTGCACATGCCAGGATCCCATATGGGTGCCAGTTCTAATCCCTACAGCCCTGCTTCCCATCCAGCTCCCTGCTTGCAGCCTGGGAAAGCAGTCGAGGACAGCCCAAAGCCTTGGGATCCTGCATCTGCATAGGAGACCTGGAAGAAGCTCTGGACTCCTGGCTTTGGATCAGCTCAGCTCTGGCTGTTGCAGCCACTTGGGGAGTGAATGAGTGAATGGAAGATCGATATCTCTCTCTCTCTCTCTGTAAACCTGCCTTTCTATTCAAAAAAAGCTAGGAAATTTTCCATCAGACTCACTAAGTATATCTCATGGCTCTAGCACAGCACCACATACAGAGTATACACTCAATATACAATGGTAAGGAAATGCATGCATTAGTCATATCAAAATGTGTTCTTACAGTATTACAGAATTTGGCTAAGAATGTTTAAAAATACTATCATTACATGCAGAACTGAAACCAAACTCAACAGTCTAAATGAAACTTTTAGTATCTTATTACCTGGAGACATTTTAACAAAATGATACCCAGCTATCTCTTTGGGTCTGAAAAAAGTTCTCTTCATCTGCCAATTCCACAACTCAGGCACTTCAATGATTTGTATTTACTAGGGTGGTCTGTTCCCCTTTGACTCCTAAAATAAAAGCTGTCTTTATTTTTAGAACCCAGGATTTCCTCTCCCTTTAGAGGTTCCAGCACAGACACATTTGAACTCTCTAGTGTTTACAAGAGAAGCACGTTTCTCCAGTGTGGAAACTCCAGCTCTCTAAGGGCCTCATTTTCCTTTCCTCTGCCACTGTGGGAATTTCCTCTATCACCTTACCAGAGTATCTTGCTTTTATCACCTCTAGAAATTATTTAAGCAAGAAAAACTGCTACTTTCAGAACAGACATCAATACATAACCACAGAGCTGTGACTCAGTTCACATCCATCGCTCATCAACTACCAATCTCTTCTCTCCCAAGCATTCTTCTCAAGAACATTCCCCCCATGATGCACAGCCGGGCTCAGTGCTCCGCCTCTCAACTGTTTCCATTAACAGGTGCAGACCACAGTACATATCTTGACTTGCTGCCAGTCTCTTATACCAACATTCATTATCTCACAGATGTGTGTATCACTTCTCTGGTCCCTAAAAGGTAAACTCATTTGAATAGTAACTTGTTGTATTTGGTTCACGGCTGTAGTTATGGTACTCTGGAACAAGTCAGGCTCAGAGCACATCATCAATGAAGAGTCACACAATAGCCTATTTTAATCGTCACTTCCCAATTCTTCCCATTTAGTCACTGAACATATGCAATTTATTTTGACGCTACTTTAGAATATCATTTAATTTCTTAGTTATGACAAGTTCCCTTTACTATCTTGGGGAGCATTCTTGGAATAAACAAGTACTCCTTGAAGGTAGCAATAACATATTTCATTAACTTGTGAATTGGCAATTTTAGAAATTTATGGTTTTGGTTCACCATTTCTCTGGAATAATTTCCTACTTGCATTCTACAAGATTATATTGCCAACAGAATATAAATACTTTCATGAAATCAGCTTTAAGGATTAAACTTTTTAAAATCATAATTCATAGATACATTTACCAAATGCACTCTATTTTATGTAATGTGTCTGTGGGTGCTTTATGACCTCATTACAATATCTGCCCAACAGAAAATATTTTGATTCTACTATTAAGTTGAGTTACAACTATAAATTATCAAACATATACACATGCTATAATTTTGGATTTCAAATTATTTGGAGACATAGAATTAATCTCTGCAACTAAGTAAAATGCATATTCAGCAGATTAAATGTAAATAGAGTAAATAATCAGATAAATTGCATGATAAATTGCATGAGTATATTTATTTGATTAGGCAATGTACTTTCTAAATTATTTAAGTCAAAAACCCTTCGGGTTTAAAATGGCAGATGAAATATAAACATCAACATTTCGGGCCCGGCGGCGTGGCCTAGCGGCTAAAGTCCTCGCCTTGAACGGCCCAGGATCCCATATGGGCGCCAGTTCTAATCCCGGCAGCTCCACTTCCCATCCAGCTCCCTGCTTATGGCCTGGGAAAGCAGTCGAGGACGGCCCAATGCATTGGGACACTGCACCCATGTGGGAGACCCGGAAGAGGTTCCTGGTTCCCGGCTTCGGATCAGCGTGCACCGGCCCATTGCAGCTCACTGGGGGAGTGAATCATTGGACGGAAGATCTTCCTCTCTGTCTCTCCTCCTCTCTGTATATCTGACTTTGTAATAAAAAATAAATAAATCTTTAAAAAAAAAATCAACAGTTCATCTACTAAGTCTGATAAGACTATGAAAGTATATGGGAATTTAATCCATACCACTGCTGAATATGCCAGTGGAAAAAAAAAATCAGTGTACTAAAATTGTTGAGAAACAATGGAATAATCTCACACAGATCCTCAACTCCCACAGCCCATGCTTACTTGGAGACTATGCTGTTTTCTGGAGTGTCGTTTTCAGGAAATAGCATCTTGCCTGCATCATTCACCACTGGATCCTCAGCAGCTAGGGCAATATATCAGTCACATAACAGGTGCTCAAAAAGTATTTTTCTATTGAATGAATAGCTTCCATCAACATCAAATTAAATAAATTACTTAACAGGAATGTGCTATGCCACTTATAAAATCCAGGGTCTATTCCACATTAAGTTCTCAATGAATTATGCATGGCTGGATGATAAATGAACACATAGTGAAAAATTAAACACCTAATTTTGTGAAGAATTTGTCATGAAGTTGCAGTGAGTGAAAGAGATTATAAAACAGTATAAACAAGAGTTCTTATCCTGTTTTTTAAAAATATGTATTCATTTAAAAAGGACTTGAGAAAACATAAATAGTAACTATATATCCAGATCAAATAATAAGAAATTGTATTGTATTTTATGCCTTTCCATATTTCTCAAACTTTACTATCCATACACATATAAATAATCTCTTTGTAATTAAGGAGATGTAAAGAGCTATTGTACAATAAAGTGATTTATTCTGCTTTGAAGTACCATACTATCTCCTCTCATACTCTCTAACAAGCCAACATACAGTATGTTATGAATCAGCCCAGCCCCATTCTTAAACATAAAAGAGGAGGAAAAAGGAGAGGTTGGAAATACACAATAGAGACAAATCAGAGTAAGTGTGTGAATTGCTTTCCATCTTCCAGGATAGAGTTCTTACAGTCTCTTCAGGTTGGAATACAAATGTGAGACATTTCTATATGTGTGTCTGATATTGGGATTGTATAGCGGGTGTACTGTTTCAGTAATGCAGTTCCATCCAACATTCTGCAGTGCACAGCACAGCCACTAGCACCAACACATAATCATAGGAAACCAGCCACAACCAGAAAGCACAAGTCAGGCAAACTTTGATCAGTTACTCATGTACTGGGTCATTCCTGAGCCTTAGTGGTTATCACCTTCTTTCCCAAATGCAAGTAAACTATGTGGCTATCTGTAAAGTTGTTAGTACAGAGCCATCAAGTTTAATAGGGAATCAATTTTACTACCATTATTAATAAAAAAAAAAAGACAAGAGGATAGCATTAAATGAGTGACCGACAGATGAAATCCTATGCTTCTAAACTCTTACTGAAGTAGAAACTCAGCAGTTTTACTTTTCTATTACCATTTGCAAGACTGCTTTAAAGAAAATATAAGCTGCTGGCACATTTAGTTCAGGGATATATACTGCACAAACACAAGGAAAATAAATTACAGAACTGTGCTCAGAATAAAAAGAAAAAAAAAACTAACAGCAAGCAGATTCTGACTAAGGGCCAAAGTAGTTCTTCCTTTCTGTACAGGCTTAGACAAGGGCCTCTGGTCTACACTCATTTCATAATAAGGCTCTCTCTAAGACAAGTGTAATGCTGTAAATTTTGTGGAATAAGAGAGGCCCCATAACCTCATTCTAGTAAAATAATTTTGTCAAAGATTACTCATGAGGTTTAAAAGTTACTAACTTTACCATAAATCCATATCATACACTTCTGTCCCATGACAGTATACAGTGAAGCACAGGAGGTACTCCACAATTATCTTCCCAGATAAAAATTGTACCACTCTGCCATTCTGTAAACCACTTGGGAAGTAGCATTTCACTTTTTGGTGGCGACATTACAATTCCATCTATGGCCCACTATGCATACAATAATGAAATATTCTCCCCCTTTTTGAAGGCATAATGATCTAACCCAAGATGCAAACCACACTCAACTGTGCCTCCAATTCTCAATTTCAAACAATAGAATGAGAGAAAACCCCACTCAAATTTTGATTAATTACAAGATTCTTCTCAGAATTAGCAATGCACTAGCTATCAGCTGTTCCCTTCATGTATTCCTTTTTTTAAAAATTATTTTTATAGGAAAGGCAGATTCACAGAGAGAGAAAAGCAGATACAGAGAGAGAGAAAGATCTGTCTGTTGGCTCACCCTCCAACTGGCCATTATGGCCAGAGCTGAGCTGATCCGAAGGCAGGAGTCAAGAGATTCTTCCAGGTCTCCCACACGGGTACAGGGTCCCAAAGCTTTGGGCCATCCCCAACTGCCTTTCCAGGATACAAGAAGGGAGCGGGATGGGAAGCAAAGTAGCTGGGATAAGAGCTGATGCTGTATGGGATCCCAGTGTACACAAGGCAAGGATTTAGCCACTAGGTTATTGTGCCAAACCCTACCTTGCCATTATTAAATCTGTTATCCAGATCCTTGAACTTAGTTGTGACTGACTAGTTCTGGTCAATGAGATATGCTAGGTTGTGTGCTGGTGGCATTTAAGAAAATTTTTACCTTCCTGATGAAAGACAAGGCAGACAAGTTCATCTCTCTCATTATTCTGATCCCTCAGTCTGACCCTGACTTTATCCAGTCTTACAAAGGTGTGATGCATGAAATGCAGGTATAAAATCTTCTGAATCAGAGATATCAAAAGCCCTTCAGCCAGAGGTTATCAAACAAAAGGATCTCTTGAACTGCTTCATACAAATTTCATTTTACACATATTCACTTACCTTTAGAGTTTAACACCACATTTTGTGACATTTCGCTGAAGGCATCTATGGTAGATAGAATATATAATTGGGCAGGGATTATATCCTTCTCTATATTCACTTAGGATTTCTTACCCTATAATTCATGAGTGCTTTCTCATTCAAAGTTGGCCTTATAACTTGCATTGGCCCATACGATATGATAAAACTGAACTCAAGCAGAGACATGAAAAACTTCACCAAATAGGGTTTCTCCCTCAGTTGCCTTTGAAATCAGCCTCTGTCATAGGAATAGCATGTGTGCGTGCACACACGCACCCATGCGCGCATACACACACACACACACACACACACACACACACACGGGATTGGTGTGTGTGGGGAGAGAGAGAGAGAGAGAGAGAGAGAGAAGAAAGAGAAGAGAGAGAGAGAATTTTCTTTCAATGTTCAAAGCTGTCACTCATTTTGGCAAAAGATTCATTCTTGTCACTGATGAGCACCTGAAATTCTGACATGCATTTTTGCTGTTTCTTTTTCATTTCATTTGTAATACCAACAATTAACAATGAACATTCATGTCACAACTATACTCATTCTACAATTCAAGTCATAGATCATGGAGATAAGAGTTCAGAAAAAATAATTCTGCAAGATATTACTGGTATATGTATTTATAATAAAGTATGTTTCACATTTTGATAATGTTTGAAATTAAGCTACACATCCATTATATCATTAAAATTATGAATTTTTTTCAAAGAGCCAGTTGTTACAATATTTACCAGCAAACTATTGGATATGATACAATGCATCCTCTAAGGACCAGGATGCTTCCTGGAGGGGTGATTAATGCAAAAAAAAAAAAGATATTTATTTATCAAAGAGTGAATTCTGCTCAACTCTAAGAAAAGGGTGAAAAACCCAGGTAAAGTAGGTTGGAAATATCCAGAGAAAGGTAGAGGCAGAGATAGAGTTAGAGATGAAGTTAGGATGCAGATATAAACACCTTCTATTTGCATCTTCCCCATGAATGGATAGTTGATTTTTTAAAAATATTCATTCTATTTTCAGTAGCTCATCAATTATTAGTGGAAATTAGGTAATGTTGTCTTTCATGGGCCTCACTTTGTGATTACATAAGGACAACACCAACTTAACATAAGGCTGAAGGACAAATATTATGCAAATCGCTAACAGTGATAAATTAAAATTTCCCATTTATATGAAATCATCAAAGATCAGCCTACAGTACTGAAAAAAGAGGAAGTTGAATATATTTAGAAATGAACTTTTTTGATTTCCTTGTCTTTTTTTCATAACCTTTACTTTATATTTCTAAAATATGTGCCTGAAAATAAGACCAAGAAACCTAGTAGTTTATTCACACCTACCATCTTCCTCCCAAAGTCATATTAGGAACAGTGTGGGAGGAACACCTGTAGATCTTTTAACTCAGTAAAATCAGCATCCCAGCACAAAAAGATGAAGGCATAGGCTGTGATTGTGTTTGAGACAGGAAAAAAAGTAGAAATCAAAATAACAAGATATTGATCTTTTAAAAATATATAGACATCGAAAACTGAATTGCAATCCATATGAAAATGGAAAGAGGGAGCAGAAAAACAAAACATCGAAATAAAGGGATAGGACATTTATGAGGCAAAGAATGGCAAAAAAAGAGAAAAAGATAGATTAAAGGAAGCAATAGAAAGAAAACAAATTTTAAGAGTTTGAAAAAAAAATTGTGCTGATACTGTGACTAGACTTTCTGTCTTACTGCACCAATATGGGTATTTCAGCAACCAGTCCATGTGAATGCTTGCCCAAATTCTTCCTTTATCTTCTCCATAGTGTGTAGACACTGGCCTTTGGACTGTTCTAAATTGGTTCATCACTATAAGAGAAATCAACACTATTAGTCATAGGCTGATTTTCACATAATAGTTTTACTTGCTACGTCAATGACAGTCCACTTTTGATATTCTAACTCTTTGAACATTACTGAAATAGCACACACTGGCCAGACAGAATCTATTCTAATATTCTTTGGAAATTGCATCAATGTTTCCTGCTTCCCTTGGCATACATTTTCCTCCTTTCCTCTCCTTTATTCCTACACCTCACCTCTTTAACCATCACCAGTCCAGGATGATCCATTATACAGCATTTCAGATGTATCTTCTCTTTGTACAGTCATGAATTCATTTTAATTTACATTAATAGGATCATGAATATATCACTTTTCTCTGCTTTATTTTTTACTTTTGAGGTGTCTCCTTGTTGCTGTAGGTATACTAAATCCCTCTGCTGTATAATACCTGTGGGATTTAATTATGCTGTAATAATTCACTTTCCCAATGATAAATATCAAATCCTGTACTAACCCACTGTCCGAAAATTTCTAATGGATATCCCTATGTACCCTAAGTTGAAGATTTGCAATAACTTCATTTTAGTTTTTCAAGTTACAGTTATTTTATTGATTTGCAAATCAGATATAGATAGATACACATTCTCTTCTACTGATACACTCCCAAATGTCCAGATGAGCTGCGAATGAATCAGAACAAACCCAGAAGCCAGGAATTCAATTCATGTTGCTAGCAAGCATACAAGCAAGTACTTGAATGATTATCCACTTCTTCCCAGGGTATGCATTAGCAGGAAGCTGGTACTGGTTTGCAGGCTTTAAAATCAGTTATTCTGCCTAATAAAAGTGAAGGGCATTCCACCAGCCATGTTAGCCATTATGCAAATGCATGCTCATTAAATTTTGTTTTTATTCTATTAAGTGGCATTAGATTTTTCTCTGTGATAACTGCAATAATCAACACTATTATGTGTAGTAGAACCCAAGGTTTCCTAAATACAAATATTCTTGCCAACAGTTGGCATTACCCATCTTATTAAGACTTAACAACTTAATTGGTGAGAGATGACCTATCATAATTTGATTAATTCGCATTTACCACATTACAAAACAATTGGAGATAATGGATTTTCCTTAATCTTTGCTAGTCAAATTATTTGACTATTTTTCTACTGATACTGCATTCTTTCTCTCATTTATCTGTCGAAACTCATTGTGTTCCATACGTTGGTTCCTGTATAATGGTCTTCATTCATTTTCTCATATTTGCTGTGTTGCTCATGATGTTTACAAGTTGTGCCTTTAAATTCATTGGATTTTCATCTGACAACTTTGCTTTTTAAATATTAAGATGGGGACTGGCACAGAGGCATAGTGAGTTAAGCTGTGGCCTGCAACATCCACATCCCACTTAACTATTGTTTTGAATTAATGATTTCTTCTGTTCCCCTTCGACTTATGTGGGAAATCTAATACACTGTCTTCACTGGTCCAAGAGTAACTGGTACCTTCATGGTTCTTGACTCAGTATCTTAGCACATGTTTTCCACTCACTCTCATGTATACCAAGATAAATAATAAACAATAGCTCTAATCTCACTTTGAGAATCTACCCTTTTTTGGACACTGTGAACAACCAACATTATTACTGAGTCTCCACTCAGTTCACAGAGATCACTTGGTCCATGTCACAATCTAACTGCTTCACAGATAAAACAGAGATGACCCATCGCCATACACATTTATCACTTAATTTCAATAATTCTTCTCTAATTGGGGCATTACTATTTTATAAACCTTATCAGTAAGTGATATGAAAAAGTACATCCTGTCTATACATAGTCACATCTATAACTATATCTATGATGGTTATGCATATGCATTTTCCTCCAGTAGGTTCTGGCACTCTCAATATCCCATTGAGTTTCCAGAGCATATGATATCATTTCAAAGACATATGACAGAGAAACAATGTTTAGATTTCTAAAAGTCACACAAACTGAATTCTAACTGTAACAAACTGTTGTACCAAGCTATGTTTAAAAACTTTACATTTAGAAACAATGACACATGCTGCCAAAGTCTGTTTGGTGTTCCTTCTCTGTACTATGTATAAAGACACTATGTTTTAAAATCAAAATTTACTAAGTGATGAACGTATATTTAAGATTTTGAAGATTTTGTGTTTGAGTGCAAAGTTAAAATATGCACATTGTGGTTCTAAGAATAAAACCAACATTTTAAAAGCATACTAATACTCTAGACAAGCTCTTCCAAACATTAAAATAACAAGCAAGACAAAATCATCTACCAACTACTGTCCAATGTCTGGCTAATTTTCCTCTAGATGAAGACAAGGCCAAAGTGGATACTGGGTACTCATAAATCTTAGGAACTAGGCCACTGGTTCTTCCTATAATTCACTGGAGGCCAGGGTCTTTACCCACTGATTAGAAAGTCTGAATGTCTGCACACAATGTCATTTAAGCCTGCACAAGAACAAAACCAAAGAATTCCACATGGGGGGAATGTGCTGTTACTAAAATTATCTATCCAAAAAGCTCAGCACGTCCCATAGGCATTGTCCTCTGGGTTAGATATCCACCAAAAGGTACAATCTTCCAGAATTTCTTTCTGTTTATTTTATTTTACTTTATTTTATGTGTATGTTCTGCAGGAGAATGACTGGGAAGTAAACTATACCAACTAAATTCCTTGATTTTCACTTTAGGTTTAGTTGTCTGTATGATCAAGACATGAATCATTGTTTAATATAACCTAAATTTCAAGCATACAATAATAATCACTGTATTAAAAGGGTAAATGACTTGATATATAGGCAACCTATTACTTAAGATTACTATAACTCTTTTTCCATTCTTGTGGTCTAGCACAGTGCCTAGACATAGAGTGCAATGACATCACAAAGGAAGGGTACCTCATCCCACTTGAAGGTTGTCTGGACAAAACAAGCATGGGGTGCAGCTGAACAAAGACATAAGGGCCAGGTAAAAACACAGTACTTCATGAAAATCACAGGCAGTGAGGGTCATGAGAACCAGTAAAGTTTCAGAAAAAAAAAATGGTAGGAAGGTTGGCATGCAACAGTTTTAATTTAATTTAGCTACCATAAAAATTGTAGAGAATGTCAAAAATGAGATCTGCAAAACACTGGCTTAAAAGCCATGAAAGTGGAGACCAAGCTGAAGTAGTAATCCAAATAAGAATTGCTATGGGCCTTACCCAAAGGTAGCATCCACAGGTATGAAGGAAAGAGTTGTTGATTTGATACAGAGTGTCCTGTGCAAGGGAAAACTGTGGAGACAGGACAGCTTTCCAGATGTGGAGCTTGATGCACCACATACTTCAACTTGACATTCCCAAAACTAGGGTGGTAGAAGGAGGAAGAATATATGCAGAAAAGAAGCTCAGGGAATGTTCAAAGGAGCTGTGGCAAACCAGGATGCAAGGTTTAAGGGATGTCTCTCTCTTACTGATTGCACTACTCAATAGGTAGTAATTTTCTGCCAAAATTATAGTTTCCTATGGAGTAAATAAAAATCTCTTCCTGCCAAAAGAAGGAAAGAGGGGACAAATAGTAGCACTGAATCAGATCATCCATATTGTCCAACAGAGAGGACCTCAAGGTAGCTAAGTGAGAGTTCTCCAGACTTGGTGTCCAGCAAACCAAGCATTGGCAGACGGCTTAACAGAACTCAAGCCACTCTGATGATTAAACACGTTGTGATCCTCTATTCCAGGAAAAGCCAAACAAAAACACAGCACAGGATGTATTTTATTCCTCTTTAATGGATTACATTTATGCAAAAAGTCAATCCTTCCTTTGAGCTTTATAAAGATTGAAATACCCTCACATTGTTTGTAGCCCATGTTTATACCCCAGGAGAAATATGGTCTTTTTGTCTTTATTTTTACTTGTTGAATATTACATTAGTGACAAGTCATGCCTGTGAATATAGAGTAGATTAAAATTATGACTCTCCAAATGCTGCTGAAGAGAAAGAAATGGAGTATCATGAGGACACAGGGGAATGAGGGAAGCAACTGTCTTCCAGAACTGCACCTATGAAATGCATAAAATCTGTTTCTTTAAAGTCATAACAACTTTAAATGTAAAAATAATGAAAACTTAAAGCTGAAGAAAGATGCAAACTCCAGCAAGCTGTTAAGCCCATGTTCTATTTTCTCCCCAGTATTTACAACTTTAAATAATTTGATTACTTCTCACATATTAAAAGATTTGGCCGCAAATGACTGCTCCTATATATCATCAAAAGCCAGGCCTAAGAGTAGCCTCACTCATCAGATGGAAAACACAGGGATTCTGGAGTCTTAGCCTGTCACTCCTCAATAAGCAGTTAATTTGTCAGATTAATTATTTCATGATGCAATTATATAAAACTTTATTCATTCCTAATAGAAATTCATTTAATTATATCCCTATTTTATTGCAACTCAACTCACAATGACCAGATATGGAATCAATCTAGTTGTCCATCAACTGATCACTGGATAAAGAAAATATGGTATGTATATATTGCATAATCAAAGTTATTCATAAAAAAATACAATCTTTTCTTTTCCAACAAAACAGATACAACTGGAAATCATTACGTATAGCTAAAGACATACATCTAATGCTTTCTTTGATATGTCACAGCTAATACAGAACATTAAAAAAAATGTAGGAATGAAATGGTCACTTGGGATAAGGCTATCATTTTTGTCTTATGCACATACTTCTTTGGAAATGTGATCTTACAGTCTTCTAAATTTTTACTTTTGAAAATTATAGTAAGTAGGAAACTAAGCCTGTGACTAGAGATTGGATTGAAATTATGTCTGTGCAAATATTGGTGATGTGGGAGAATTGGGGAGCGGGGTAAACTGGGGTTGGGCCGGATTATAAAACCACATCCTGAGTCCTGCCTACTCCTCTTAACATCTATCTCCCTGCACAGCCACTCAGAAGAGTAAGTGAATATACCTCAAATGCTTGGATCTCCAAATCCTCCAAGATTGGAAGAAACATTTTGCTTCTGGCTTCAGAGTGACCCTGCTTGATGGTGGTGGCCACTGTGGCAGTGAGTCAACACATGTAATGTCTTTCCTGCTCTTTCTCTTTCCTCATTTGTCTCTCTAAATTTGCCTTCCAAATACATCTTGGAAGAAAACAAAAGCTGCATTCCACACCAATGGTTTCTCAAGATTTTCAAATGTTATTCATGAGTCAAGTATGGTCATTTGGTCTTAAATATCACAGTATTTTTTAGACTAAGGGAAATGTTATAGCTATGCTGGGTTTTGTGGACTACACAATCAAAGTTAGCATTTGATACTGAGACTAAACACAAAAGCAATGAGTCTAGAAATTACTAGTAAGAGGAGGCATGCTATCAGGATACAATGAAAGAGAATCAAAAAATGAGAAAAACAGAGCTACTGGGCATGTTCCCAGTGCACATGGAATTCCCCTGAAAGGGTTTGAGATGAGGTTATTACAGAAATTAAAGGTTAAGAAAGAAAGAAAGGAAGGAGGGGTGAGGAAGGAAGGAAGGGGAGTATGGTTATCACCTTAGAACTGCATCTATAAATTACAAAAAATCTGTTGTCTTTATATTAATGAAATATTTTACTGAATTTAAAAGAGTATGAAAATGGGCTGGTGTGTGGAAAGCACAGGTCTCATGTGTAATAGATCCTACCTAATCTTAAAACATCAGTCTTTCTATTAGTATGGGATATATGTTCAGGCATTAAGCTGGCCATATAGATAGATGTGTTAAGCTTTCAAATATCTTGATAGATAGCTCTGAATACTGTGACAACACTGATATGAAAACGTGAATGTTCTACAGGCCACCCCACCTGGGTAGCAACAACACTACCAGCCATCCCTAGCCGATTAGTAATACGGATGCTATGCAACTTGGTAGAACATGAGAATCAGCTGAAAAGTCCTTTTAGCACAAGAGGATGTCTGTAACTGCAAGAAATATCAGAACTTATCAAGAAGATAAAAAACCCTAGGAGTCATAAGCACAGTGTTAAAAAGCAAACTTTTCCTAATGAAACTTCTTAAAGAGAACACTCACACAGAAAATTATCTACATATAGTCTCCTTATGATAAAGGTAACTGCACATTAGCATCTAACAATATATTTACATTTATAAAATTAATGTCAATTTTTCCATAATCAGAAGCGTATCAAAATTCAGTCTGGTCAAACATACCCTGAAAATACAAAGATTTAAGAAAGATCTCTCAATATTATTAAATAAGAGGCCATTTATTCAGTCTGTAAGCAAGAATCATTGTTTACTCTTTTTGAATGATGGCAGTTTTTAATAGGTCTATTCTTTTTCATTTTAATAAGCAGCATTCCATTACGCCAACTCAAAACTCTCAACTCACTTCATGGAAATTGTTCTTCCCTCTAGTTTCTAACAGTTATGCCCAAGAACAGACCCTGTGTAGTTCAATCTGATTTGTACCAGTGACTCATTAGCACAACTTTTCAACTCTCAGTTCACTTTAAGATGACAATCTCACCAACTGAAAGTCTTACAACTTCTACAACATGTTAGCTAAAATGCATACTTTACATAGTTAAACTTTCAGTTTTTTATAAATGAATTTAAGGCTTCTATCATTGCTTAAAAAAATGTTCATGATAATACGTCTCTGCCTCTCTCTGTCACTCTGCCTTTGAAACCAATACATAAATATCTTAGGAAGGAAGGATGGATGGATGGAAGGAAGGAAGGAAGGAAGGAAGGAAGGAAGGAAGGAAAATGAAAACAACCCTGAACTAGATTAAAATGCACATATGTATCAGACAATAAGTTTCAATAACATCATGTGTCAGAAGGAATTAAAAGAGAAGAAAGAGAGGAATTCCTTCAATCAAATCCTTTCATAAGGGCACAAAATTACTCAGATCAACTAGTAAAGGTCAAATCTCTTAATATTTTTACAAATGGGATTGAGTTTCAACATGGAGTTTGTAGTGGATAAAAACAGTTAAATGACTATTGCATTTGCCAGATCTGACAAACTTCAATTTTCATGGAGATTGGAAGTTTTGTTTTGATAACCTCACTACATAAGGTGACTGAAATCAACATCTCATGGTGAAAAGGATATGGACACAAAAGGAGACACCCCTAAAATAAAGAGATAGACATACCTTTTGGATTTTTAGCTTCAACTCAGGATTCAAGTTAGACAGAATGTAACGGTAGCCCAAATTAACATTATCAGAATCCTCCAATCCCAAGCTTTGGATTTTCTGGATGCTAAACTTAAAGTGTCTCTTGGTGTCTGGCAGAAGCAAATATAAATTTACTCTGGAAAAAGGTATCTTAATTCTAGAAATCAACTATTTGTGCTTACATTCAAATAAAGCTCTTCTCTTCATTAAATATAGCTCAAGAAAAGGGAAAAGGCAAACCGCCAAGTAGAAGAATGTTAACACAAGTAACAGATCAGAGGAATGACTGGTATCCACAAGAGAGACAGACATCCATAAAATGTACATGGACAGTTAACCAAAGAAGCATACCACTGTCAAATACATGAGATCTGATCAGCCAGATCATTAGATTATGGAAATCCAAAATAAAACCACAGTTAGTGATATTATATCCACATCACACTGCTTAGTTATGAAACCTGAGAATGGGAAGTGCTGCGTAAAACTGAGAGGAGAAATTGTTGTATACATACCAAGTGGCAGACATCCAGAAAGAATCTGATATGTTCTGGTAAAGTTGGAGAAAAATACACATGGTACAGAAATTGCACTTCTAGATACAGACCTAAAACACTCATGCACAGGGATCAAGAAACATTTACAGTAATACTCACAGCTGCAGTGTCTCTAATATATCCCAAACTGAAAACAATTTAATCATCTACCAATAGTGGAATGGATTTTTTAAAGTTACAGGATAGGAACACAATGGAATATTATACAGTGATAATAAAGTATAAATACACATTAACAAAGCATAAAAAATGGAAAAAGTCATTAAAGTATCTCTCATAAGATACTCTTTACTTAAAATTTTCAAAGAAGCAAAGCCAAAACTTAGATATGCACACATAGGTAGCCAAATTTTAAAGAAAAGGAAAGAAGCTAAAGAGTGAGAAAAGTTCTAATTGAGAGGGAAGTAGAAAGGAACAGGCCATGTCTCCTTTTGTAGCCTGGTTGTGACTGTATGGGTTTGTATTTCATAATTCATTTGAATGTATCAGTGTTATGGAATTTCCTGGTTGCATGCCATGTTTCACAATTACAATAATGCTGGAAGAAAGAGTCACAGGAAAATGGAAGACAAAGAAAAGGGAAAGGAGGAGAAAGAGCACAGGAGAACTGAGCTAAATTTGAAGTTCCATAAGATCAGTTACCATATCTTTTCTTTTGAATGTACATAGTGTATGCATTAGTTTATAGTGAACATCTACATAGTGTATGCATTAGTTTATAATGAATATCAGTAATCCTCTACACCAGCCCACTGTTCATCAAGGTCTTAATTTTGAGCTTGTCCTGACTTTGGCTGTCTGTGGAAAATTTCTCAATCCACACAAAAACTATTCCTCAATATATGGCAGAATGGTTATTTAAGAAACAGAGCAATGATAACAATAGCACAGGTAGACACATTCTCAAAGTAATTTTAACTGTTATATACATTTTGTTAAACTTACAGACAAAACTGTGACAGGTATAATTAATAAAAAAAACCTTTACTTTTATTTTCATAGAAATGCCAATGATACTCACCAAGATTAAATAGTGCCACTAATATAATGTTAATATGCATATGCCAGTGATATTACAGTCAATGTTATGATCCCATGAATTCTCTTAGTAATGTCAAAGGATAAAAACACTACCTATATTTTAGAAATACATTACCCCGTGGAATTCAACAAAAGTACTTGGGTAAATATACTTAGCAAATAACCAAAATTAAATTCTGTCAGAATTTCAGAATTTGGGGCCGGTGGTGTGGCCTAGCAGCTAAAGTCCTTGCCTTGAAGGCACCAGGATCCCATATGGGAGAGGTTCTAATCCAGGCAGCTCCACTTCCCATCCAGCTCCCTGCTTGTGGCCTGGGAAAGCAGTTGAGGATGGCCAAAAGGCTTGGGATCCTGCACCCGTGTGGGAGACCCAGAAGTTGTTCCAGGTTCCCGGCTTCGGATCAGCACAGCAACGGCCGTTGCGGTCACTTGGGGAGTGAATCATCGGATGAAAGATCTTCCTCCCTGTCTCTCCTCATCTCTGTACATCTCACTTTGTAATAAATAAATAAATAAATAAATAAATAAATAAATCTTTAAAAAAAAGAATTTGAGAAAATTAGGAACTACAGAATAAGATTTTTTTCAATGTAAATTTTAATTTAAAAAGTTACATATATAAGAATAAAATATATTAGATGTAGGGATATATTAATATGTATTTTGAAATAGAGGGGGAAATCAAGATGGTGGAATAGGGCAAGGACACGTTTAAACAGATGGAGAAACATTAACCAGTATGAAGCAGAGAAGGCACTTTTCAGGAAATAGGAGAGGACAAAACAACAGCAGAGGGGTACCTGGAGACTGACAGACACAGGAAAGCAGCGAAAACAATGGTGTGGTGTTGCACTGACTGATACCCCAGTGGTATTCAGCAAACGGCAATCTGAACTCCACCAGCAACCAGAATTCCACCAGCAACAAGGTGGGAAGGGACTTTCACCTGGAGCTCAGAAGGTGAACCCAGACAAAGAACTGCCCATCCAGTTGGTCTGCTTGATTTGACAAGGAGCAGAGACAGAGCAGCAGGTCCCAGATGGGCAGTGCGGAAACAGGGTGGATTATACAGCCCACTCTGCCTCCCCTAAAGTCAAATCGGGAACCATTTTGTTTAAGGCAAGGGAAAGGACTGACTATGCATTGAGCTGGGAGTAAACTCATTTCTGACTCAGCGAACTGCAACAATGTGGCATCCTACAGGTTCCACCCAAGACAGGTCCAGGTAGCCCTCAGACCTGACAGTCAGCAGATCAAGAACTCTAGCAGAGACACATCAGGTGTCATTTTGCACTATGTGGCAAAAGTTTTAGGACTTCAGGAGACAACAGTGAGATGCACATGCGCTGAGCTTGCAAGAACTCACTGAGCTCAGAATCACAGGAAAATAATATGGACTATTGCATCAAACAGGTTAAAAATAGGTCCATGTGGACCTCAGACCTAATGGCCAACAGGTTCTGGCAAGATCAGCACCACCAACAACCTAGCTTTATAGGACTCCTGGTATCCCCCTAATCCTGAGACCTGCTCTAACCAGAAGTGGAAAAAAGGTTGTACAGACAACGGTGCAGTCTCAGCACAATGTCACAGAAGGTGAAAGTGTAAGCCAGGAGCTGTGGCTACAGAGACCATGGTATAAATCTAACATAAGAACCCAGACCTGGAACTTGCTCGAGAGTGGCACAATTGGATGCAAACAAAGATCTGTGTACCAACTGCAATAAGTAAAATCTAACTGTAGACATGTGTGAGACAGAGCTTAGAAACCTGCCCCAAGGAGAAGATTCTGCTAACCAGAAGTACAATGACCAAGAGCAAAAGAAGAGGCAAAGGCAAAATGAATATTATTGAAGACTCCCCTGCAAAGGAGCAAAACCCTATGCCAACCTCAGAGTTAACTGAGGAAGACATTGAGAAAATGGGGGATACTGAATTCAAAACACTTGTTATAAAGCTTCTGATCAACAACGAGCAGCATGTAAAGCAGGCGTTCAAGGAATTCAAGTAATATTGTCACACTGGAATTGAATCAAATGAAAGCTAATACATTTGAAATGAAGAATACAGTGGAGGAAATTAAAAGTACAGTGGAGAGTCTCCAAAATAGAATCAAGGAGGCAGAAGAAAGAATCTCAAATTTAGAAGATATTTCCAGTCACCAGAGGGAAGCAAACAAAAAGCTGGAAGCAGAGCTGGATCAGGCTAAAAAAAGTATTCAAGAATTGAAAGACACTATTAAGAGGCCTAATGTAAGAGTTATGGGAGTCCTAGAAGGTGCAGAAAGAGAAACTGGGATTAAAGGTGTATTCAATGAAATAATAAAGGAAAATTTCCTAATCTGGAGAAAGAATTGGAAAACAACATCCAAGAGGGGCACAGAACTCCTAACAAGGTTGGTCAAAAGCGATCTTCACCAAGACACATGATCATCCAGCTCTCTTCAACTGAACATAAGGAAATGATCCTTAAATGTGCACGTGAAAAAAATCAATTGACATGTAAAGGAATGCCAATTAAACTCACAGGAGACCTCTCACAGGAAACAAAATGTCCTCTCTAAAAGCAATGGTTCATATTGCTTTTTATGTGTCAAATTTTAACTAACTTTAGCTGTTCTTGTACTATTCTTAACTGCAGTACACAACTGTCACCCCACGATGATTTTTCATGCTGCCAAACTCTTCTGTATCATTCCCCCTCTACATTAAACATTGTGCCTCAATTTTCTGCTTTACCTGAGCAATCTATTCAATTTCTGGAGCTTTCCTTAAGCTCTCTAAAGGTACAATTCTGAAAGAAAGGCTTTCCAAATCCATAAGATAATGCTATCCACCTCATCTGTGTTGAGTGCATACCCAGCATGAAAACTCTGAGCAGAGGTAAACAAACCTGCAGCCAGGAAGGACCCATTCTGTGTTGTATGAATTTGAAGCAAAGTCTAACAGGAAGTTCTGTAATTAGTGCTAATTACTCTCTTATTCTACATCTGGGGACATGTGAAATAGTTTTAGTCTCTTAATCACATGCAAGTCTACAGTATGTAAAGAGGGCCCTATTTTCCTATTTTTTTTATTGTACACATTTCTACTTTCTTCCTGGTCTTCAAAGAATTATAGTTTTTGAAACCATTATTTAATTTATCCCATGCTCTATTTTATCATTAGTCTTTTCAAAACAATATGTTTAAACTGAGCAGGGTATTTCCTCCTTAAATCATGTTTCTACCAGTGTAGCTTGGCATACAGTTTTAGCATAAGGTGTTTCCTGTTATCTGAAATGGTCAAAATATGTGTCCTGCACAGTTAAATTTTTACTTTATATTATTTAGTTGCTTTTATTTTAAAGGTAGAAAGATACAGAGGGATCTTTTATCTGCTGGTTCACTTCCCAAATGCCCACAACAGCCAGAGCAAGATCATGCAAAACCTAACTGAATTCAACTCACCTGGCAGGGAATCAAGTCCTTCATCCATTGCCTGCTGCCCTTCAAGAGTTTAAACTAGCACAAAGTTGGAAGCAGAGTAAAGACTGAAATTCAGGCACTAAAATAAGAAATGTGAGTATTCCAAGCAGTGTCTTAGCCACGGTGCCAAATGCAAGCACTCCCAAATTACATTTGTAAGTGATGTAGATGTAGTTCACAGACAGGTTAATTAAATCAATCCCAATACATTATGGAATTGATTTCAATAAAATTCCATTTTGGTTGTATACATGATAAATTAAATCCCAGTTAATTATGGATCAACTTTAAAGGTGCTTTAAATTTTTATTCTTTCAACCAACAAGTGAATAAATTAACATTTGTTGTGAATCTACTGTTGTATGACAAGGCAAATTGCTTCTGCCATTTGTTTTTAAGACATACTTTTGCTCTGAATCAGCACTTTTCTTCATCTGCACAATGCCAAAATCTGTGCTCTATTTTCCTGTACTTTCCTAACCACAACTCTACTTTAGACATACACATTATTGACAAGTGGACCATCGAGTTATTACTCAAGACATTGATAAGCTTCTGAACAGCGCTGGACTCAAGGATAAAATCTTGCAGCACATCACTGGAAAGCTTTCACAGAGATACACACGGGTCAATTAAACAACAGTCACTGAATGATTTAATTTTACAGCTAAGTGTTAAAGGATTCCTTTCTATCAGGCCAAGATTTTTTTCATCTATTCTATTAAGTCTATCCTGAAACATACTGTGCATGCATGTACACACACACACGCAAACACCTGCATTCGCAATCAAGTAACTTAATTTTTAGTCAAACTGTGTTAATACACTGTGTCCTTAGGAGGTAATTAGAGGATTTAAAGGAAGGAGTCTATTCACCTTCCACTATGCAGCTCAGTGGTGCCAGCTATGAAGCAAAACACAAGACTTACCTGACATCAAACCCTAAGGCACCTACATCTTGGAATTACCAGCACCCAAAACTGTGAGCAACAGACTGCTATTTACAAAATACTCAAATAAACATATTTTGTAATAGCAGTCTGAAAGAACAAAGAAATGATATATTGCTGCAATAAACATCTAAAAATGTGTAAGCCATTTTGGAACAGGGTAATGCATAAAGGTTGGAAGAGCCTCCAAGTCTGAGTTTAAAAACGCTGCACTAACCATGGACCATAAGAGGTGATTTTTGTAAGGATTTAGAAGAAGAGGATTTCAGAGAAAGAAACAATCAACTTAGAGATTACTCAAGCGTTTATGATCAGAAGGGTAAAAAGGCCATTCTGATGAGACCTCAGATGGAAATGATAAACAAGTATTGCAAACTGATAAGAAGCAGCAAAGAACTTGGCTGGATTGTGTGCATATACTTATATTGTGTGAAAGGCACAACTTGCAAGAAACAAAACAGTTGCATTTGACAGAAGAAATAACTAAACAGAATGAAGATGGTACACTGTGGCTTTTCTGCCTTTACAACAAAAGAGGAAAAGAATGAAGTAAAGGTGCAATTTGTATATGATCACAAGCAAAGCAGAACTTAAATATGTGGAAAATTCTCAGCCTGGCTGTGTTGTAAAGAATGAAAAGATTCTTTTCTTCAACAAATCTGAAGAATCCAGCATCAAAAAGAAAAAAGAATACTGCCAAGGCATTTCAGATATTACTGGAGCTGTCAACCCCCTCTTGGACTCACAGTGCCAAGGTCTATGGAATTTCAGGTACCCATATTACCTTGGTACTTACCCATCACTGTATGCATCCCAAACTCTGCATGGTGACCTCAAGCTAGAGCAGGAGCAACTCCAGTGGGCTACTCCAGAGGTAAGTACTCCTCTAGCAAGTGTAGGTGCTAAATTTGCCAGTGTCAGTGTGGTTCCCTCTCTGTCAGCAAAAAGTGCATGTGCTTTGGGGGTACAACTGCTTTCCCCTAGACCTCAAAGTGCATCCAAAATCCTGGGGCACAGGCCAGGAGTGGGATAGACTGATCCTGAATGTCCAAGGCATGAAGTGACATCAGCACCCCACTCCAACCTGAGAGAGGCATATGCACATGACACCAACCTGCACGTGTCATGGTATGCCCTATACCCAGCGAAGCCACAGGGGAAGGTATGAAGAGAAATCTGGGGAGCTAAGCTCTGTCTCAGTGTATTCTGCAAGGCACATGGCAAAGATTAATCTCAGTCCTTAAAACTTAGTCTTGTTTGCCTCGTTGAGTCTCAGACTGAACCTGCTAGTCCTAACTTCTTTCCTATAACTCCCTTTTAGACAGAGAATGTTTGTCCTACACCAGTCACACTATTTAATTTGGAAGCATATAATTTGTTTGATTTCACAGGTTCATAACAGGAGTAATATCTGGCTCAGGATGAACTATAAAATGAGACTCAGAAGTTTAGAATTCTATAACAAGCTAAGACTGAAGATTACAGGAATGGAATAAGTATTTGACACGTGGAAAGGACATTAATTTGGGGGTGTCAGGGCTGAAGTTACGGCCTGAATGTGGCCGGAAAAAAATGTGTTGAAACCTAATTACCAATGCAATTGTGCTACACAGAATCTTAAAATTGTGATTGTTGCCCTTACAGTGGAAGCCTGAAGGAACATGTTTACCTCTCTGTCATGTGACGATTAAGCTGGAAGCAACCTCTGAGAAAAAAGAAGCAATCCCTCATCGGGCACTCAATCTGGAGCTTTGCTCTTGGACTTCCCAGTTGCCTGACTGTAGGTAACCAATTTCTGTTGCTTACAAAGTATCCTGTCAAAGTGCAAATCTACCAATACTGTACATGCTGCACATTTCCTCTTGTTTCACATTTGTGAGTATATGATTTTTTCTAACGTTATCATCTAAGGTTTGTCTGACATGTAGATAATAACAATCCAATCTTTACCTATATTTAGCAAATGACTATAGTTTGTGTGGCTGTCCCTAAAACAAAGTATTTCATGATAACACAGATTAGATCAAAAAATAGTAACACATTCCAGCCTTCAGAAACCACAGGATCTAATTTCTCAAAGATTATGGCCTTGTTCATCTTTACCACAAAAATAAAGTCCATCTCGATTATGCCGTTATGCCTATCCTCACAATTTGTACTCTAACATATCCATCCCTTAGGAAGTACAACTGATAAAAACTATCTTATTCCACACATATAGTAACGACTATATCCTTTAACATTCCTTTACACTAATACAGTTGTTTTGCCTCATTTTCAGTAATTTCAAATTTCTTCTTATATGATCTCTTAAGTTTTCTTCATTGTTAAATGCTCTAAAAATATTGAAATTTTTGGACTATTTAACGTATTTCCAAATGAGGGTCAGTAACAAGGATACTTTCTGAAAAGAAAAAAAAAACTTTCTGCCCACCATAGTACTAAGTGACACTTTATATATAATTAGTATTTTAAACAATAAAGACAAGACAAATAATACACATGTGTCCCTATATTGAACATAAACCACACTTCATGATAGCTTTCAGATGTTGTTCATACTCTTCAGAGTTGCTTGTTATTTCCTTTTAAAAATATTATATTTCATCTCATACAAATCCAATCTCCTCTGGCACAATATTTCAACAGAAATAGTAATAGTTAGTTTACCTCCACTTGTTAACCGAAGAAACTAAATTGATAAGAGACTGTAAAAGATGAGCAAGGGACCATGAAGTGCTTTCCAAGCACCATAGAAATAATACCAACATAACTAATTCAGGACTATACTTTCAATGAAAATCAACTGTAATAGGAAATAATAAAACACTGAAGCCCAAACCCTCCAGGATCTCACACTGAAAGCTGAATAGTCACAAAATACTACACATTTATGAAAAGCAGCAAAGCAATCAAAAGCTAAGTTTCACATAATTATTAGATCGGAAAAATAAAAGACGAGTTTCAATTCATGGAGAGGGCTTCTAAGGAAAGGCAATATATAAATGGACCCTTGAACAACAATGGAAAATGAACAATTGCAAATCTGAACACTTCTCTAAGAACCAAATTGAGATCGGACATGGAAGGATAGTAATCTGAGAAACAGTAAAGTAATAGTAAAGACAGCAACTACTTAGAAGTTTTGCCTCAGTGAATCGTGTTTCAACATACACAAAAGAGACACTGTTAATGATGTATACTTGACTGACAAAATGTATGAGAAAAATGTATATTCAGTCTCATAGAATTTTTCAGGGTGAATTAAGCTATTCAGCATGTCATCATTTCTCAAGCTCCATGGTAGTTTCTCATTGTTCTTTTGATTTGATTTCTTCAACCACATAAACTCTCTGGACTAAAGATGCTTGTAGAGAACTTAAAAATGACCATATCACAGGATCTTTATTGCTCATACCAGAAAGCATTGCTCACACATTCGCTCACTCTGAATAGAGTATTAGATTTGAAACACGTACAACCATTGCAGAAAAATATATTTAGTCTCCCATTGACAACAGAAGCTATCTATTAAGTAACTAAGCAATCAACTCTAACATTATAATATTGAGGTGTTACACAGGCGTATAGGATGATGTGAAACCATACAAATAAAATTTTGACTTAATTTTTGGGAGACAGTAAGGAAAAAATTGCTCAAAACAGGCTTCTCTGAGGGATATTGTGAAAATTAAATTTTTAACACTACAGACTTGGGACCCAAAACAGCAGATTTCAAAAACGTGAGGATGATACTGACAATAATGCTAACAATGCTCACAGTAAAACCACTGATGACAAAATCTTTTCTACTCCTCCAGACTGCTCATTTTTTGAATACAGTATGAATTAAATCTGATGTGTACAGAGCAACTATATATTGCTTATTTTTTCACAATTATAAAAAAAGCATAAGGTTTATAATGGCCAGGTTTATTATCTTCTATGCTATCCCAGAATCTATAAAAGAGAGACTTAACAATGTGGCCTATCAGATTGTTTGTGATTTTTCCATTCCACATGCTTTATTTGATCTCTAAATGGGAGTTGTTGTGCTACTTGGAAGGCAGCTGAACAGATAGGTCTAAGTCACAGGTAGTTCCAGCTCTAATCAGCAGGCTCGTTTCTCCATTCTCCATTAAACCTATGAAAAAAACTACTAGAATTCATTAAACAGCTCTACCTTCCTCCTCTACTGTTACTCAGTTATGACTTCTATTCACCTTGGGGAGTCACAAACAGCCTTAGCCTCACCAGGTACTACAATCAATCATGATTTGCCACTGTTCATCCACACTAAAGGACAACCAGGGGCCTAAAACAGTGTAAGGATGGCTTCAATAAATGCTCACACAAAAATATATATGAACCTGTGTAAATCTGGTACTAAAACATACACAGAAATTTTCTAACAAAAGCATGGTCTAACCATTTACCTCTTACTGTTGAGTGGAAGTTACCGGATTTCTACCAACCTTATCCCTTACCAATTTACTTTAATAACATGAATTGTGAGATAAAAAATTCATTGAATCTTTTGCTACTCCTATGTAGAGAATCATGTCATCTGTAAGAAGGGATAATTTTAAATCCTCAGTTTCAATTTGAATTCCTTTAATTTGTTTTTCCAAAGAAGTAATCAATGGAATGGAAGAAAATCTTTGCACACTACACAATCAATCAGGGACTAATAATCAGGGTTTACAAAGAGCTTAAAAACTCAGTAGCAGCAAAACAAATAACCCTGTGAATAAATGGAAAAGGAAATGAACAGGATAGTATAACCACTATTGAAAGTGCTAAGAGAATTGAAAACTGACCTACAGTATGACCCTGCTATCCCATATCTAGCAATATATCCAAAGGAAATGAAATCTTTGTAAGAGGAAGCATTTTGTAATCCTATATTTACAACAGCACAATCTACAATAGCAAAATTATGGAAACAACCCACATACCTGTTAAAATTGGAGTGGATAAAGAAACCGTGGTACATCCACTCCATGGAATACTACTTAGCCATTAAAATGAATGAAATTCTACCATTTATAAAAAAAAAAAAAACACAGTCGCAGCTAGAGACCATTATGCTCAATGAAATATTAATCCCCAAAGGACAAATAACATATTTTCTCCCTGATATAAGGCAACCTTCATGCAAAATACAAGATCAATAGCCCTTTCAATATCATATATGCTACATCTCAGGGATTCTGATATTTTATTTTTATTTTCATTCATTCAATATTATAGTATCAACCACTGTCTTATTTATACTCAAGCAATGTTCCATTGTGTATAGGTAAACCATTACTAATTCATGCACCAATCTGCTGATGGGCATTTGCGTTAATATCAGTTTTAGGCTACTATAAACATAGCCAATTTAGACATTGGCATAAAATTCATGTTTTAATCATATCATATGTTAAATTTGCTTTGAATAAATACTTACATGTAAAATACCTGTAAGTTATAACAGGCATTAAGAAACCACTACATTGGTTTCCAAAGAGGTTACACCAGAGTACATTCCACACTGGTAGTGGAAGAAAGGTCCAGTTCCTTCATATCCTGCTGCCATAGACACAATGAGAAACGTACACTACTCTATTGTTGGTTAGAATATAGGATAGTACAACCATTATGGGAATCAGTATGGAGAGTGCCAACACAATTAAAAATTGATCTACCATATGATCCAACTATCCACCACCAGGAAATACATCCAAAGAAAGTTAAATCCGAATATGTAAAAGTGCCCTGCAACCCTATATTTATAGCAGCACAATCCACAAAAAAGTGACAACACAGGAACAACCCATATGCCTATCAAAACGAATAAAGTGTAGCATACTACTTCACAGAATGCTATTCAGCCATTAAAAAGAATGAAATTCTACCATTTGTAACTAAATGCTCCCAGCTAGAGACCATTATGCTGAGTGAAATAAGTCAATCTCAAAAGGATAAATATCATATGTTCTTTCTGATATATGGCAATTCATTAAAACTACAAAATAAATACATAGATAGGTAAACATACATATACACATATATTCTCATGGATGAATGGTATAATTGAGGCTAGCATACTGGGAAGTGAAGAGACATTGCAGTATACATCTCTGCTCTTGAATAAAAGGAGGACTCTCAATGAAATTATTATATATATCTAGCAATATTATATTAGAATTTCTATCATTTCTACATATAATGCCATGATACACTTAAATAGCGGAATGATGGACTTCTGACTTGCTGAAGGACTGTAGCACTGTAATAATATAGAGGAAAACAGTAGTAGGGGGACAGTAAGGGAGGGTGGAATCCCTATACCTATGGAACTACTATCATGAAAAATAATAATAGTAATAATAATAATATGTCAGTCATAAAAAAGCTTATCATTTTTGTAATATAATTTTACAAAAAGCTGGGAAAAATAAGAATCTTTCTTAATACCATTATTAGTACAAATATTCAAACACTATGAACTTTTTCCATTTCAAATAATCTCAAATGTCATCACAAACAATTTTTTTTAGAGAGGAATATTACTCATGATACAAAATTTTCAAGGGCAAAACATTCCATGACCTGGGCTGCTAAAATTTCAACCAAGATGCTAAAATTTGGTGATCATTATTTTAAAAAGTAAACAAAAATGGGAAGGAAATAATTCCACCATCCCAGAAAGCCAGGAAAACAGCTATGTTATCAGTGTCTGGAAGTGGCAAAAGGCAAAAGATGTTTTATTATTTACATAAAACTTGCAATTCACAATAACGTGGACACAGTAATATCTGAGGGGGAAAAGCAATAACATGATGACTATTGTAAGAGGGAAATGATTAAAATTCACCTAAAGGTTTTAATAAAACAGCCAATTCGGGAGCTCTAAAAAGCTAAACATTTCCCTACTGTTAGCTGAATAAAAATGATCTGATAACAAAACACAGTGCATTCAAAAGCATCTAAGAAGACAGTAATATGGAGACAGCTCCAAATCAGATTCTCTTTTAAAGATTTCACACTTCTATCATGAAAAAAATGACAATCTTCAGATTATTAGTGCTGCCAAAACTAGAGAAAGCTCTGTGGTTAAAATAAAAGCAAAATATGCATAAATATACAAGTATAACAAAAAGTCTATTTTTTGCTTGTAGAAGCACTGTAATTTTATTTAAATGGTAGGTACTTCTGCAGAATAGAGAATGGAATTGCACTTAAAAAGACATCCAATTCAATACTTCACATACAGTAGTCATCTTTAAAATGTTGGCAAGAAAAAAATGCCCACAGGAAAAAACAAAGCGTAAATTATGTTAAAACCATCCGAACTACAATAACAACAAAAGCAAAACCCAAAACAATTCCACTCCATCTGTTCACTTATTTCCTCTTCAGGTAAAGTTAAATATATTCTCAAAGAAAATAAAAGCCATGACCAAGAACTGATCTGTTTTATGATATTGTATACCTAACCTCCCTATCCTGTAATGAATATCACAACTATCTTTTCCGTGGATGCACGGTGCGAAGCTGATGGCAAAAACACAATTTAGTTTGCACAGTTTTTCATCCTCCATGTAAACAGGAACCATGTTCACAATAATCACGTCCATGAACAGTATGTATATCTGATTTAAATAATAAAAGATAAGCACGTTTCATCTCTTTTTTCCTATTTCTCATGCTTTGAAAAATGAAATTCATCCACAGAGCTCATCTGTCTAACCCTATTAAAACAGTAGATTTTAAAACATCCACAGCTGCTGTCTCTTCAGACGTGTAATTCGATTGGAACTCTTTTCACATATTTTGCACCGATGGTAGACCTAAGGAGACAGAACGAAAGGAACAAGCTACAGGACACCCTGGGCAAACACAACAATTTATGGGGTCCAAATAGTCCTTCCAACAAATGCTGAGATTTACTATGGCCACTTTCATCACACTTCTGCTACATACAGTGTATTAATAGATACTGTAAGTTCAAATCTTAGCTATAACTTAAAATGTACAACTTCTATAAAAAGGGGCTTAATACTTCTATAGCTTAGTTTAGGCTATTTTCAAGCTTTTGTTTTACTCATACAATGAATATTCACACATGTGTATATTTATAATATACATTAGGGTACATTATATACAATTGTATATATTAGCACATAAAACTTGTCTTATTATTAAATTTTTACATAAAATTAACAAATTTCACCTGTGTCATAAAGATCTAAGATCATAAATGATCCTTCCAACCCTATACTCTCATCTACCTATGATCCCACTCTCTCTCTTTCTTCTGTTCCTTTTCTTTTAATTGATATAATTACATAAATTTATTTTCATCACAATCTTATAACCCTCCCGCATAAGGAATTCAACAAGTACTAGTTAGCACATCCAGTGTTCCTCCAGAGTATAAACAAGAGCTGCATGCAATAATCAAATTCCACAATGTCAATTTCACTCATACACAACTTGGAAAAAATACGATTTTTGTCTTTTGGGGAATACTAATTACTAAGCATAATGATTTCCTGTTGCATCCATTTTGCTGCAAAGCACAGGATTTCATTTTTTATGACTGAATATTCTACAGTATATATACATTTTCTTTACCCAGTCTCCAGTTCATAGGTACCTGCTGTGATTCCATTCCTTAGCTATTCTGAAAGGAACTGCACTCCTCTCAAACAACTCTCTTAAATGACATGCTAATTTCAATTTCTTTGGGTATATTCCCACTAGTGGAAGAGCTGGGTCAAAGGGTAGATCTATTTTCAGATTTCTGTGGAAACTTCATACTGTCTTCCATAATAGTTGTATTAGTTAACATTCCTGCCAACAGTGGATTAGGGCAATTTTTACCCCTACATTCAAGACGGCATTTTTTTTTTTAATGTTTGGATGAGATACATTCTGATGGAGTAAAGTAAAATCTCACCAGGGTTTTTATTTCCATTTCTCTGATGGCTAGTGATTCTGAGTATTTTTTATGTGTGTGTTTGCCATATGAATTACATTCTTTGAAAAATGCTTGTTCATGTCCTTTGCCCAATCCTTAACTGGAGTGCATACATTGTTGCTTTTCAGTTTCTTGAACTCTTCACACATTAGAATATTAATCTTTTTATCAGAGGCTTGCATTCTTTAGAAAGTATGAAATGTTAACAATTATTGCAACTAAAATATAAATTGCTAAAGACACAAAGGCAGATAAAATATAAATAACTTCTCCAAATTATACCTACAAATTATTCATTTCTTCCTGCTTTCAGTCTATTCCTTTCACTGCCAATCTACATATATTGCTAAACACTGACAGGGACTGCATAAGTAAAATGTGGCACATTGATCTACTTTCTACTTCTAACCTGGCTTTTTAATCAGTTTATAGTGTACCACCATAATGGCTTCAAAAAATGTTAGGTATGTCCACTCACTTTTTCTGGTCTACTTTACACATGAAAAGAAACAGCCTCATCACTACTACTGAAATTTGCATCTTCTGTGTGAATTGACTCCAGAATCCTGAGAAGAAATATGTACACTGCCCGTGTTTCCTTCCTTCCCTTATTTAAATCAGCAGGTGTTGATTATGTTATTGTGTACCTAACCCTAGCACAGTATCAAATACTTTGAGAATGTACATCATAAAATTATTTTCTATCTGAATCTTAACTAAGTATATACTTTGAGAAAATATGTTATAAAATTAAGTAACTTCTGAATATTGCTTTAAAAAGAGAAAAACAATAAAATGCATTACAAGAAAAAAAACTATAATAGGATATTAAGTTTCTAGCTCCCAGACATTGCACAATGCTCATTAGTACAGGCAGAAGGCCTGTGCTCACTCCCTTCATCCCTTTATTGGTCTTGTTCATTCTTTGCTACAATATATTATTTGGAGTAAATTTTTGTTTTGTTTTGTTTTGTTTTTACTTTTTTTTATTAATTATTATGCATTATGTGACAGTTTCATAGGCTCTGGGAATCCCCCCACCCCTCCCCATGCCCCTCCCCCCTGGTGGATTCCTCCACCTTGGTGCAGTATTACAGTTCAAATTCAATCAAGATTCTTTCCTTGCAAACATATACCAAGCATAGAGTCCAGCTACTTATTGTCCAGATGGGTTGAACAGTTTCTGTTTTGTTTTTTGTTTTTGAGGAAAAGTCTCAACAATAGTAGCCAAATGGTAGAAATAAAGGTAGAATTCTTTATAACATTGCCAATACCATACTACCCATTCATAATACTAACATCAACGTGTGAGTTTACAGATGTCCCAACACTTATCAAAACTCAGAGTTAGTATATTCAGTGATCTAATGATTTAGCATACAGTATGATAAACACAGGCTTTACCTTACACTTCTGTAGTATTACTCTTCAGTCGTTTTCAGATTTCACATTTACATTTTGATTTATGCAACTAATCTTTTCACTCTGAACATCTGTCCTTTGTACCCACTCATACATTTTCATTAATTTTTCTAAGAATCCATTTTAACTCACCAAATGCTACAATAGTTCAAACTATTAAGTTTACTGAAGTTTTAAGTACAAAACCAAAAATATTGAACATTTAAATCATTTACATTTATGTCTTACAGTTCTCCATATTTAAGAGTAAATGCATTTAAATACAAATATTTAACTAAATTTAATTTATAACAAATATGTGGTACTATAAGTGAATCAAATGAGCTATAGGAAAGGCTATGTGCCTCCATTTACTTTCAGAACCTCACAACACATATTTAATAATTAATGTGCCCATTCTATTTTAACTATTTTTTGATAATAATAAGTGCCAGAAGACATTCCTGAAATCTGTAATATAACGCTGATTATACTAAATGAGAAAGTAACTAAATGTTTTGGGAGCTCAAAGACTAAAATGAATCAGTCTACAATTTATTCAAATCAGTTATTTTCTAATTAGAAAATATTAGGGTTAGGGTTAGGGTTAGAGTTGATAAATTCAGTAACTTGGAATATTCATAAGTTCCAGACATAAAAAGTACTTCACCAATGATAGCAGAAGACAACACGTTCTAGATTGCTCATCATTATGAAATTTGTGAACAATTTTAAATACCACAACAAAAAATATTCTGTTGACTATAACTTTTAAATTAAACTTTAAATTTGTTATGAAGTTAAACTTCTAAGTTATACTTAACTGCTTATTGGCAGGTAAGAAGAACAAGTAGTTGTTTGTGTATACTAGGGCCATCAATTTATGTTCATTAATTTTGTATCCTGCTATCCTGCCAAACTCTCTTACAAGTTGCAATAGTCTCTTGAATGAATCTCTTGGTTCACCTATGTAGAGAATCATGTCATGCCCAAATGCGAATAATTTTATTTCCTAGTTTCTGACTTAAATTATTTTGATTTATTTTTCTTGCCTAATAACTCTAGCAAGGATTTTCAATACTATGTTAAACAGCAGTAGTGAAAGTGGACATCCTTGACTACTTCTAGGTCTTAATGGAAAAACTTCCAGTCCTTCCCCTTCAATATGGTGCTAGTATTGGGTTTTTCTTACATTGCTTTGATTGGGTTGTAGAGTGTTCCTGCAATAACTATCCTGCCTGGAGTTTTCAGTATGAAGTACTGTTGGATTTTATAAAATGTTTTCTCTGTATATATTGAGATGATCATATGTTTTCATTCTTCATTTCGCTATTGTGGTATATCACATTTGATGATTTGTGAATGTTAAGCCGTCCCTGCAGGCCAGGGATAAATTACACCTGGTCCCAGTGAATGATCTGTCCGATGTTGGATTCTGACGCCTGGTATTTCACTGAGGATTTTTGCATCTATGTTCATCAGGGATAATGTGCCATACTTTTATTTCTCTGTTGCATTTCTATCTGGCTTTGATATTAAAGTGAGCTGGCTTCCTACAAGGAGTTTGGAAGAATTCTCTCCATTTCTATTTTTTAAAATAACTTGTGAAGGATTGGGGTAAATTCTTAAAACATTCAGTAGAATTCAGCAATGAAGCCATTTGGTCTTAAGTTTTTCTTCGTTGAGAAGAATTTAACTTGATCCTTTCCACAAATGGCTTAAATTCATCATTCAGAAGTCATAGATTACCAGACTGGGTAAAAAAAAAAAAAAAAAAAACAGAACTCACTTATCTGTGGCCTACAGGAGACACATCTCATAAATAAAGATATGTGGAAACTGAAAGTAAAAGGATAGAAAAGGATATTCCAGGCTAATGGAAAGGAAAAATGAGCTGGTGGTGCATGTTACTTTCTTAATTATAAATGTTATACTTCACTTCAATCTATTGATATATAAATAACAGTGACAAGTACATTTGTAACACTTCTTTAAACAAACACATTATTTCTCTGGCTAAATGATATCTTCCAGTAACATTCCATGATGTATTATGTTGGCATGATTTAGTTTGTTAGGTAAATAACCTAAAATATGAAACAGTAATCAACAAGTCTGCATAAAAATCATCTGAACTTGTATGCTGTGTTTTCTGAATTGAGTGATTCTATTTTATCTTAAGTCAAATTCCCCAACACCTAAATAAGAAAATTAATATGAATACTTAGTTACAACATATCAGAGGTTTTAAATGCCTTTTTAAAGATATTTATCAACTCACAAACTGCTTTTTTCTTTTTGACAGAAGATGTAACATTTGTCTTTCAAATCTATTAGATGCAGAATCAGAAATTTCAATGGATTTTGATGGAGGACATCTGAGTGCTCTGGAGTGAGATCTGGGTTTGTAACATTAATTTAGTAGACATCTAGTCTACAAATGATATTTAATATCAAGTAACATGAAGACCAAACAATGATCAGTGGAAACTACAACTTGAATGCTGCTGTTGAATCTGACCAGAGTTCTAGTGGAATCAAGAGGCAAAAGGGAATTAAAGCATGCTTAATAGGTAATTACAGGAGAATAGAGTCTTCCAGGATAAACTTGTTGCGGTTCACTACAAAAGGAAATGGAACGACAAAGAAGCAACAATACAGATCAAGAAGTAAGAGGAGCTTCTGCTGATGTCACTTTTTCAAGAAAAATTAAAATTTGTAAATAATGCTTTATAAATTTCCTAGACAACTTATTTCTTTAATACAATTTAAACAAATAATGAGTTAAAGTGGTAAAAAAAAATTATAAGGATTCTCATAACATAAAGTGCTCTCTATCCTTTCCCAAATGACTGTAGGATAGCAGGGACTCTACTGAGGGACATTTCACTGGAAATGCCAATTTTCTATCAGGCGGTACGTCAAGAGGACATTACCCTGCCTGGTAAATGAATTGCATGTAATTATATCTTTGATGATAACTGACTGATCAGCTGTAACACATTTCATTCAGTGAAACAGGACTGTAGAGATGATGTGACTACCCACCACTTTTTCAACTTGATGTTTAAACTGTGCTCTTGAAGAAATGATTTACACGTCTGCCTGAGTTACCAGAATTTCAGTGTCAAAGGCTATTAAATATGTAAATATGACATGCTCCTTCTTATACAGATTTACCACTTTCCTGGGACATAATAAAATATAAAATGTCAGTAAATTATAAAACAGGCTACCCGGCTCTGGCCCTAACAGAGCATTAATTAAAACTATACTTGCGGCCACAGTCAGTTGTATGGGTCCTTTGTGCTCCTAAGGTTAGGGACGAGTGAGGCATTTTCATGGCTGTAGACACACACAATAAAGAAGCTGTTATTTGCCTTAGCCCTCTTATACATCCTAGTCAACCTGCCCAGGACCTAAAACAAAGAACTGATGGAAACAAATTGGAAACACTGGCACTATGTTTTCTACTTTGATTTCTGTGCCAGGGTAGGGGTGATTTTTTAAGGGAATCTAATCACTAACACTCTGTGACACACAGGCACAAAACTCACACTAAAAAATATGCTGATCACTTCAACACCTGCTAGTAATACATACAATCAGGGACAACTGGACAAAGGAACTTAATAATGTCACACAAAGCTCAAAGCATTAAAGTTATGGCATTCCAGAAACCATCATAAAGATGGACGCACATTTAAATACAAAGGATTTACCTTAAGACATTCTCCAGTTGTGAAAATGTCAACAGAAAATTTTAGCAATTAAAACAGACAAACATCCTCTTTTGGAAAAATTTCATGTCTCTGAAGACATGCCTGAAATGAAAATTTGCTCCTGTAATTTTTTTTGAGAATTGCACTTTTCTGACAGCAATATGTAGTTCCACGCAGTTCCACCCACTTCCTACTGCTTTTCAGACTCATGTGGCAGAAATGCCACCAAAATACACATACATATTCATAAGCTGTCTGAAGCATTAATTCCACACATGGCAATGTATACTTGCATCTGTGGTTGAGCTTCTAATTTGCAAAAGCAAATATAATGTGTCTAAAAATCTTGATGAGTGAGTCTTTCAATTTCAAGCCCGTAACATTAAAGTTCCATGTATACATAATTTCAAGCAGCAATAGGCTGATGTCTTCTAACTACCTCATATAAATCTATTCAAGTCAGTATCAAGATATATGAATATGATTATTGCCCATGCTGATGTCTCTAATTTATTCCTTATATCCATTTCACGTTATAAATATTCAGAATCAAAATCATCTGTTATTATATACCCTTCCACTGGTCTAAAATAAACTGCAGTTGCTATAATATCAATCTATTTTTCTACTACTGGTTTATTAAGTAACCCAGAAATAAGACTGGTATAATCTTTCCAAGAAATAGAAACAACATAAACTTTATTTCTTTAAAATAGAAGATCCACTGAGCATTGACAATAAAAAAAATTGAAACAATCCTCACTGATCTTTTTCTTTTGCTAATACCCTCAACAGTAGATAAGTTGATCTACTCCTACCACTCCTGAGTTCCAATTTTGCATCAGTAGCATAAAGAAGCAGACTCCAATTTTACTCCTCTGTCTTAAGTAGGAGTAGCTCCAGGATTTGGCAGCCATGTGAGTTATGCAAACCCCTGGTTTGCTAATTCACAACTCTTAAGGAAAGAAATCCACACTAAGTGTTGGACAAATAAAGAACTAAAAAATTGCCACCAATCAATACATGCTAAAATAGTATACAAGAAACACAGTTTCAGACATACTGACTTTTTGCTAAAATTTAGTATGACAAAAATCATCAAAAGGTGAAAAAGTTCAGTCAAACTTGATTGTTTTAGCATGGTTAAACAAGTGATATTTTAAAGGACTATACATCTTGATGAAAAAATTTGTTTTTCTACTAATACTTTAGAAAAGATAGTTATTAATTCTGCTTGGAATTTCATTTATTTATTTGTGTTTGTTTTATTAATCATGGCAGCGGTTCAAAACAGGTGCCGGGGCAACCATTTGACCTAATTGTCAAGCTGTATGTTACAGCACCCACATGCCACATCACACCACCTGGTTTCAGTTCCTGGCTACAGTTCCTAATTCCAGCTTCCTGCTAATACAGGCTCTGGGAGGTAACAGTGATAGCTGAAGTACTTGGATCCCTGTAATGTAAGGAAACTGGGTTGTGTTCTCAGCTTCTGGTCCAGGTCATTTTGCAAGTGAACAAGCAAATGGGAGAGTATCTCTAATTCCCCTCCCTGTTTGCCAATCTTTCACTCTGTCTCACTGTCTCTCTCACTACTTAGAACAAATAATAGAAATAGCAGACAGGTTCAAGGTTTCCTGAGAAAAGGTACTGTGATAGTTGGAATTTTTGCTATTTACAGCACACAGACTTTTTTTCTCTTGTAAGACAATACTAGCAAAGGTTTAACATGTTTATCACATAATCTTGCAGAGAAAAATACAATTTTCAGAAACCAAACTTTTTAAGTTACACTGCACTCCTATATCTGTGGGAGGTTATTAAACTACAAATCTGTTTATCTTCTAGAAAGATTCAGACTACTGATGTTACATCTCATTATTTACCAGTTTGATATTTGTGAACCTACCTGCATGTTAAAATGTATTTACAGGCCACAAAACCAACACCTACAGCACTTTCAGGCTCATTTTCCATCAGGCACACAGTGACGAAGGCTGAGCTGCCAAAGCACACATTCCCATCTGACATTCTGCCCTCAAGTTTCAGTTCTCAAGTTCTCAAAAGTTTTTGTTCTTTTATAGTCTACATAGTCCTACATTTTTCTTTAATATTTTGTGATTCTTTTTAGTGATCTTGTTGCTTAAATGAACACTGTGCATAGTACTAAAGTACTGTGAAGTATTCCTCAGTACAAAAATGTTGCCTCCAGGGGAAAATACTGTGTGTTAGATCATCTTATCGCAGGTATGACTTCTACCGCCATAGGCTGTATTATAAATCAGGTGTCGTTAAACATAAAACACACATTAATAGGACTAAGTATTGGTCAGTTGATGAAAATATGAACAAAATCTCCTAGAAACTAATTCTGTGGGAGTGATGATACAGTGTTTTCTAATTCTTTCAAGTAACTTTGCAGAAATTTGCTACTGCAAATAATGAGATGGCAATGTATATTTCAAATCAAGTTGGCTACAACACACTATCAATAAGAGAAACAATATCGGGGCAGCAGGGAATCAGAGTACTTTAATTTGTTCAAAGTTCCCTTCTTCAAATTGTTCATTTTTATGTAATAAAAAAAAAATCTGTGTTTGTCTACGCATTTGTCTAGGCATTGTCTACAGCAGTTAAGATGCACTGGCAGACTCACACAGCCCACATCAAAATGTCTAGGTTTCAATACCAACCCCATTCCTTAATTTAGATTCCTGCTGATACACCTCCTGTGAGACAATGGCAATGGCTCAGCACTTGGATGCCTGCCAGCTCCTTAGGAGCTCTGGATGGAGTTCTAATACCCAGGTTGCAACCTGGGCCTGGCCCAATCTCAGTTGTTTTAGACTCTGAATAAAGAACCAGCAAGTTGGAAATTTTGTATGTGCAATTTTCAATCTTTCAAATAAATAAATAAACTCATATTTAGAAGAAACAAAAAATTCTATAAGGGCAGGTTTGGCCAGTAATTAACACGACTCCTAGGGGCACTGCATCATACATAAAAGTACATGGATTCGAATCTTGACTTTGCTTCCATTTCCAGGTTTTTCCTGATGAGTACCTAAAAAAAGTCAGTGCATATGAAATTACAGAAAAAGCAAATAAGAATCAAAAAGTCCTTGCTTTTAAGCAATTTGGAGGTGATTAGTAAATAAGGCCAGTTTCCAAATAAATAGATGCTGTTATATTAAGAAAGAAATACACAATGGATGCCACTAAAGTACAAAACAGTGAAGTCCGGTGTAAGTAAAATCAAAAAGCATAATCTGAGACCATATAGTCCAAAAGACGAAACATGATTGTATGAGAGCTGAATGGGATGTGGGACAGACTGAACCAATCTGCTGTACATACTGGCAAGCAAGAGAACTAGGGCACGGGATGGTCTGGTGGGGATTATTGTGGGTCGCACTGACTAGGCTGAAGCTCCCACTGGTCTGAGTGAGGGCCGAGTGTGTGGTGGGCAAGATCGGGATGGGCTCCACCACTCATTGATTTGCATAGAAGACAGGGCTGGAGACAGAACTGGCCGAGCAATTGCAACTACCAGTGTGTGCAATAGACTGTGCCAGACACTGTATTGGCAGGCACATACAAGATTCAGGTCTGGGATCCCCTCAACTGAATCTCTGGACTCAGAACCCCAACCATGGAGAGAATTGCAGGCTCTATGGCCTGACCATGGAGTGCAAGTGTCAGAACTGGACCTACTCAGTGGCTTAGACAGAGCAGTGGATGGCATATACAAGTGCACATGGGGATTATGGCAGTACATTGGCGCCTGCAGAGGACACCTGGTACCAAAACAGAGGACAGAGGACAGAACATATTGATCAACTACTGCAGCCAAGTGTTGGCAGTAAATATCTAGGCAAATGGAGACTCCAATGTGAACAATGTCAACCAATGGATTCTTGAAAGACTTCATCATGCTTGGAATGGCAAGACTGGTAGTAATTCAAAACTGTGGAATTATCAAAACCTCTTGAGCAGGACCCTTGGAGCTTGGCCCCATCGGGGACTCTGGGATGGCACCAAGCAGTTGTCCTCTATCCCAGGGTACAGAGGCATTTGGGAGGCTGGGTATGATTTCTCCCCTTGTCCTCCTGTTCCCCCAGATGCAAGAAAGAAAAAAAGAGAGAGAGAGAATGTGGGGAAAAAGTGAAAAAAAACAGAAAACACATGACAGAAGATCAGTCATGCAAAGATTCAGGCACTGGTAGCAGATGGATCTAAATGTGGCTTCTTAGGCCTGGATTACTTAACAAATCATTTGGTAAGGAGAGGGCTTTGTTAACTTTAAATCTGAAACAAAGAAAGGAAGTGACAACTTTGGATGACAGTACTCCATGGAAAGCCTTGTAAAAAGAGAACAGTTATTTTGTTGCCAAGGATAAGAGATTGGAACCTGAAGAATCCATTCATGGGTATAACAGCTTATCTGAGGAAAGAACCTTATCAAGTGATAAGATAAGACAACGGATTTTTCCCATAACCTACATGGAATATCCTTCCTTCAAGATCAATTCTTTATGTTTCAAGTGGAGAGCAAAAGCACATCAATCACCAGGCATTACTAAGAGAGAGTATTCTAGCTCATTAAAATATTTTATGAGGTTTATTACCCTATGTTTGTCTTCTTGGATTGGCAACAACTCTGGCTAGACAGAAAAAAGTAAAATATCTACAGATTAGAATTTGAAAAACAGAAACTTCACTTAGATAAATTAGCAATAGACCAACCTGATGGGCCCTGCAAGATGGTGTTCTTCCCAATCCTTCCTAATCCCAGGGTTTGGGTCAGAACTGTGATTAAAGTCTGAGAAGACCAGAGGCTTTAGGAAAAAGATAGAGTACAAGAAATTATCTCAGTGGCATAAATTTAGATAAGACTATTCAACATGGAGGAAAACAAAGACCCAAGGATTGGGAAACATCACGTACAGAGGGAGGATGCTCAACATTTCATTTTTGACAGAACACAAGGTCCATATGTCAGAAAACAAGTGACCATATTGAGAATTCTAACTGAACAGACTGGATGGTTTTTTTTTTTTTTCTTCTTTCCTGGCAATGGGAAACCACTGAGCTTTGATTTTTTTTTATTCAGCGAATATCAAAATAATAACTTCGTATCACTAAAAGCACAGAAGTAACTTTGAGGTAGTAACTGATCTTGTGGATTGTAACAGTATAAGTAGGAGGCAATCGTAACCCAAGCTGGGAAGGCATAGGATGTGACTATGAGGCCTTAAGGAAATGACACCCATGGGGATTGACTGCACATCTGATTGGATCCAAAGGTGAATGACCTAGGAATGCTGATGTACATTCTAAGGTTAGGAACTCAGAGTAAAACAGAACTCCTGGTGGGTCATTCAAGGCATCTATTTAACAAGACTGAAGAACGCCTACACACACACGTTTCTGTTCTCACTGGTACAGTGCTCTTCTGACTTCTGTTTTTGTTTCTGAGAGCTATAGCGACAGACAGCTGTCATCTGTTGGTTCATTCCCCCAACGCAAGGAGCTGAGCAGGAATGAGACAGGGTTCATAGCCAGGAGCCAAGAACACAATCTGGGTCTCTCCCAAGGTGGCAGAAACTTACTCCAATTACTTGAGCTGTCACTTATGCCTTCTACTCGGTGCATTAGCGAGAGGCTAGAGTCAGGAGCTGAAGCTGCCCATGAAACCCAGGCACTCCAGGACGCAACACGAGTGTCCAAACTACCGGTCTAAAAGTCTATTAAAATGTTTTGTTGTATGGCCCGGCGGCGTGGCCTAGCGGCTAAAGTCCTCACCTTGAACGCACCATGATCCCATATGGGAGCCGGTTCTGATCCCGGCAGCTCCACTTCCCATCCAGCTCCCTGCTTGTGGCCTGGGAAAGCAGTTGAGGACGGCCCAATGCATTGGGACCCTGCACCCACGTGGGAGACCTGGAAGAGGTTCCTGGTTCCCGGCACCAGCCCGTTGCGGCTCACTTGGGGAGTGAATCCTTGGACAGAGATCTTCCTCTCTGTGTCTCCTCCTCTCTGTATAGCTGACTTTGTAATAAAAATAAATCTTTAAAAAAAAAAATGTTTTGTTGGGCCCGGCGGTGTGGCCTAGCGGCTAAAGTCCTTGAAACCCCCGGGATCCCATATGGGCGCCGGTTCTGATCCCGGCAGCTCCACTTCCCATCCAGCTCCCTGCTTGTGGCCTGGGAAAGCAGTTGAGGACAGCCCAATGCATTGGGACCCTGCACCCGCGTGGGAGAACTGGAAGAGGTTCCTGGTTCCCGGCTTCGGATTGGCGCGCAACGCCCCGCTACGGCTCACTTGGGGAGTGAAACATCGGATGGAAGATCTTCCTCTCTGTCTCTCCTCCTCTGTGTATATCTGGCTGTAATAAAATCAATAAATCTTTAAAAAAAAAGTTTTGTTGTAAAAGCTAACAGATTCTTTTCTACAACTCTCAAAGCCCATTTAATATTATTGATTCAAATCCCCTAACACCGCTATTTAACATCTGAAACTAGGTTTATAATTCAAGGCCACATTCAAACTGTCTAAACCTCATCTCTGTATTTCTTCCTGTCAACCATTTTTAGCTAAACATTATCCAAATGTTCCAATCTCCCAGAAAAACAGGAAGAACCATCCAACAACATTACTGGGCAGGGTTTATAAGAATAATTCATTCAAAAAACAAGGTTCCTAGCTAACATGTGCAGTACTTCCAGTTATTTCTTCACAACTGACATAGACAGCAAACATGCTAACAGCAGCCTGACTCTGTATTTCTGCCTACTCCATAAACATGTCCAGTGTCTCCCCCTTCTAGAAGCCTGTTTCAACAGAGCAATATTTAGAAAACAACATGAGCACTAGACTCTCAACAAGTAACTCTCCAGTAGTCCAAGAAGCCCAAATGTGCTTCTTTGTGCTGCCTTCCTTATACACAACCCCAACTAAGAAAATGAATCCTAATGTTTAAAGCAGAGTTACCACAGCAACAAAGTGAACAGTTAAAAAGGAATGAACTTAATCAATGCAAGTCATTGTTGGAAAGATTATCCCTTGAGACAAATCTTTCACTGCTAAAATTATTGCTATTTATCTGAAGTGTTTTCTGAAAAGCTGAGTATGACTGATTGAGGGCTTCAGATCAATGAGATGGCTTTTTTTTCTTTCAGTTGAGTTGAAGCTCCCAGTAGACCTAAGCTGCACTTTTAATCATGACATTAATCAATAACAATTACACCCAAGAGAATACCAACATGAGTTTTTCAGGAAATCTCACAGGGCTAAAAGTGCTGTACCTGTAGAAATAGTCGATACTATGTTTTGTAAAATAGAATTCAGGTCGGTTTCTTCTTATTTCCCCAGAGCAGCCCTGTGCACTCTAGACCGAGCAATGTTAACACAGTGCTGCTCAAACTTCTCTGGAGATCATGCTGAACTGCTTCTTACATTCTTATTCAATGGATCTGGGGTGTGGCTTGAGATCAGTGTTCAACAAGCTCCAAAGTGATTTCCATTCTGTTCTTCAAGAGATCAAATCTGTGTCATCTCAAAACGTTGGAAAAAGAATAAAAGTCACACACATTTGCTGAGGGGTGTTTTCAAAAAAGGATTTGACCGCAAGAAATGTTCTGCATCTAGACCTTTCTGCTTCAAACTGATCTAGTAAAACAGAAAGAACGGCAATGGTAAACTCACCTCAAGGAACCTTTGTTATCTAAGTTATGATTAGGTGTTGCCAGGAAAATAAAAAGATAATAAGAGACCATTATAACAGAACCAAGTTCATCAAATTAGGTAATTATCAAGGCTCATATTTTCTTCAGCATTTACGATGTGCCTGTGATGCAAAATCATTCACTGAATGTTCACAGTAACTCACTGAGGTAGCAGCCATGTTTTCAGGCCCGCTTTGCAGATACATAAAGGTAAGCAAGCAGAAAGTGAGGTAGTTTCTAAGGTCACTACTTTGAGGAGTTGGCTAGTAGCTGAATCAGAACTTACTCCCTGGCTGGTCACCTGCAGAGCATGGGCTTTGCCATCAGGAACGTAAGTACTTGTCAGTACTGATGGTATGCACGAATCATCACAAGCTGATGCAACAACTTGGAAGTGGTCAAAGAAGGGGAAGATGGGATGGTGAGGATAGAGGAAAATTTAAGAGTTAGGTCAAGATGCAACAAGGGAACTAGCTGGAAAACGGGAAAATTAGAAAATGGAAGTAATTCTTAAAGAAAAATAGGTTCACAAGAAAGTATTGTGATACAGGGCCTAGCCCTGACCCAGACAGACTACTGAATGAAGATCAATCGACCTTGCTAATCCATGCCCGGGAGAGTACACTAGTCAAGTTCCCAGTGTCCAACCGCAAGAAGACAACCAACTGCTTCACCACACACACTAACAAGCCTATAGAAATAGCAGTTGTGAGTATTGTCACTTTAATTGTTCATTTTACAGAGTATGTGGGCCCTTTCCGGGTCTCTCTCTTCTTTCTGCTAAACGGTTTGGATTTTTTGCTTCTAGTCAACAACTCTGTAAGAGTAGGGAGAAGGGGCAATGATTAAATCAGTTTATTTTGCCTCTTACATGAAATTCATCAATACCTTTGAGAGAAGACGCTCTGGATTTAAAACTATTGATAAAAATACATTGTTATTAATCTTACGTTGCAAGATACTCTCTTTGCCTGGACTTCAGATTGCTGGTAAAAGAAATACAGAGTCAATCCAGTTTGCATAACACAGTCTGAACAAGAAAACAGTACATTATGCAAGTCTACTTCAGGTCAGGCAGAATGATAAACAAAGCAGCTGTTTGGTTAGATGAGTCCTGGGAATCAGTTCAGATTGTTCAGACAAGCAAAGCTGACCTCAGAAACTTCTGAAGTTCACTGATCCCTAATGCAATATATATGCAGCCACACTCATGGAAAATTCTAGTGCTAACTTAAGAAAAGCCTTAACTGGAGACAAGGGAACTGACTTAAGGGCCCTGAGATGACAAGATATATAAATGTAGTTCAAACCAAGAAAATTAAGCTTTTTTTTCCACAAATGAAATGAGATGTTCTTCGTGGCATTACAACTAACAATTTTAACCATCAACTCAGCATCTCTATTTGTAGGGTTTTAAAGTGAAGCAATCTAATTCTGTTATGCTAGTACTTCAATCTACATTTACAAACTTTTCAAATGTTTTAATCTTATCTAAATACTTCTCATCAGCATGATCCTTTTCATAAGAATATTTCATTGTTCCAAGGCACCAATCATATCTCTTTGAATTCCAGATGAAAACATTTTAGGCCTATTTATGATTTAATTTCAATAGACATGTATACACATGTAAAGCAGTTTCAGTGTTATTAAAAATACACTTCAATGAGTCTTATTGTGTTGATATTAGCATGGCACTTAACAAAATGCTTCCAGGTGGCAGGCATCTGCGGCTTTGACACAACAACCCAAAAACCTATACTCAGGCACCAAGATGGGGAACAGCAACAAACTATATATTTATGTACCTAGTAGCTTTGGCAGCTCACTTGGAACTGGTTATTGCCAGCTGGGCATTTTGCCATTTCCTTGAGGCAAAATTAAAGTGGAAGATGCAAGGGTTTTATTGTAATTTTCCACCACATATTTATATCATTATGGGTTTTGTGCAGCTCTAGTCCCCACAGAGTCTCACTGAATATCTTCTTATTATGTCACTGAAATTTGAAGCAAATATAGGATGATGCAGTGAAAACAAGTGGGCACTGTGTATAGTAAATGATTACTGAAACTAAAACTATGTCTGTCAGAAGGGACTACATAATTTGCAAGGGACCCTTTTTCAGAAAGCAGGAAAGTGCCATTAAAGGTATTAAGTCTTGTTCAGTTCATGCATAGATTCTCCCCCTACTCCACTTCGCTGTTGCCTGCTTGCTACTTAGTGTTGCCATTGCCAGGGGTGTCTGCTCACTGAGGGCAGACCACCAGGCCTTCCACTCCATGAACATGCCCACTTGAGAGCAAGGGAGTCACTCTCCCATCAGCTGTCAGAATAATGCTCTGCTAACCAACTAGTGAAGTTGAGTCCATCATCTTATTTCCCTCGGACCCACTGCACCCACTCACAGGCAGACAGACAGGTGACTATCAGAACACTGGAATCACTACACTTCTCAGGATCTTGCTGAAGCAGGCACAGCTGAAGTTCCTGCTATGGTACCTGGATAAGGACAGTCATTTTGATGTCCTATACTGAGGCCACCAAGGTTTCTGCTCTAGGCTCATACTCTTACTGCCATGGCATGAGAACCAGCGCATGTGCTGAGCAGAAACAGAGCAGAAGAGGACAGGGAGGGCTTGGGGTTATCAGAGCCTGGGGAGCAAGTAGAGCTGGGTGGATAGGGGCGGAGAACCAATCTGAAGGAAAACTAGCAGCAAGAGCTCAGGTCCCAGTGTGTGTTCCATGGTCTCATCAAACTTCCTTTAGCAAAACATAAACAGAATTCTTTAAGCCCTGCCTTTCATCACTGATTCAGGAAGCCCACTTTGACCCACAGCAGCAGTGATGCCTCTGGTCTCATCTGCACACATCTTCTCAGATTGGACACTAAAGAGTTGAGTGTAGCCCTTGCAGAAACAACATGCAGATTCATTGTGTTCCACATTTCCATTTTGCATACCTAAACACATCCACAAAAGACTGTACCTAGAACTGAAGAAACTAGGAAAAAACTGGAGAAAGGGGGATTAGATCTATGCTGATAACATTAAATCTGCTTGTGATACTACAGTACAGTTTTACAAAATGTCAATGGAAGAAAATGTGTAAAGTTATAAGGGATCTCTATCACTTCTTAAAAGCACCTTTGTAATTCTCTAAGTTTTAAAAATTGCAAGGTCTATAAAGAGTTTACATATACTACACTGGCAATCATTAGCTAAACCTGGATATATTCAGAAAAATAATTTTAATATAGTTTGATTTTATATCAAATAAAAGCAGTTCTTAAAATAATTTCATCAAATACAAAATCTGCAGTCCCTGTAAATATATGCATTCACTCCTCATCAGAGAAGTAAGTTCAATTAAGTTTATTGTTGAAACTTACCTACTACAAAATGAAAACAGGCATTCTAGAAACTACAAAACACTGAAGCATCTACACAAAAGTGTCTCTTCACCACAATAGCAGGATACTTCTGTATGTTGAAAAGCTTGAAACCAACCTCAAAATGTTAATTTTCTGCCTTCAAAATATTGATAGACATATCATTTATAACTGAAAACACAAACATGTTTGATATCAGCATAGATATTTATATCATATATAAATACAAAATATCCTGTCTATTACTTGCTGAAACACCAAAAGAGAAAATTTCAGTAGTCCAAGGCCATTTCCACAAGAACTGAGCTGGGTGATAATTTTGTGACCCTTTGTAGGACTGTCAATGTGACTGAATGTTCAAGTGGAATCAATCTTGTCACAATCCTGGGGCAAGGATGTGGCCAAGTCTATAAATGGACACAGAGCCTACCCGATCACATCTATTTCTTCTTAGACTGTGTGAAACGAAGTAATGGAAGGTCCTGTCTTAAGATCCTCTAGCTCAGCACACTGCAAATACTAAACACATGTGAGCAATTAGGATCAACAATGGCAGCATGTCCCCTCTCCGACCATCCAAGTGCTTAGCATCAACTCTCCATAGAAATTGTAGATCAAATTTCTCTATCCACCACTCTGTGCTCCATCAGATGCTCACAGCCAGAATCAACCCACCTTTGGTTCTGGACTAGACTGTGCAGAGATCTGAAGAACTGTGTAAACAAAAAAAATTGAGGATCCAAGTTGATTTTTTTTCATTGCTAATTCTGTACCTCTGGGTATCACTGCTCTGTTAATTAACAAAATGTTATTTGAATTTCAAAGATAAATGAATATTCATTCACTTTGGGTAATTACATGCTAAGGTATTCAAAATATATTTGTTGAATGAAAGACTGAATTAATGAATGGATATCTACAGACTTCTCTCCAGCCCGACATTGTTTTCACTACCTAAATTCCCTCACAGCTGCATTTTAACTAAAACATCCAAGTAGAAGGGGAGGAATTACAAATAAAATAGCATTTTGCTCATGACTGTACCATACTATCCCAATACATAATGAATCATTACCAGTACCAGTCAGGTGTGGGTATGTTAATAATACTGCAATGGCTTGCCAGGTGTGGCAAATTACTGCATCTTCGTCAAACCAAGCTTTCAGACTTGGAATCTACAGAAAGCACTTAAGAAATTCTTGAAGCAGGAGAGCAGTGTTGGCTAGTCATCAATGTCTCCTTTCTGGTAGTGCCACGGTTTAGTTCCAGCAGTCTCAAGTTCTTATAAATACCAAGGTTCCCACTTCTGGCTGTTTTCTAACAAAGTGGGTTTTTCCCTGCCCCAACTTGGGCTTGTGGAATTCTGAAAAGCTCACCTTTAATGTCTGCATGTGCCCGAACTAAAGTCTGCACACCTGACTTCAGTTCACTTTTTCAAGAGTGTATTCAGAACCTTTTCCACAAAGATGAGGCTTGCATCCCAGGCTGGCTGTGTGCCCTGTCTCAGTGATTCTCTGCTGCTTCCACTGCTGGCACAGACACAAATGTAGCTTTGTATCTACTAACTACAAAAACTTTAAAGCCATTCTCTTCTCCCATTGATTCCTTAGAACATGAAACTAAGCTAATTATATTTCATGCAGCTTAATTAACTATATGTGAAAATTTTAAGATCTAAGCAAAATGTAAGCAAGTGCCAACTTAGTTTGTGTCACTATACAAGTAGTGTAAAAGGTCATTGAATATTTTTTAAAAAGTTCTCTCTAATGCACGAGCAAGATATATGATTTAGCTTACGTGAACAATACAGTATTCCATGTGGATTCCTAAAACTACTTATCAAAGACAAGCCATGAAAGTCAACAGCAGCTCAGATTCAAGCTGTATTTAGAAGTTTCTCACTAACAGGAAACTGAAAAGCTGCTTACAAACTACATCAAAAGACCTTTTAATCATCAAAGAAAAATTACTACAGTTGGCTGCACACTATGACACAGATAATAATAAATAATAAATAAATAATATAACAACAAATAAATAATAAATAATGTTAAGACATGGTGAGACTGCCATTATACATGTGTAAATTGTTGGAGATAAATCAAATATACGATAATTAGTTTTTTCTCTCCATCCTAGTGGTACATCATGATACTATCATAAATATTAGAGTCTCACACTTTATATCCTTTCAGCATATTCTCACTTCTCCATTCCAGAAATTCAGTTTCAAAATGTCTCAAGAGGAATACCATTGACAGCAAGATGTTAATCATGAGTATGAGAGGAAAAATTCAAGAATAAAATATATGTTTTTTGCACAAACTCAGGACTGAACATTGAGAAGAGAAGATAGATACTGGGAGCGAAGTTTAGAGATAAAAATATAACCACTGAGCAAGTCCGTAACAATATACAGAAGTATGCTTTACATCCAATCTGTCTCTCAATTTCTCAAGACTCTTCATAAGTGATCATTAAGAACACACATACTAGGACCCACACGATGATTCAGTGGCTAAATCATCATCTTGCAAGAGATAACATCTCATCTCTTGCGAAGGCCGGTTCACGTCCCGGCTGCTCCACTTCCCATCCAGTTCCCTGCTTATGAACCAGGAAAGCAGTTGAGGATGGCCCAAAGCCTTGGGACCCTGCACCTGTGTGAGAAACCCGGAAGAAGCTCCTGACTTCGGATCATGTCAGCTCTAGCTGTTGCGGCCAGTTGAGGAGTGAATTAGTAGACAAATCTTCCTCCTTATAAATCCCCCTTTCTTTGTAAATCTGCTTTCCCAATGAAAACAAGTAAATCTTAAAAAAAAAAAAAAAAAAAAAAAGAATGCATGTACTTGGAAATCCTTCCAGTGGATTCAGACAACCACTTCCAACTGTGTTTCTCATAAAGCACAATTTCAGCACATTTTTATTATCAAGGAAACTACATAAGTGATATAGCACATATGAATGTGATGTTCTTTTCTCCATATCACTAATCCTTATTTCTTCACTCATAAAAAATATATTTTAACCTTAAATGTAGATATAAGCAAAAGGAACATTCCATCTAATAGTTATCAAAGTTCCTCCTAGAAGCCCTTTATCACTTGCCAAAAACAAATACAGAGAAAAATCAGGCACCCGAAGAAACCACCATTGCATACTAAAAGGACAACTAAGATGGTGGTATACATTCAGAAATAAAAACAGAACCACCGTGGTAGTAAGTTGGTGTTGACTGTTTTCAAAAATCTCAAAATCGATCTACCTTATGACCCAGCTATCCCATTCCTGGGAATTTACTCTAGAGAAATTAAATCAGCATATAAAATATTTGTTTATACATCCAGGTTAATGGCAGTTCAATTAAAAGTAGCTAGGATAGGGAATCAACCCAGATGTCTTTCAACTGAGGGCTAGATGTAGAAAATGTGGCATATTTACACAATGAAATACTACTCAGCTATAAAAAAAAATGAAATCCTGTCTTTTGCAACAAAACGTAAGTAATTAAAGACAATTATACTTAGTGAAATAATCCAGTCTCCCAAACACAAATAAGTTTTCTCTGATTTGTGGGAATTGATAAAATACAAAAAAAAGGGGGATACAATAATGACACTGATATCTTATGATTTGTATGTTGTCTTTAAGTCATTGTCTGCACTTTTATTTGCTGAACATTATGGTTAATCATATATTAAGATTACGATTATAAAATAAATTGAAATCACGTTATTACAAAAAGAAAAAAATAAGAAATGAAAGGAAATTGAGAGAGTGGTTAGAGGGAAGAATGGTTAGCTTCTTCTAACTGTATTAATGAAATACATAAAATCTGTTCTCATTTTATTAATAGAAAATGCTTTTAAAAGGTCTTATTATTTAAATTTTATTATTATAAAATGTATAAATCGTAACTAATAAACAAATTATTGTCCACAAATGCATCTTTTAAGTGATCTGAAAAATTACATGCTTTTAAAGTTCTAATATTAAATCAAACATATGAACTTATTTTTCATTCTCAAATATGTAAAAAGTTTATATTTCCTCTGACTGTCTTCTGTGCAAATGTTGGTTTAAGGCTTCTTAGCTTCATTGCTAGATTTTTATTTCAATGAGTATAAAAGCTGTCATCAAGGATATTGTGTCCTCAATAGTAAAAATAATCTGTTTTACATATCCCTATGATTACCAAAAATGATCTTCACATATTGGAGTACCTCCAAATTCCAGCATTCCCAAGAGAGTATGTTCTTTCCATTCCTGCCTTCAATATAAAATAAATGCAAACAACACATGACCTCTTAGGCCTCAAAAATGTCTGATGTAATTATACTTAGATTTTTTTTTTTTAAAAAGATATACCCAGGCCTAGATAATTAAAACAAAGCAAACAAAAAAAAAAAAAACAGAATTAACAGATAATGTCACTTTCAAAGAAGTTCCCTCATGTAGTCTATTTTTTACATTAGCTGGAACATTTTTTATGAAGGCCAAGGATGTGAGTCACAGTTTCGCCATTGGAAAGAGTCTTTCTTTCATGTTTACATAACTGACATCTATGAACTCTTAGATTAATAGAAATGTTCTTCACAGGAACAACGTAAATACAGTTCTAGATCAGAAGGAAGGTGCTGTGAATGACAGGAGATGCAGCGTACATCAGCACAATTATTGTCATAACGCCCTCTCTCAACTGACTCACAGAACAACGATTTGACTTTTGAAAATAACATGTTTCAAAAAAGGTCTCCAATCCTTCAACCAAAGGCTGCTTAGCTCTCTGAAGAGGGGCCCTCCGTTTTCCTCTAAGCCCTGGCATGAAGGAAAAGGAAGAATATTCATTGGGAAAAGTGAAACTCATTTTCATTCACGTGCTGTATTATATACTGTGTTTTAGGGATTCTGTATTAGCTTAGTAAAATTTCATAATAATTTCATAGGCAGATATTGTAGCGTAACTGTCATTCTGCAGATGAGAATACAGAAAGCAAAGAAATGGAGTAACTCGCCCAAAGTGACTCAATTTGTCAAACTTTGAAACCAAGCAGTGAAATTCTGCAGTCAATGCTCACAACTGTTTATCTTGCCTCTGCCACCTACAGCTCTCTAATTCTTCTAGACTCGGCCTAAAAAAAAAAAACCACTAAAGAATATGGGAATCAGTTCGGCGAATACTCAAACAACTGAAAATCAACATACCATATGATCCAGCAATAGCACTCCTTGGGATATATCCAAAACATCTTCTACTCAAGAAACCAACATGCACGCCTATGTTCATAGCAGCACAATCAGTAATTGCAAAAACATGGAAACAACCAAAATGCCCATCAAAAGAGGATTGGATAAGAAAGCTATGGTTCATCTACTCCATGGAATACTACTCAGCTATTAAAAAAAACGAAATGCAATTCTTTGTGGACAAATGGGCCCGACTGGAATCCATCATGCTAAGAGAAATGAACCAATCCCAAAAGGTTAAATACCACATGTTTGCCTTAATCTGAGATGAAAAGAGAACAACTTGGAAAATAGTACCTGTATATTGTAATATTAGTGCAATCTCTAACAACCTGTATCCAATGCAATAAGATAAGGCGATATAATCTATAAACCAACAATTAATGTCAGAATACTTAAGATCTACATCAAAAATCTGTAAAACCTACTATACCCTCAATACGCTATGTTAACCTGTAATGGGGGGGAGTGCAGGGAAATCTTTCAGGACCATAAAAAGAGTGAGAAAAAAGTACAATATAGCCTATCAAGATCAAATCTGGTAATTCATAGATAACAGACTCAAAGCGGCACTAAACAACACTAAAACTACTATACCAATGCATGAGGGGGGAATCGGGTGCGATCCTGACAACCTCTTAACAGGAGGTCATGTGCGTGGAGCAGGGGAGCACTCCAGAGTGGAGCAGGTGGTAAGGAGGAAGCTTGGATCCCAACCATGAAGACTCCCAGACCTTCACCACAAACTATTAATACGAGCAACAAGGACTATATCCCAACTGCCAAGGAGGCCACGGAATTGGATGCCCTCGGAGGCCGAGTACTCTGAGGTCACCCACCCCCAACCGGAGCTTCCACAGGGGATGGAAGAAGTCCAAACACTATCGTGCAGAAACCAACGTCATCGGAAAGACAACCAGAAGCCCTGAGTGGTCTGCAGAAACAGAAGAACAATAAACGTCCTTCGGGACCAGGGAGGAGAGCTTTCTCTGGTCCGAGCCTGGCTCCACCTCTGGACCCCCCCTCCCTCGCAATGAACATCGGGATCGCTTCGAAAACCCCTCACAGCAAACAATCATACAAACTAAAAAAAAAAAAAAAAAAACCTAAAATAAATAAACAACAGAAAGTAGAACTTGAAATCTGACAGGAAAGAGCTGGCATGGATTGGCTCATGCCTCGCTGGGTGGGTCACAAAGATTAGTTTTACTCCTCACCATGGTGTTGAGGATTTTCCTGCACAACCCCCCCCCCAAAAAAAAAAAAATGTTTTGCACCTAAAATGTTGACATATATCTTGTTAGAGTTACAAGCCAGTCTGGATTATCCTAAAATCTGCCAAGATCAGCAAAATTTTACTTCAACACAACAACTGGCTAAATACTAAGATGAAATGGACACGAAACAGCTGAATGGTGCCTTATGGCCATTTTAAGGTATAGAGCAGCCGGTCCTGTATATGAACTAAATTGAAATGTCAATGAGCTAATCATAGGTTGTGGCTAGGACTTGTTTTCCTTTTTTTTTTCTTTTTTATTTATTTTTTTTCTTTTTAATACACTGGTTACTCAAAACCATGTCAATTCCATAACATTGCAAATTGCTGTTGATGTTATATTGGGACTCTTAATTGACTGTGATGATATTCTGCCAGCTCAAACTTAAGACCAGGAAAGGTCTCCCCAAGAAACTGTTCAACCAATCTGGACAATAAGTAGCTGGACTCTATGCTTGGTATATGTTTGCAATGAAAGAATCTTGATTGAATTTGAACTGTAATACTGCATCAAGGTGGAGGAATCCACTGGGGGGAGGGGAGGGGGAGGGAGGGGGGGGATACCCAGAGCCTATGAAACTGTCACATAATGCAAAATAATTAACAATAAAAAAAAAAGAATATATCAGAAATATTAAAGAAAATAAAAATGCATAGCCTTGGCATTTTGATTCCTTCTAAGTTGAAGGCAACTATTTTTTCATCAAAAAATTGTCTTCCAAAAACAAGTGGCAAAAACAGCAGGGAATGAAATGCTATTTTCAAGTTTCTAGAAGGTTATCATAAACAATAACGAGAGAAAAACAAATTAAAGTTTTGAAAAATGGCATTTGACAGCATCCATTTTTACCTCCCTGCCTATCACAACTGGACTGCACTGTGTTTGGAGGTTGTACTCAGCACCCTAGGGTGTGAAAATGAAAGATGACCATGCTTGGGAAGAAAAGAGAAGCATATTGTAAACAAGTGTAAATGCACAGTGAGGTCTGCATGTTGTGGAAATAAGCCCAGGCTGCTTCTCCATTCATGAGTTTCACTGAGATGGCACAACAGATGACAAACAACAACAAACAGAAATACCATACCACACAATTCCTCCAATAGAGGGCATAAATATCTGCAGTTGCTTATTTAATTCAATGCTAATTTAGTCCCTTGTTTAACCCGTCTAAATATTTGCTACCTACTAAATATTCATGTATTGTGCGTTAATACCTTCAGGCTTTTATTCTCCGAGGAATTAATTTATAAGTACCTGTAGTCAAAATAAATTTCCTCAAAATAACAACAAAAGTTTGTATTTGAAGAATTAATATCACTTAGTTGGTCAAAATGTGGGTCTGAAATGTTCAGTGTTATTGGTTTAAGATGTCAACAGCTGGGGCCAGCATCATAGTGTAGATGACTAAGCCTCCATCTGTAGCACCAGTTTTCCATGTGGGTACTGGTTCCATTCCCAGCTGTTCCTCTTCCAGTCCTATTCCCTATTAGTGATCTGAGCAGGCAGCAGAGATGGCCCAAGTGCTGGGCTGTTGTACCCACATGGGACACTGGGAGGAAGCTCCTGCCTCTTGGCTTCAGACTGGCCCAGCTCTGGCCGATGTGGCCATCTGGGGCATGAACCATGAGGATTTCACTCTGTCTTTCCGTCTTTGTAATTTTGCCTTTCAAATAAATATAAATAAAAATTGTAAAAGAACATTTCAAAACCTGAAAAAAGTATTTCACTTGATATAACATAAACGTACTCTCTAGGACAAATATTTTTGCTTAGTTTTAGAATCAATGGACTCTAGCTATTATATTTCTTCTTTCATTCTTCAACATTATCAAAAAGAGCATAGGTTTGGGCAAATACGTATATATTCAACACGATTTGGGGGATACAAAGTTTTGAAGGATCTGTTCCATTGCTATGTGAAGTTTCCCAAATACTGTCACTACATTTACAGAAAATAAATAACTTTTATGTGGTACCAACACGTGTTACAGATATTCTTTAAATCCAACTACTTGATAGCTTGAAAAAGAGAAATAATTCAGCAAACTCATCTGAAACCTTCCAAATCCAAAAATAATAAATGTTCTAATGGAAAGAAGTTGAAGAGGAACAAAGTATTTTTCAAAGGGTCAATGTCATAAGCAAAACAAACACTTTTGCAAATATGAAGATTAATGAAGAGAAAGGTGAACATAACAAAATGACAGACTGGACCACATATTAGAAGTACAAAGAATGCTATAAGGAAGTTACTGGCTCAAGCAACAAAGCTTAAATACAAATGGCAAACAGAGGTACTTGACTAATGATAATTATTGGGGGCCCCGCACGATAACCTAGTGGCTAAAGTCCTTGCTTTGCACGCCAGGGATCCCATAATACCACCGGATCATGTCCTGGCTGCTCCACTTCCCATCCACTCCCTGCATGTGACCTGGGAAAGTAGTAGAGGATGACCCAAAGCTTAGGGATCCTGCACCCACATGGCAGACCAGAAAAGTTCCTGGCTGCTAGGTTCGTATCAGCTCTGACTACTGCGGTCACTTCGGGAGTGAACCAATGCGTGAAGATCTTACTCTCGGTCTCTCCTTTTCTCTGTATATCTGCCATCACAATAAAAATAAATAAATCTTTAAAAATAATAAATATTGGGATTCATAATTACATTCTGGTTGGAAAAAGCATCTAGTACTGGGCCAAGCATAACTCAATGGCTAAATCCTTGCCTTGCAAGCAATGTGATCTCATATGGGCACCAGTTGGTGTCCCCGCTGCTCCATTTCCCTTCCAGCTCTCTGCTTATGGCCTGGGAAAGCAGGAAGGATGGCCAAAGCCTTGGAACTCTGTACCTGCGTGGGAGACCTGGAAGAGGCTCGTGGCTCCTAGCTTTGGACCAGCTCAGCTCCAGCCATTGTGAACATTTGTAGAGTGAACCAGCAAACCAGCAGATGAAAGCTCTTTGTCTTATTCACTCTGTGAATCTGATCTTTCAAATAAAAGTAAATATAATATAATAATAAATATACATTCATATATATATATATATATATATATATATATATATATATAAAATCTTGTACTTAGGAAAGACTGATTTCCTCATTTGGAAAGGAGAAAAGGCCTACCAAATGCAGTACACTTACAGGGTTCAGGGAGAAGATATATGAGACAGTAGAAAAGAAGAAGAAAACAAAGAAACTAAAAACAAAACATCCAAGTGTATTGGTATGAAAGCTAAAGCAGTGGGGTTTATATCATTTTATGCACATTTAGTATTAGTCCCAAATAAAGCTACTGAAAGGACCCAGCATCATGAATTAAATTCCACATATTGAACTGTCTTTTCTAAAAATAGAACTACATGGGCCTGGCGGCATGGCCTAGCAGCTAAAGTCCTCGCCTTCAGGGCGCCAGGATCCCATATAGGCACTGGTTCTAATCCCGGCAGCCCTGCTTCCCATCCAGCTCCCTGCTTGTGGCCTGGGAAAGCAGTCGAGGATGGCCCAAAGCCTTGGGACCCTGCACCCATGTGGGAGACCCAGAAGAGGATCTAGAGGTTCCTGGCTTCGGATCAGCATAGCATTGGCCGTTGCACTCACTTGGGGAGTGAATCATCAGATGGAAAATCTTCCTCTCTGTCCTCCTCTCTGTATAGCTGACTTTGTAATGAAAATAAAATAAATCTTTTTAAAAAATAGAACTATAAAATCCATGATAAACATGATCCTGGCATATACGGTGTCAGTTTCCTTTTCTTTTTCTTTCCTTCTTTTCTTCTTTCTCTTCCTATCCTCCCTCCCTCCCATCCTTCCTCTTATTCTGGTTGGAACAGCAAGCACAAATCAGCAAGAACAAGACGGGAGCAGGAATAGTTTTTCACATGGAAACACCATAGTCTTCCAATGTTACGAATCAGAACTAGAACTGAGACAGAATCAGTAATGAACGACACACATATCAAGGTAAGAAAGGTAGGAGTCAGCAACCAACTGAGGACTTCATGTGGTAAAATCCAGGATCTGAGATGACATAGTATTCTAGCTTCAACTTTGGGGAGTCAATAACTGGGGGATGCATGTGTGGGGTGTCAGTAACAGTGACAGTGGAAAAACAGGAAAGATGAAATTTTGAGCATTATTAGTTTCAAGCCCCAGTTCAGCATGCTGAGAGATGTAAAGTATAGAATTAGGGTTATAGGAAATAACTAGAAACTCAGACAAATGTTAAGGTAGTAAATACATTTGGTTCGCATGGACAATGATTAAACACAAAATTGCCTTGGAAAGATCAGTAGATTGAGAAAACAAGAGCAGATATTCAAAGATTATCAGAAAGAAAACAAAGAGGGCCGCAGTTAAACATCACTCCATACGTCTACACCCAACAGGGGAGCGCACAGTTTCAGTCCTAATGCAAAGGAAATCCTGATTGAGTTCCTGGGAGCTTTGGGTTCTGATTCATCCCCCACTCTTGAGGTATTTAGAGTGAACCACTACATGGGAAAAACTCACTCTCTTCTCCCTCTCTAATAAAAATAAATAATTTTGGATGAGTGTTGTAGCATAGAGATGACCCTGTGACTTCCGATGGTCTCAATCCGTATGAGAGTGTGACAGCATTGGTCTGCTTCACATCCGATTTTCTGCTTATGTGCACACTGGAAAACAAGAGATGATGGCTCATGTGCCTTTGTCTCTGCAACTCAGAGTTTCTAAATCCTAGTTTCAATATGGTCAGGCCCTAGTTATCGCAGGCATTTGGAGAGTGAACCACATGGGAAAAAAATATCTTTTTCTCTGTGTGTTTTTGTGCTTGTGTGTGTGTGTGTGTGTGTGTTTCTCTGTGTGTTTGCACACATGTGGAGGCAGGAAATAGAACAGAAAGGAGCAGAGGTAGATATATGTAATGACCCACAGTGCATGGCACCTTGTATAAGGGTTAGGCTCCTAGTAGTCATAGTTCAACACATTCACTGATGCTTATAGGCACCAAGCACTTTGGCAGATCCTAACTTTCACGTTAGTCCCAGTTTTCTGAACTGAATATCATAATGATTTCCCAATTTGGATAGAACTCAAAGTGCTCCTTCTATTCATTCTCTCCTTACACATCAAACTACAGAATGAAACAAAGGACTTCATTTTAAAAAGAAGCAAAATCAAACAAACACACTGCAGCCTTTATAGCCCCCCTAGTCTTAGAAAGCAACACAAAAGGAAAAGAAAGTTCATGAACAATTCCTTAACAATTACTGATGAGTAAAATATTATAATAAGCCATTGTTGAAAAATGCAAACGTTCCAACTGCAACACAGCAATGGATGATGATTGCAGGTTAAACAATAGCATCCTGCACATGGAATGCCTGCAGATGCTCGGCTGATAGCAGTGAGCCTGCACACACTCCACATACAACCTCCTCAGACACACAAACTTCAAGTCATGCCAAGCTTTTCAACCCTTTGCCTTTATCACCTACAGCAATCACCCATCTGGTATAGCAGACAACCTCTCAGAGAAATGCTGATACCAGTAGCCAGCAGCATCCAGGTTTTTACAGCTAATTTCCATGAACCAATGTGCTGTACATTTACTTTTCTTTTTTATTTAAATTTCATGAATAACAGACTGCCTAAATCTTCAATATTTTTGATCCTCAAGTCACTAGGGAAAGCAATCTGTTTTCCTTGTATGATCACTCAAATAAACAATACCCAGTCATTGACTAAGTATTCATTTGCACATGAGCTTAGAAAACACAGGTTACACACTGTATTTCATGCAAGCTGAGGGCTTGCACAGCAAATGAGGTAGGAATGATTTACACAAAATCCTTTGTGTGGTTCCTTTACTCCAGAAACAAAGTGCTTCACCCTAGTGTATTTTATAATATTTTTCATTTTCTGATTATTTCTCTTGTATCAATATTCACTTCATCCTTCCTCATTCAGAAAAAAAAAAACAGAATAGTTCTTCCATTTAACTAACATGTTCACAAAGCAATAATTATTTTAGTGCTTCAATCTGGACAGTCAAAAAAGATGACCTTTAATGAACCTCCTGAAAGAGGAACAGGGCTGTTTACAAATAGAGTCTCATGCTGAAAGATCTTTAGCTCAAAAGCAAGAAAGTAATCACTGTATCTGTAGACAGTTGTTGCACTGTCATTTACTTGAGGTACATAATATCTAGATTTTCATCAACATTTTTGTCATTATAATATGTTTAATGAACTTAATGATCAATGATTACACAACTATTTGAATATACTACTATATACATATAAAATGGTAAATTTCATGGTAATTAGTAAAGTTTTTATTTAAAATTTAATGATGAGGAATTATAATTTTTCAAGTTGTTTCACTGCAATAATTAAAAGCACTTCTTCCTTTTTTTGTTTTTTAGTCAGTAGCAAAATTCATTTAATTGTGCTTCAGATGTCTTGGGAAAATGACTTACATTCTTCCTCTCGCTCCTTGTATTCATCCTAGTGAAATCATTGTTTCTTAGCCATTACTTGTTTTTATAAAATAATTTTTATTGTTTTTTGATACAATTTGGTTGGTGGTGGGCTATTTCATAAGGGAAGTTGAATATCAAACCAAATACAATGGTTCTTTTCATCAGCATTTAAAAATTTTTTTTCTCTAAGTACAGAATGCTAGGTTTTGATCAAACATACTTACAAATATTCTATCTAAGGACTACCCAACAGCTCTAATGCAAAAAGGACAGTCCTGACTGAGTCTTGCTACTAGGAAAACACTCCTAGAGTTGCTGATTAAGTCTAAGGATTTCTTAAAGAGACACCTAACTACACAAAAACTAAACTAGATTGTGAAGAATCAGATTACTTAAATTTTTTAATTCAAGACTAGAAACAGTGCAGAGTTAAAAATCACATTCTAATTCAAAAAGATACAAATTCCAACACTTACAGGCTGGTTTTCCTTCAACAAGTTACTTGACTTTAACAGAAATATGTTGAAATAATTTAACTGTGTGAATGAACTGTGCATAGCTTGTGACACACACAGGCATTCACTAAAAACTACCTTCTCCCTTCTTGGCTTTCCATTGTGACATTATAAATGACAAATCATTAGGGAATTCCATAATTTTCTATTATGTATGTGTGGTTTGCATTTCAAGTATTACTTTCCAGTCTGTAAACAAATATCACATAATATTCTATTTTGATACACGTTAAGCTTGTGATTTCAACAAGCTGTTATTTTTAATGTTTATTACTTGCAGAGTCTATGTGTTTACAGAATAATATAACAAGAAACCCATTCATAAGCAGACATATTAAAGTATATATTTGGTTAATCAGAATAAACAAGGCTTATAATTTTAAAATATCCCAGGTCTTAACCCCATCAGACTGTTGCAAATAACAAAATCACTGAATAATTCTCACATTGCTACTTCCTTTGTACTTTGTACTACCAAGAAAACTGGATCAAGTATAAAACACCCTTCAATGGGGATGACTTTCATCATATAACTCAGCAGCTGACAAAAAAAAAAAAAAAGAGGTCAACTCTACTTTCTTAAGTTATTAAGCGGCAATGTATGAGAAACAAACATTCTGTGCTGTTAAGAGAGAGAGGGAGGAAAAGAGTTTCAAAGTGAGGATCCTTGAATGTAAAGATTCTAAAATATTGTATTCACATTAACAAAGGTTTTTCAGATTAATGACAATTAGCCACTTGCTAAAGTTGAAAAAAAAAAGCAAGACCCCACTTCTAATTAGAAACAGGAAGCTTGCGTGCATTTTCTACTGTTTATTTCGACTCTCTTTTCACTTTGATTATTCTTTCAGGCTACGTCTTAGACTCTTCCAGTTTCATATAAGCTAATGCAGCTTTTGGATACACAGTGTAAACATTCAATGTAACATGTACTGTTAGGCTTGAGGTATTTTTTTCCTTAATCAGTTTGTGTGAATTCTAAGTGAATTATTAATCATACTGAGGGTATGGCAATTTTTAAGTGGAAATAATAGGAACCAAATGTTCTAATGACCCTTTACTCATTCCAGAGAAATACTTTGTGCCAAAGTGTACATGGATCAAAACTAATGGTAGCTGACTAAGCGAAATACTTTTTGTCCAAGTTTCCAAAACAAGGTTTCACAATCTTCCAATAATGAAAATGAAAGGTAAGAACTATGATTTATCATTGTGAAGAACCACAATGATCTTTCCAAATGTAATTTTTAACTCTTCTATCCCTCTCCAATACCCTAACCACCATTTTTTAAGGAGCAGCAGTACCCACAGCACAGTGCCCTATCCCTTCAGGACAAATAAGAGCTATCCAGTGAAATACAATCTAAAGTACATAGCATTTTCTATACAGGATCACAAACCAATACTCAACAAAAAAAAAATGTTAGTATCTCCAATTACCTCCTTGTGTCAAGTGTTCTATCAAAAGTGTTACTTGAAAACAAAACTAGCTGACATGAAAGAAAATACACGAACATGCAGGAAATATGTTCACTATTAACACATTGGTATTTTGTCCTAAAGAATTGCTTTCACTAAAATTGAGGTAATTTTTATGTTATTTATGTCCTTCTCCTTTCTTCAAGATGGAAACCAAAGCTTTGTCTTCCACATTTTTCCCCATCAAAGCAAAACTCAACACCAACTCTGCCTTTTGTTGTCTAAAACTCAGGCTTCACTACAATATGGTACATTTTTTGGAAATAGAGTATGTAACTGTCATCACACATTTATCGAGACGTACTATATCACAAATGGTAGCTCCTGGAATCCTTACGGACCTATAAGATAATGAGTAGTGTCTAGAGTTTGCAAAGTCAGTGAATACACAGCCCTCTGAATTCAGAGATGTTAGCTTTCATTGGTGCTCCTACCTCCACCCTGGACCATGCTTCCTTACACATAGTCTTGTCTTTTATTTCGCCTTGCCCTTAGAACCATGCCACTTAATATATGAGTCAAGGCACAACATCACTGACATAACCTGGGGATGCATTAGAATCAAAGCCTCTTCTCCAGGGCTACTGAATCTAAATATGCAATTTATTAAGACTGCAAGATGGTTAATTTGTCCATTAATGTTTGGGAAGCATTACTTCAACACAGAGCCAAACCATCAAAAAACATTTTCTATACTGTTTAACTTTTCTTGTTTCCCAATTTAGAGTAGGAATACTAAGGTATCAATGAATAAATCAGCAACACTGTTTTAAAAACAAAAAAAGAATTAAAAACCTCACACAGTCCAATGTCATGGCAATCATTTCACAATCACTTGATACCCTCTTAGCTCTCTTGCCTCTGACACCTGCTTATGTCTTCGTCTCAATTTTCCTCCCACACAATCACCAACTCTCCTTGCCCCTCCACCATCTTTTCCTTTGCCTCTTTTTGTTCTCATTCAATTTTAATGCCAACCTATTTCTATATATTCACCTCTTTTTTTTCATTTTCTCACCCCAATTTCATTCCTGTAATTCTTAATCTACATTTAATTTTTTTTACAGATTTATTTATTTTTATTACAAAGTCAGATATACACAGAGGAGGAGAGACAGAGAGGAAGATCTTCAGTCAGATGATTCACTCCCCAAGTGAGCCGCAACCGCCAGTGCTGCACCAATCTGAAGCCGGGAACCAGGAACCTCTTCCGGGTCTCCCACGCAGGTGCAGTGTCCCAAAGCTTTGGGCCGTCCTCGACCGTCCTCCCAGGCCATAAGCAGGGAGCTGGATGGGAAGTGGAGCTGCCGGGATCAGAACCGGCGCCCATATGGGATCATGGTGCGTTCAAGGTGAGGACTTTAGCCACTAGGCCACGCCGCCGGGCCCAATCTACATTAAATATTAATAAAAAGGCTGAGAGGCATTAGTTCTCTTATTTAGGAAATACAATAAATTACATCTATACATTTTATTCTCTCCAACTAATACAAGGTATCTTTGGTTCTTAAATAATTAAGCGGGGGAGGAGACATTCTAGCCTCAAATGGACACACTCAAAAAGAAATTCAACAGATCACAGCTGATCCCAAGTGTTTAAAGCACACATAAACTCACTGATATGCTTTCTTCATTAAACCCTAAAGCGAATCATCAATACAATCATTCAAAACTGTATTGAATTAGAAATACAAAGGTCAGAACTGCCTTTGGAGATTTTTTTCAGTGATCAAAAATATTTTGACATTTCCTCCACAGAGAGGTGAGGTCTTCATTCCCATCCCTGAAATCTGGATAGGCTTGTTACTGATACAACCTATAGAATGCAGTAGAAAAAGTGGTATCCATTTCAGAGATGAGTATTAAAAAGAGTGAAATTCTACCATTGGCAATAAAATGGTCCCAACCAGAGACCATTATATTCATTGAAATAAGCCAGTCCCAAAGGGACAAATATCATATGTTCTCTTTTTTATAAGCAACCTTCATGCAAAATATGATACAAACAGATATATAGGTGAATAAGGACAATACTACTGTAATAATATAGGAGGAAATTGTAAAAGGAGGAAAGGAGAAAAGAGAAAAGGGATGGAAAGAGAGGAAAATCCCTGTACCTATAACACTATGTCATAGAAAATAAACAATTTTTAAAACTTGTTTTTAAAGCCAAGGTACATAACCTTGAATCTGCTAGAACTGCCTTGTTGGAAAGCTACATTTTAAGGAATCCCTCTTGGAAACCAGACACCATCTTGTGAGAAGCCTAAGCCACACAGAGTGGACATATATGGTTAATTAACCTGGTAGCTGCAACAGAGCCCAATCTTCAACCAACCCTGCTCAAAGTCATACATGAGTGTGAAAAAGACTTCAGATGATTTTATCCCACAATGATTCAAGGATTTCTGTGATACCAGACTTCATAAAAAGATTTAAAGGTACCATGTGCCCTGCCAATACCCTGTACACTTGACCTATAAAATCTGTGAGCACAAGGGCCCGGTGCAGTGGCCTAGCAGCTAAAGTCCTTGTCTTGAGCACAATGGGGTCCCATATAGGCACCAGTTCTAATCTCGATGGCCCTGGTTCCCATCCGGCTCCCTGTTTGTGGCCTGGGAAAGCAGTCGAGGATAGTCCAAAGCCTTGGGACCCTCCTGCACCCATGTCAGAGACCTGGAGAAAGTTCCTGGCTCCTGGCCTCGGATCGGTTCAGCACCAGCCATTGCGGTCACTTGGGGAGTGAATCATTGGAGGGAAGATCTTCCTTTCTGTCTCTCTTCGTCTCAGTATATCTGACTTTGCAATAAAAGTAAAATCTTTTTCAAAAAATCTGTAAGCATAAAACAAAAGGTTGATTTGTGCCACTACCTTTTCATGTGATATGTTACACAACAATACTAGAATAAGGTGCCTCACGTAAGAACTTCTAAGCAGTTTAGTATGAGAGCTTCCTAACATAGAATCTAAAATAAACTGCTTTGGATATACTCAGCACAAAAGAGTGTTATAATGTACACTTAATTTTTACTTTTCTTTTTACATTTTTGGCAGTATACTTCTAAACCGTTAGTATTTTAAGCAAGTCTACTAACTTGAAGAGAAATAAATGTTTGTATGTTTGTTTCTTTCTAGATACCCTTGGTAAAAGTCCTTATTTAAGGAATTACCTTTTGGCATAGTCTATCATAACATTATAGTTCTCCACTAACACAAAGCCTGACATTTAAGAAAAACAGAATCTTCTTCAAGTTCAGAAAACTTTCCCACTTGGATCTCAGCATTATTCATATTTTGAAACAGCTGTTGTCCCTAGCCATGTGTTACTTTTCAGACATTTTTTAAAAGTTCATATTTACTGCTAAAATATTTCTTTCAAACTTGCATTTGCATATCAGGAAAAATAAGCAAAACAGAAAAATGAAAGACAACTGATTCATTTATTTCCTTTGGGCTGACAGATTTCATAGAAAGTATTTTTGTGATAAAAAAATTAATGAAGTGGCAATGTTTTGTGCAGACATTTGCTCCTATGTCTACTTCATTTATAAATACATTTTAATGAGGTAATAGAGGCTACACAACTCTGCAAGTGTTCCTTTCTCTAACATTTGTTCTGAATTCAAAGATTAGAAACAGCTAATCTGCTGCATTTTGGGGGCTGATTTATGAATATAGCACTTAAAGCACATTGTTCGAGCATCTGGAAAGCTAACATCTCATAAATAGCCCATCCTCCTAAACATATGATTAGACAATAAGGGTAATCTGAAATTTGTTTAAAATCAGTGTCCAAAAAGTAGATACAGTGTACCACAAATTTTCCCTCCCTCCTTCCCCTCCCACACTCCACCCCAAGTGTGTATTGAAACATGGTTTAATGGGTCTTCATTTGCCAAAAAGACAGAGTGGAATTTGTCTCTGTACAATTAAATTATGCACATTGTCTAATCTTTTCATTTAAAGAATCTGTATTTTACTAAATTATATCTAAGAATTAAGTGAGATCTAACCTGAAGGTATTCCAAATTTCTTCACATACATGTGTACATATGAGTGCATGTGTGTGCATGAATGTGGTGTGTGCTTGTCCATAACAATCAGCAGCCTTAACAAAGGACCCATTTCAAGTAGACAGCGTACCTTCTACTCAATACATAGATAGAAAACATATTAACTATATATGGGAGTCACAATTATAAGGTTGAAAGCAAGCACGTTTGCTATCCTAAAGAAATGTGTTATCTAAAAGAAATCTCAGCTGGCATCCCATTATAAGCGTCAACTCAAGCCCCAGCTGCTCCACTTCCAATCCAGACCCCCAACTACTATACCTCAGCTGCGGAAGAGAGCTCAAGTTGTCTTGGACCTTTGCTACTCAGGAGGAGTCCTAGATGGAGTTCCTAGCTCCTGGTATTGGTCTGGCCAGCTCCAGCCATTACAGTTGTTCAGGGAGGGAACCAGTGAATGAAAAACAGCTCTCTTTCTCTGATTCCTTCTTTCTCTCTCCCTCCCTTCCTTCCTCCCTTTTTAAATCTGCATTCCAGGTAAACAAATCATCAAAAAGAAATGAAATACATCTATAAAGGTGTGGAACTATTTATGATTAATGTATCCTGCAATGTATGTTTAATGAATTTAAAAATTCATCGTTTTATAGACTGGCATATTGGCTCAACAAACTAATCCTTTACCTATGATGCCAGAAGTCGGTATGGGCATTGATTCTTGTCCTGGATGCTCCACTTCCTATTCAGCTCCCAGCTTATGACCTGGGAAAGTAGCAGAGGATGCCCTGAAGTCTTGGGACACTGCACCCATGTGGGAGACCCAAAAGATTCTGGGACTGGCTTATTTCACTGAATATAATGGTCTCTGGTTGGGACCATTTTATTGCCAATGGTAGAATCTCACTCTTTTTAATACTCATCTCTGAAATGGATACCATTTTTTCTACTGCATTCTATAGGTTGTATCAGTAAAAAGCCTATCCAGATTTCAGGGATGGGAATGAAGACCTCATTCTCCATGGAGGAAAAAGAATCTGGTTGTGACTCCAGGCTTCAGATCAGCTCAGCTTCCCACTGCTGCCATAATGGGAGTGAACCAGCAGATGGAATGACTTTTCTGTCTCTTCTGCTCTATCTGTAAAATCCACCTTTCAAACAAAAATAAATAAGATCTTTATAAAGACTAGTGGTTTGGGCCCTGCATGACTACTAAATGGCTAAACCCATGCCTTGCATACACCGTGATCCCAAATGGGTGCCAGTGCCTGCTTCAGCTGCTCCATTTCCCATCTAGTTCCCTGCCTATGGCCTGGGAAAAGCAGTAGAAGATGGTCCAAAGACTTGGGACCCTGAACCTGCTTGGGAGATCTGGAAAAGTGCTCTGGCTTCTGGCTTTAGATCAGCTCAGCTCCCATCTTTGTAGTCACTTAGGGAGTGAATCAGCATACAGAATATCTTTCTGTAGCTCCTTCTCTCTGCCTATCTGAACTGTCTTTCCAATAAAAATAAATAAATCTGCTAAAAAATGGTGGTTAAATTACCTTTAGTGGTTAATATTTTTTGAATAACTATAACTGACAGGCACAGAGCTAAGTGATCTACATGGGTTATTTCATATATGGTTCATATATTCCTACTAAAGGGGGAATACCATTAGTCACCATTTACACATGAAAAATGTAAATGACATATGAGGCAATGCTTGTGTACAAACAGGCCCAATGTCAAGGAGTTTAAAGCTTACAGAAATTTCATATATGAAAAAAATTGATAGCCTAGCAAATTGATTCATTTTGTAAATTAACGGGCAAGAACAATTTAACATACATTTAATTGAGTAACAGAACTATATCTAAGATTCTAGTTCTATTCCCTCACAGGCTAGTTGCTACTCAAATATTTCTTATTTTTAATTCTGTACATGATTTCTAATTTTTTTGCTTGTTTTCCTAATTTACTAATGGGTTACCTAATTTTACTCTTGCTTTCCTTCTTAAATTGGCTGTGTCATCTTCTAGTCTATGCTGTAATCATCAATGATTATTTAATAATAATTCATAATAGGTGTTCATAAGCAATATGTCAAGAATTATTTTGTGTGAACATATCCTGTGAGAAAGTTGCTTTATCATCAAAATTAGACTTGCAGAAACTTGTACATGTTAATGTGTATCCAGCTCATTATTTTTAATTTCCAGTACATTCATCCTATTAATATAATATACAAGCATTTATTGATGTTGTTTCCATTTTCCAACATCAAAAACAAGGCTAGAATGAGTATAGTTGTTTAGGTCTCTCTGGGTCAATATGTAGTGATTGCACCAATTCATACTTGCACCTAAAGTGCGGTCAGTCTCTGCTCTACTCCAGTACAGGCTCCAAATGTCTTCTAATGCAAAGACATCGTCCAAATTCTCAACTGGTATTGGTAGGCATATGGGCCAGTATTCCCATTGCTATTTCACACACTTCCCAGAGTAACATTAGTGCTCCAATTCTAAGTGTTTAAAATTTGTCCCGTTTAACTTCATTTATCCTTCACCTATTTCTCCATTGGCATACATTCACCTTTCTTATTAAGATGACATTCTCTTTGTGATTTTGGTTGCTTTCTCTCAGACTAACTTGGGTTTTATCTTTGCTAATGATAGCCTTTAATACAGAAATGTTAACTTTCAGATAATAAAATTTATCTAATTTTCCTCTAGTTTAGCACAATAAAATCAAATTCACATGACATATATGTATGTAAATATGTATATATTTCTCACTCAAAGTTTTAAGAAACAGATATCAGTATTGGGAATGACCTCAAGGAAAATCAACCAGATCAAGCATTGGATTAATTCATTCTTGGAATTTGGCAAAATGCCTCAAAATGAATATTTAAAACCTCAGATATTATTTTAAAATTCTTCATTTATTTTGTTTTGCATGGAATTATCCTTTCATCTTGTGTTCTTTTAAGTAAAAACATTTGCAACTACTAAAATAATGTCATCTGGGGCCCGGCAGTGTGGCCTAGCGGCTAAAGTCCTCACCTTGAAAGCCCCGGGATCCCATATGGGCGCCAGTTCTAATCCCGGCAGCTCCACTTCCCATCCAGCTCCCTGCTTGTGGCCTGGGAAAGCAGTGGAGGACGGCCCAAAGCTTTGGGACCCTGCACCCGCGTGGGAGACCTGGAAGAGGTTCCAGGTTCCCGGCTTTGGATCGGCACGCATCGGCCCGTTGAGGCTCACTTGGGGAGTGAATCATCGGACTGAAGATCTTCCTCTCTGTCTCTCCTCCTCTGTGTATATCTGGCTGTAATAAAATGAATAAATCTTTAAAAAAATAATAAAATAAAATAATGTCATCTGGAACTGCTGCGGTACAATGGGGTAAACTGCAACCTGTGACACCAGCATCTTTTGTGCGTGGTTAGTTCACCCAGAAATGCAGTGGAAAATGGCCCAAGTTCCTGGGATCCCTGCCACCCAAGTAAGAAACCTAACAGGAATTCCAGGCTCTGGCTTAGGTATGGGCCACCTGTGCCATCCAGGTCATTTTGGAGTGGAATGCTACAGAAAAGTTCTCTCCCACTATTTTTCTGTCTCCTTCACCCTCTCTCCATAACTGCCTCTCAAATAAACAAATGCATTGTTTAAAAATAAAGCAGAACAATGTCATCTCTTAAATATTAAATACCTTAAATAATCAGGCAAAACAGTCACTGAAATTCTGCCTATTTTAATAAATCTGATAAAGTACTTACACAAAAACACAAGCTATTCTCAAAGGCACCAAGGGCATGTATAGTAGTTATGAAATTAGAATTCTGCCTTAATATTATGCTGAACAAAGATGTGAGTACTAAAATAAAAGCCATCACTCACAAACCAACGATAGTATGTCTCACAGGAAATGAATTCTGATGCATCAGGGTTATTTCTCATTGCTTCCAGAATGACAGAACTGAACAGCCTTCACTTTTTCAATGAGTAGGAAAACACTTCAGTACAGGAATTTTTATAACATAGGAGTCTACAATTCACTCATATCCATTTCCTAAGTACCCACCAAAAGACCCTGATTTTGGTTGATGTAACATCAATAAAATGAAAAAAGCTATTTGTTGAATTCAAACAAGTTTAATTTCACATATAAAAAACGGAATTCTCTTTACTGCCCTATTTTTTATTCATCAGCCCCATTACTGACAGGATGCAACTGAGCTTGGGTGAGGAAAGATGAGCAGGACCTGCACAGAGTAGCTTATTGAGGCCTCCCAAGGCAAAAAACAGAGAAAAGGATGCAGGCTCACTTCCCACAGAGTAAGTCTTCATCAATCTTCCTCCAGTCTCCCACAGCAATAGACCGAATTTTCCTCTCAAATAACTACACATATTTTACATTCAAATGTATATTATCATAAAACTGATTTGAAGCTACATGACTATTTTTAAGCACTGTTTTTCAGTAAAAATGCTGTTAATGAGTTTATTAACCTGACTCTGCTAGTAGCAGAAGCCATAAAAGCTGTTAATCATTCTAGTGGGGGAACTTTATTATGCAAGTTGATTGCAAATTTGGTTACACCACTGATACATTTTATTTGCACTGATAATATAATCTAACTTCCAGCTTGCTTTCTTTTTAAGATTTACCTATTTTTTTATGTATATTAAACAGAGTTACAGATTGAGAACATGATACAGAAAGATCTTCCATCCACTGGTTCACTCCCCAAATGGCCACAACAGTCAGGGCTGAGCTGATCTGATGCCAGGAGCCAGGAGTTTCGTCCAGGTCCCCCAAATGGGTGCAGGGACTCATGTGGGCTATCTTCTGCTACTTTCCCAGGTGCATTAGCCAGAAACTGGGTCAGAGTGAATCAGTTTGAACTCAAACCAGTGCCCATATGAGATGCCTGTGCTGCAGTCGGAAGCTTAGGACGCTATGCCATGGTGCAAGCTCCTAACTTCCAGCTTTTCTTGTTTCATTTTAACCAGAATTCTGACCTTTTAAAACTGAGTTTGCTTCTAAAATGACTCCATGAAGTTTCTTTCATGTAGTGTAGACATCACATTTCAACAAAATGCGTATTTTTCAAAACTTTTACTTCTCATGAATATGAGTATCCTTGGGTTTCACAAGGCCTAAATCTTTTTAGAATTTTTTTAGAGATTTACTTATTTTATTACAAAGTCAGATATACAGAGAGGAGGAGAGACAAAGAGCAAGATCTGCCGTCCGATGATTCACTGCCCAGGTGAACCACAAGGGCCGGTGCTACGCCCATCCAAAGCTGGGAGCCAGGAACCTCCTCTGGGTCTCCCATGCGGGTGCAGGGTCCCAAGCTTTGGGCCTTCCTCCACTGCTTTCCCAGGCCACAAGCAGGGAGCTGAATGGGAAGTGGAGCTGCTGGGATTAGAACTGGCGCCCATATGGGATCATGGTGCGTTCAAGGCGAGGACTTTAGCCACTAGGCCATGCCGCTGGGCCCCACAAGGCCTAAATCTTAAACCAAGCTGACAAACACGTACTCTTAGGTATTAAATACTCAATTTTCCAATTTATAGATAATTCATATATAAATAATTTGCTTTTTGTTCTTTTTCTGATTTCACTAAATATCTGTTGTTGTGTCTCATAACAAAATTACTTTAGTGGCAATCACAATTCAGGTTGTTTATTTCTTATCTGAAATGCTTGGAACAAAAAATGTTCATTTTTTAAAAATTCTGGAACACATACAGAATCATGCCATGATATCTGGAGATGGAACCTACTTTTTTTTTAAAGATTTATTTATTTTAATTACAAAGTCAGATATACAGAGAGGAGGAGACACAGAGAGGAAGATCTTCCGTCCGATGTTTCACTCCCCAAGTGAGCCTCAACGGGCCGATGCTATGCCGATCCAAAGCCGGGAACCTGGAACCTCTTCCAGGTCTCCCACGCGGGTGCAGGGTCCCAATGCACTGGGCCATCCTCCACTGCTTTCCCAGGCCACAAGCAGGGGCTGGATGGGAAGTGGAGCTGCCGGGATTAGAACCGGCGCCCATATGGGATCCCGGGGCTTTCAAGGCGAGGACTTTAGCCGCTAGGCCATGCCACCGGGCCCAGAACCTACTTTTAAACATAAAATTAATTTGTGTGTTATGAATATTTCATACAAATAGACAGAAGGTAATTCCATGCAACATTTCAGGTATTTGCATCTTGAGTGTCACCTGTCACAAGTCAGGTGTGGAATTTTCCACTTCTAGTGTTCACATCAGTGCTCAAAATGTTTTAGATTTTAGATTCTTATATCAGGGATGTTTAATTTGCAGAAATTACTAAAATATGCAGGACAGCTTTTATGTGTTATGAAATCTGCCATTCATTTTACAAGAATGATTTCATTTATTGCTTACATGTCTTAAGAAGAAAATATTAACCCATTTTAAGAAGAAATTGACTCATACATATTAACTAATTAGCCAAAGGTCCTTCAGACAAAGATGGTGGAAATAAAATTTGCTAACAAGCAGTAGATTCAAGAGTTAGTTTTTCTGTGTGCCATGAATTACCTCTCTTCTACTACATAGTTCTGTTGAGACATGTTTTACCACTGAAAAACTAAACTTTCTTCCCCCATTTCTGATTTTACAATCTTATGAATTGAAATTAACAAACAAGAAATCCTACCAAGTATAGAAAAATTATATATAAATTTAGTTAAAACTATTCATGCTATGAATGTTGTTCCATAGCACTCAAAACAAAAAGTATCTTCTAGAAACAGTGGAGAAGTTATAGAAGACAGTAAATTTAAAACTTAAAATTGCATTCATTTTGCAATTTGGTAGTATTGGTGGTGAACAACAGTAACATTTTTCACCCCATATTTTATTTGCTACTTTGAATAACTGAAAATTGAGTGATAGATGCAGTTTTTGCCTTTTTGTTGACCGAAACATACATACATAGTAGACATTAGGTGTATCGGTACAGATGGCTATAAATTAATATTTTGGTACCTTCATTTAAATTTGCTGCTTCCCAAAGAATACTTCCCTTGTCTCTACTGAGAAAATTCTAAACACATGTCACTTCTGACTTAATGTTTGAACAAATCATTTTAAAGTCCAGGTAAATTTGGGGCTGGTATTGTGGCACAGTAGGTTAAACCTCCACCTACAAAGCCAGCATTCTATGCTGACGTGGGTTTTAGCTCCAGCTGTTCCACTTTCAATCCAGCTTCTTGTTAACATGCCAGGGAAAGAAGAAGGTCCAAGTATGTGGATCCCTGATACCTTTATGGGAGCCTGAACAGAGTTCTAGGTTCTGCTTCAGCCTAGCCAATACCAGATTTTACGAGTATTTGGAGAGTGAACCAGCTGATTAAAGATTCTCTCATTGGACGGCCCAAAACCTTGGGACCCTGCACCCGTGTAGGAGACCCGGAACAGCTCCTGGTTCCTGGCTTCAGATTGGCTCAGCTCCAGCCGTTGCGCTCACTTGGGGAGTGAACCATCGGACGGAAGATCTTCCTCTCTGTCTCTCCTCCTCTGTGTATATCTGCCTTTCCAATAAAAATAAATAAAAATCTAAAAAATATATATTCTCTCATTTTTTTCCCTGCAGTGTCTCTTTCTTGCTCACCTCCATATTTCCTCTCTTTTCCTCCTGCCTTCTTCCTTCTCACCCTCTGCCTCTCTTTATGTCTCTCTATCTCAGTTCTTTCAAATGAATTCTTAAAAAACTACTGAAATAAAACAAAATTCAGATATAGCAAATAATATAATCTTCATGTATTCTGGAATCTCCATATTTCATACAATTATGAAAAACACTATAACATTAAAAAGATGCATAAACCCAAAATAACATTTTAAAAGATGCATAATAAATATAATTTTTAAAGATTTATTTATTTTACTTAACAATCAGGGCCATAGAGAAGAAGAGAGAGAGACAGTAAGAGAGAGAAAGATCTTCCAAACTCTGGTTCATTCACCAAATGGCCACAATACCAAAGCTGAACTGGTCTGAAGCTGGGAGCCAGAGCTTCTTCTAAGTTTCATTACAGGGGCTGCAAGTCCCCGGGCCATCTTCTGCTGCTTTACCAGGCCATTAGCACGGAGTTAACTCGGAACTGGAACAGCCAGGAGACAAACTAGTGCCCATAAGGGATGTCAGAATTACAGGCAGAGAATTAGCCTGTTATACTTCTGCTACAGTCCAAGAACTATTTAAAAATCAGAACCATGAATGATGAGAGAATAGAGCAGGAAGAAGATGCTCCAGATGAGAGATCATCAAGAGAAGCTTCATTGAGAAGGTGGCAATTATGCAAGGTGTTCACAAGGGCATCCCTAAATAGAAACAGCCTGAAGGAAAGGGAGTTTTTCAAAAGGGTATGCATTGAGACATAAAAAAATGCATTGAGCCAGCTGAAAATTAAGATATTGGGAAGTCAAACTGGAGCTGATTTGAGTGGCTGAAGCTGAACTTTCAAACTGTAGCTGTAGTACTGTATTGGGTCAACCTTGACAAGTCCTTCATTGAAGATTTTGAAATTCTGAGTCTAAGGTCAGAACCTGGAATTAGGAAAAACTGTATGACACCAAAAAGAAGATCAGTCTGGGATGTTGATTACAAGCGTATGAGTTGAAAACACTGTCATCAGTACTGAGGAACTAGGGTAAGTCGTGCAGTAGACAAGCAGCCCTCCAAGAATGTTAGCGTGCAACAAGTGAAAAAGAGATCCTTAAGCTGTCTTTGGAAGCTCTTTACGCTAACACAATGTTGAAGAGTTCAGCAGGTTGCACTACCTAAGAGTGGAAGCAACTGGTAGGAGTAGGCAGAAGAAACTAAAAGGATTTGCAAACCGTTTAGGGGGAAATGTATAATGTGAAAAACACTACGCATGAATTTCAAGAATGTTTGCACAAGAGCAAACTTTTTTTAAAAACATTCATTTTTATTAAAAAACAAGCAGATATACAGGGAGAAGGAGATACAGAGAGAAAGATTTTTTGCCCATTGGTTCACTCCCCAACTGGCCGCAACAGCTGGAGCTAAGCCAATCTGAAGCCAGGAGCCACGAGCAAGGAGCTTCTTCCAGGTCTCCCATGCGGGTGCAGGTTCTCAAAGATTTGGGCCATCCTGTACCACATTCCCAGGCCACGGGTAGGGAGCTGGATGGAAAGTGGAGCATCCGGAACACAAACTGACACGCGTATAGGATCCAGGTGCATGCAAGGCGAGGACTTTATCTCAAACACTTTTTAAAAACACCTTCACACAACTGTCTGAACAACTGCAAAGCTAAGAGCTGGCCCGGAGCAAAAGTTTGCAGCAACTACCGTGCACCCTCGGTCACAGACGGCAAGAAAAGCAGTCCATCCAGAGTGGGGTCAAGTCAGAGGATCAGCAGGAATTATGCAGGTTCTACAGGTTTAGCAGTGGATCACATATGTCCTGGAATCAACACTAAAGCCAACAGGTAGGAAGGCCAGAGCTGAGTCAGCTACACAGGGTTAGGCTCAACTGCAGTAAGAGAGAAAGTATAGGAAGAAATGATAGTCCATGGAATCTCAAAAAAAATGCTTCTAAATATCCTAATGAAATCATAATCAAAGACCCATCACTGGGGTGGTTACATTAGTTTCTTGCTTAGCTTCTACTAAGTGTGGTTAAATCATTTGCTTCTACTTTCTTTACACTAAGAGATCTTAATTTCCAAAGCTGAACCAAGATCTTCAATAGTTTTTAAATTAGGAGGAGAAAAAAATACCATGTACCTCCATGTCACAAGTAATTCCAGCAAATATGCTGATTGTAAAAAGGAGCAAAAGGCAATTGAACACCTTTCTTACACATAAAGTGCTTTTTAAAGGAATTTAAAATTAACAAAAAGAAAAATAAACACATTAATTTTAGACTTAGCTGCTTTGCTGTGCTGTAATGCACATGATTAGTTTGCCTTTAAAAACGTTCAAGATTCATAATTCACTGCATTTTCAATCAACTGTTTTCTAATAAACATTAGCTATTAATGCTAGCACATTTATTGAGATTCTTACGTATATTTAGAGAAGCTTAATATTTATTATTGTAAAAGTGGAGAGGTAATCAAATTCACTTGTTTATCCTTGAGTAACTAAAAACCTGCCTCAAGAAACACAAATAATAGTAGGTTATAGTAATATAAGACTCATTTTAAATGGACACTTAGCTCTATGGTTTTGTCAGCTATAAATTCAACATAAGATCTATATTTTAAATGTAAAGCTTATATAAGTAAAACCAAATACAACACCATTAATTATAATGTACATAATAATTATGTGATGAATTACAACACACTCATTCTGAATTATCAATTTGAGTTATTAAATTATCTGTTATTGTGGCACAAACTTATCAATGAAATACAATGTACCTATATTTTTAAAATATTTGATCAAATTTCAAACAGTGCATTGCACGCTTTTTTTTCTGATTAACTGTGATATGCCAGACTTCATCACTACATTGATTTCTCAAATATTCTGGACTAATCAATATCTTTTACTAGTCCCCCTCAATTCCCAGTTTCAGTCAGCACAGTCAACTGTGTTCCAAAGAATTTTAAATAGAAAATTCCAGGAATATGGGCCTGGCGGCGTGACCTAGCGGCTAAAGTCCTCGCCTTGAAAGCCCCGGGATCCCATATGGGCGCCGGTTCTAATCCCGGCAGCTCCACTTCCCATCCAGCTCCCTGCTTGTGGCCTGGGAAAGCAGTGGAGGACGGCCCAATGCATTGGGACCCTGCACCCGCGTGGGAGACCCAGAAGAGGTTCCTGGTTCCCAGCTTCGGATCGGCATAGCACCGGCCCGTTGCGGCTCACTTGGGGAGTGAAACATCGGATGGAAGATCTTCCTCTCTGTCTCTCCTCCTCTCTGTATATCCGGCTTTCCAATAATAATTTTAAAAAAGCTTCTTAAAAAAAAAAAGAAAGAAAATTCCAGGAATAAACAATGTCTAAGAAGAATTGCATACAATTTTGAATGGCACAATGGAATCTTGTGCAATCCCGTTCCATACCAACCTGGGTATGAATTTTCTCTATGTCCAATGAATTCAGGCTGCATAGGACTTCAGGGTGTCTCACCTGTTAGTAACGTACCAGTTGTCTTGGCTATCAGATCAACTGTCTCATTATATGGATCACAGCGCTTGTGTTCCAGTACAAAAATCAGTACTAGCTTAATATTATATCATAACATCTAGAAATCTATGTCAAAAAGTTCAAGGAAAATGTAACTTAAAGTGTTTTTATTTTGATCCAAAAAATTGGGGGAACCTATGCAGTTTTTAATAATACACATGTTCCTTAATTTTTGAAGACCCCTTGTGTCATTCACATTACATGTTCTTATCATGGAGGCACTACATGCCCTCATATCATCACAAGAAGAAACATGGGTAAAGAGACCATTCACATGCTTGCTTTTTCTCATGCTTTATTTCAGTACAGCATACTTTTATTATTGTTGTTAATTTCTTATTATGCCTAGTTTATGCAAGTGTCATAAAACAAATCCTCTATGCTTAAGCGGACTTCCGTGTTACATTAGAAACTACTTCACTGTCCCTTTATTCTTGCTGCATTCTGAAAGTTATAGAGGTTTCTCAGCAGAGCACAAAACTCCAGAAACAAAATTCACAGAAGATACAAGGATGCTTTGTGAACTGACATGTATTCTGAGATTTTTATCATTTATTAATTCTCTCATTTAAGTTTATTTATGTTTATTGGAAAGGCAGATCTGCAGAGACAAAGAGAGACAAAGAGAAAGATCTTCTGTCCATTGGTTCACAGGTGGCCGCAATGACCGGAGCTGAGCTGATCTCAAACCAAGAGCCAAGAACGCTGGGTCTCCCTTGCGGGTGCAGGGTCCCAAGGCTTTGGGTCATCCTCCACTGCTTTCCCAGGACATAAGCAGTAAGTTGGATGGCGACCAAAGCATCCTGGACAAGAATCAGAGCTCACATGGGATCCTGGCACTTAAAGGAAGAGGATTAGCAAGTTGAGCCATTGCACCAGGCCCTCATTTATTAACTCTTTCACATGTTTCATAGATAATGAATTTTTCTTGGCACTTGTATATAGAGACATTGATACATTTTGTCCTGCCACAAAAAAGTATGTACACATGTGTATAGGATTCCAATTATTCTTAATTATGAATATTTAAAATAAGCACTGCAAGGTAGACGAAAGAAGACATCAATCGAACCAACCCAATTTGTTCATCCTAAACACTGTGCCACATATTCTATTGTTCTCTAGTTTATTAAAGAATTAAAAATCATGCATTTGGAGCAGGTTTTGTGGGGAACAAATTAGATCACCACTCAAAACGCCAATCCCAAATTCAACAGCTAATTTGAGTCCTGATTCGGGTTAAGCTCCTTGTTAATGTGCACCATGGCAGGAACTAGATGACTGAGTCCTTGCAACCCAAGTAAGAGACCAGATGAAGTTTCTGGTTCCTAGCTTCAGGCTGGCCCAACCCTGAGTGCTGCAGGGATTTAGTGAATGGACTAGTAGATACAACATCTACGTACTTATCTATTATCTGGCTAATCTAATCTATCCATATATATCTTTCACATCATTGACTTCCAAACAAATAAATACACATAAATGAGTAGAATCAAGGCTGCCTAATTAAGTTGGTTAATATTACACAGAAGAATAGGATTTTGGCCCGGCAGCGTGGCCTAGTGGCTAAAGTCCTCGCCTTGAAAGCCCCGGGATCCCATATGGGCGCCGGTTCTGATCCCGGCAGCTCCACTTCCCATCCAGCTCCCTGCTTGTGGCCTGGGAAAGCAGTAGAGGACGGCCCAATGCATTGGGACCCTGCACCCACGTGGGAGACCTGGAAGAGGTTCCAGGTTCCCGGCATCGGATTGGCGCGCGTCGGCCCGTTGAGGCTCACTTGGGGAGTGAATCATCGGACGGAAGATCTTCCTCTCTGTCTCTCCTCCTCTATGTATATCTGGCTGTAATAAAATGAATAAATCTTTAAAAAAAAAAAAAGAAGAAGAATAGGATTTTGTAAAAAAAAAAGTATGTGTGTGTATATATATGTGGTTTTTATTTAGGTATTTGTATTTTTTAAGATGTATTGATGTATTTTTTTTTTTGGAAAGTCAGATACACAGAGAGGAGGAGAGACAGAAAGAAATATCTTTTGCCCGCTGGTTCACTCCTCAAGTGGCCACAAGAGCGGAGTTAAGACAATCTGAAGCAAAGAGCCAGGAGTGTCTTTTGAGTCTACCACATGGGTGCAGGGACCCAAGGCTTTGGGCTGGCCCCGACTGCTTTCCCAGGCCGCAAGCAGGGAGCTAGATGGGAAGTGGAGCAGCCAGGACACAAACCAGCGCCCATCTGGCATTCTCAGAGCATGCTAGGCGAGGATTTAGGCACTAGACTATTGTAACAGGCCCTATACTGGCTTTTAATTTATCTGTACAGCAACCAAAAAGGTTATCAGTATGATATTAACATACTGTGATGTAACTGGTTTACGCCATAGAACATGTTCCACTTTGTAAATGTGCATGTATGATTGATGTTACATCATATTCTTTAGTTACTAGGTACAGGGATTCATATTTCTCTATTTGCTCAAATTTACTGTTATTAAAATACTCTGTTTTCTCACTATTTTTCCACATCTTTGTTGTTTGATCCAGTGGTTCTCGAAGTGATGTCCAGATCAGCAGCACCAGAACCACCTGAGAAATGTCTAGGGCTGTAAATCTTTATTTCCCTTCCCAAAACTACAACATCAGAAACTGAGTATGTAGGGGGAAATGGGAGAGAGTCCCAGCAGTGTTTTAAGCGATCATTTTTATTAAAATCTGAATCACTATCTTGTTCCACCAATTACTGAGCAAAATATGTTTAAAACTCAATTTCCAATGTAGAGGCATCAGTTCCTTATTGTAATTTACTTTGTATTTACAGGGCACATTATTTGTATACACACAACAACCAAATTGCTACGTAGGACCTAAAGTATTCTTTCTTTAACATACAATAAAATAATTTTATCTGTGTATTAACTATTCATCTTTGACTCATATTATCCTCCAAAACTAAGTCAAACTTGGATATCCACAATAATAAAAGTATTCCGAGCATGAAAGTAATCTTTGCCTTTGAACTTTTTCTCCTGAAAGACTTCTGGGAATGAGGCAAAACCCAAGGTTTTATATTGGGATGAGGTATAGTGAGAAGGAAGAAATCCCTGGCCACATCAAAGCCCGGCATAAAAGTTCATCAAAAACGTATTGTCCAGTGATGAAATGGGAAAAGGCAAACTGTTCCACCAACTAGCTTACACAAAGGGCCATAGAAATACATGGTATTATTGACAGAACTGTGTACCTTCTGATTTATGAGTTTTAGTTCAAACCCTTAGGATTTCAGAATGTGACTGTTTGCGAATGTGACTGTTCATGTGAGCCATTAAGATAAATAACTAATATGTGTTGGTTCTAATCCAGTACAACTGGTGAACATACAAGAAGAGGTTACAGCACAGAAGCACAGAAAAGGCAATGTGAAGGCTTGTAAAGAGAAGACAGTTTAAGCCAAAGACCCAAGTTCTCAGAAGAAACCATGACCGACAATGGTTGATCTTGGACTTTCAACCTCCAGAATTGTGGGACAATAACACACCCACCCACAGTGTGGGAAAACAAAGAATCTAAGGGTAAGGCAGATGCTAAAGACTTCAGACAAAGCAGCAGGTGTTGACAAAGGATTTGGGAAATTAAATATGTCCTCTTGAGCCTAGAAAAGTTACACGTATTTTTCAGAGTCACTAAAACCACAAGTATTTCTATTCATTCACCACATCTTAAATGAACAGATCTATTCAACAAATTGTGAAAACCAACTATGTGTTAAGTAATGGTCAGTGAACTGGGATACCTTGGTAAGCAATGAAGATAAACAGCCTTGCCTTCACTGAAGCTTCTGCTCTGATACAAGTAACAACTAATAGACATAACCAAAAAAATGAAACATACTTATATAGTGTATTTTTAAAAGTGATAAAATCCATGAAGAAAACAAAATATACAGATATAAGGGTAATGACAGAATTGCTCACATTTTTACTAAGGTATCTTATTATTTCAAAGGAGACTTATGGAGAAAAACAGTGACAGCAAGAAAGAGAGAAGAGAAAGTTCTTTCATCCACTGGTTCAATCCTCAAAAGGCCATAATGGATAGGACTGGGTCAGGCCAAAGCTAGGAGCCTGGAACCCCACCCTGGTCTCCCATGTGGGTGACAGGGGACCAAGAAATTGTGCCACCTTCCACTTCTTTCCCAGATGCACTACCAGGAAGCTGGATTGCAAATGGATCTCCCTGGACTAGAAAATGCATTTATAAGGAATACTGTAGTTATAGGCAGTTGCTCACAATGAGTTCATTGTGCCATAACCCAGGCCCTGATTGTTTAAAATAAAAAAACCTACATGACAAACTTCCCAAAATAATGATATACAGAAAAAAAAGAGTTGAAGACAATATTTAGCATGAATCTGAGATATGCTACTATATAATTATTTCCTTGATCACCATCAAGAAACCATAGATGGGTGGGTGGGGGGAATATATCCACTTCATATATAAAGAAATTAATCATAAACAAGCTACAGAATTATTGTGGAAAAGGGTTGGGATAACTAACAGACCTTTCTCAAGGGTAAATAAAGGCAGCATCGAGAAAATTATAATTATAGTAGTAAAACTAAGTGCTACAACAGAAGTCAGGAGAAGAGACAACAGAAGTAAGTTGCAACAAACCTGGGGCAACTCCATCAGATTGAAAACTCTATCAGCAGTAGGAATCTGCTGCAGGTAGCATGCTTAACTAGGGCTTATAGCACCACATACACAGAGAAAATTAAAACACGAATAAAAACTACTTAAATACTGCTATACAGCAAAACAAAACATAATGGTCCAATTATACATACTAGGGCATACACACATGCTAAGTATCCATAAAGTGCTGAAAATTTTCCAATGATGGAAAACAATGAGAATATTATTTACCTCAAAACACCCATAAATTTGGTGACACAACTACAAACAGCTTAGCCTCAGTTCTTGTGTTTGTGGGAATTATATTCAGACACCAGATTATTAGATAGACAAAGTGAAACCTGAAAAAGTAAAGCAAATTTTACCCCTATAATGCAGGATAACAAATAATCACCCTCAGATTACACACAAAAAAGCTTGTTTTTCATTCACATTAAAAAAAAAGTCTGGGGGCCCAGCTCAGTAGCCTAGTGGCTAAAATCCTCACCTTGAATACACCAGAACCCAATATGGGCACCGATTCTAATCCCGGCAGCCCCACTTCCCATCCAGCTCCCTGCTTGTGGCTGGGAAAGCAGTCGAGGGCGGCCCAAAGCTTTGGAACCCTGAACCCATGTGAGAGACCCCGAAGAAGCTCCTGGCTCCTGCCTTCGGATTGGCTGAGCTCCGGCCATTGCAGCCACTTGGGGAGTGAATCAGCAGACAGAAAATCTTTCTCTCTGTCTCTCCTCCTTTCTGTATATCCGACTTTCAATAAAAAAATCAATAATTGAATCTTCTTTTAAAAAGTCTAGAATTAAGCAACCCTAGGATCAGTAGGCGGGATGTACAAAAAGCAATCATGACTAGACTTTGTGCTCGTTCATCACATTGCCACCATGGTCCAATATGACCATAGAGCTTTAGTGATCATATATACATTCAGGTCAGCAAATGGAGGCAAAGGGGAAGAAGATAGGCGCCCTCTCGCTGTTCGAAATACTTTCCAGGAAGACAAAGGTACTTGTGGCTGCAACATAGCTTACTGCAGCACAGCAATGCAAACCAGTCTTTACATCAGAATACTAATCCGTTGCTGCTCCTGTTTATCCTAATTAATAGACAAAGAGAGAATAGACTGGCAAGACATCTAGAAGTCTGTCACGTGGAACTGTTCTGTGTTTTTCAAGTATTCTTAAATATTCAGCAATATTTTATAACTCATAAAATATAAATGTCTTCATGGTTAGGTTATGTAAACCTGTTGTTAGGAAGAAAAAAAAATTATAGACATAACAGAAGCAAAGATATCACCTAGCTAGTACACAGACAGGTGAGAGTGGCAGTGGTAAGGAACAGAGGAGGTGAAATGGAGTCAGAGTTGTAATATACCCTGAATAGAGCTGAAAGACTTGCTGATGGACTGGATATGAGATGAAAGTGGAAGGAAGAAATCATCCAATGCAATGAAATGTCACAGTGGAGAATGATGATCACCCCCAGGATCCAAATGTAAACATAAACATTTTGCAGAGTTCCAGCTGCACCTAGAGACCAACTGTAGGGGCAGCAGCTTAATCCCTAAGAAAGATAATCTTAGCATCCTGGCTTGGTGCAGATATCCATCCCAGGAGTTTCTGTGAATCCTGTGTCACAGAAAGCCTGTGTCTAATATCATTAGCTTCCTGCAAAACCTGCTCAAGCATAGATGCACCAGGTAAATCCTAACCAATCATACACACCTTGCAGTCTGCAGTCTTCCAAGAACTATACAAATATTGCATAGGCTTCCTCAGTAACCAAAATCACCACCTGAAGTATTACGCAATGAAAAAAACTAAGATCTATAAACTCTAAACAACTAATTACACAGCTGCTTAAGTGACAGAGTTGAGATATTCTGATTTGTCACCAAACCTAGCTACCAGCAGTAAGAAGCAACTACTGGATTTATTTCCTGCACATTACAAGTAGGCATGAAATGAAATCTTAGAACAAATTGTGATCCATTGAAAATACTAATTAAAAAAGATATAAGAATGTGCTCATTAGTTAGAACTGTATTAACTTACATTAAATGAATGCTAATAACTTGGATATTTTCTTTTTTGGTTGCTCAAATAACTTTAGTACTTCAGCATTCATGGGATTTTTTGTTTTTCCTTTTTTGGGGGAGTACAGTTGTAAAATATTTTGGATTGTATAATACAGATTTGTGAGATTTCAAAGATTTAAATTATTTTGATAACATTATTTACAGATGAAAAGGATGTGGCGATCACAAGTCTGTTGGGGGGGCAAAACTACTACATAAAATAACTAACTTGGGATAAACATTATTGGATCAGTAAAGAAAAAGAAAATATTAAGTGTCAAGTACATAAATTACATAAAATAATGAAAAAAGGTTCTTTAAACTTTTGTAAAGGCACAAAAAGATCTCAGCTTCCTTTCATTCTAGATGCTCTGATCATATAGTACATGCAACAATCCCTCAGCAGCTTTCAATCACCCTTGGCCAGTTATTAGACAACCACAATCCTCAAAAGCATCACCTGGCCAGCTTAGAATTCATTCTTCCACTGCCATTGCTAAAGGCCTCACTTAATTCCTGTGACAAATTCTTAAAGGACAAGCAGTGTTTCCAAGATATTTTAACAATCAAATTAATAAATCTTCAAAACTGCATTTAGTTAAGGGGAAAAAACTAACAAATAAAGCATATTCTAATGCTACAGGAAGATGATACAATAGGAAACACCAGGGATTTGCATTCGCACATAGAATAAAATTACATTGGCAGAATATGCTAGCCTATTTCAGAACTCTGAAGCCTGCTAAAGACTTGTAACTTCCAAGAAAAGGTCTGGATTGTGAATTATGGTTAATTTAAGTCCATTTCAATGCTCAGCCCAGCAGGGACCACTCATTGCTCACTCTGAGCACTGTAGCATGCAGCTCCACCTGTCACAAGAGCCAGAGTAGAAAGGACTTCAACCAACTGCAGGCATTTGTATTCCTATTGCCAATCACTGCAACTTATGTAAGAAGTTCAAACAATAACAACAACAAAAATGAAGAGCAATGGTTACACCAAACCATTTCTTCCAGCCAAAATCACGTACAAGGGATTTAAAGGATCAGCGCTGTTCTCTGCTCCTTCGTTTTTTATTCTCTTTAGGAGTAACAGAGTGAAGCGTAGGACATTCAAAAGTACATTGCAGATGACACAAAATTACAGTGTCTGTATATGCCCAAAGAAAAAGCAGGCTTAGAAAAAGCTCAGAAAAGACTTCATGGTACATCTCAAACTAATGCTTGACAAAGAGTCAAACTGTATATGCATATACATATATTTAAAAACCAAAATGATATTAGCAATCAGCAAACTCTGGGGAAATGGAAAAACATGATTTCCAAAGCTATAACATTTATCAGAGTCAAATGTCAAATTTTGAAAAACAAACAAAAAAAATCACAATGCATACAAAAAAAAAAAACAGAATAGGTGTGGCCTATTTAAAAGAAAAAGTAAATCAACAAAATCTGTCCCTCAAAAATATCTGACAAAGACTGCTTTAATATATTCAAACAGCTAAAGGAAAATGTGGTTAGAGCCAAGAAAAAAAATGTATGAACAAAATGGTAATATCAATAATAAGATGGAAAACCTGAGAAAAGAAAAACTCTAGAGCTGAAAAGTGCAAAACTGAAGTGAAAATTGAACCAGAGGAGGTTTATTTGAGCAGGCAGAGGAAAGGAGGACCAAAACAAAACATAGAACAATGGAAATCTGAAAACATAGGAACTAGATTTTAAAAGACTGAAGAAAAGTCTACAGAACCAATGAGATCAAAGAGATACCATCAAGTAAACCAATGCATGCATTAAAGGAGTCTCAAATTTTTCCAAATTGGATTATAAATAAGGAGTACAAATACTTAAATTGAACTGAGACCTCTACCAAGACAAATTATAATCCAATTTTTGAAAACGAAAGACAAACAGGGAATCTTGCAAGTAGTAGCAGAGAAGCTATCAACCACAAGTTATACAAAAAAGATCATATGGGCCTGACACACTGGATCAGTGGCTAAATCCTCACCGTGTATGAACCAGGATCTCAAACATGGCAACAATTTGTGTTCCACTTCCCATCCAGCTCTTTGCTTGTGGCCTGGAAAAGCAGTCAAGGAGACCCAAATCCTTGGGACCCTATACCCACAAGGGAGATCGGGGAGAAGCCCCTGGCTCCTGGCTTTAGATCAGTTCAGCTTAGGCCATTGTGGCCACTTGGTGAGTAAAACAATGGAATATTATTCTCTGTGTCTCTAATTCTACCTGTAAATATGCCTTTCCAATAAAAATAAAATAAATCTTAAAAAAATCATTTGTAGATTTCTCATCAGAAACTTTGGAGATCAATAGTCAGAGTCATTGAATCAACATATTAAAAACGCTAAAAGAGAAAATCTACCCAACAAGAATCCCAAATTCAGCAAAAGATAAATGAAGATATTCGCACAGATTAATAAAACTGAGTCAGTTTGTTACCACTGGGTCTGCCTGTGATCAAATGCTAAATGAAGGGCCAGCATTATGGCACAGCACATTAAGCCAACACCAACAAGCATGCTATATGAACATCAGTGTGAAACTCTGCTACTCCACTGATACAGCTCCCTGCTTACAGTCAGCAAAGGTAGCAGAAGATGGCCCAAGGCTTAGTCCCCTACACCCATGTGAGAGACCCAGAAGAAGCTCATGGCTCCTCACTTTGGATCAGCTTAGTTCTGGCCACTGCAGCTATTTGGAGACTGAGCCAATCCCCAGAGCTTTCTATCTCTCCTTCTCTCTGTAAATCTGCCTTTCAAATAAAGATAAATCTTTTTTAAAAGGAAAATCAACTAAACATGAAAGATGACACACAATACAGAAAACAACAGGAATCAAGCTGTAAGAAATGTAAAAACAGGCCCTGGCATGGTGGTCTAGCGGCTAAAGTCCTCACCTTGAACGTGCTGGAATCCCATATGGACGCCGGTTCTAATCCCGGCAGCTCCACTTTCCATCCAGCTTCCTGCCTGTGGCCTGGGAAAGCAGCCGAGGACGGCCCAAACCTTTGGGACTTTGCACCCACGTGGGAGACCCGGAAAAGGTTCCAGGTTCCCGGCTTTGGATCTACATAGCACCGGCCGTTGCAGCTCACTTGGGGAGTGACTCACTGGATGGAAGGTCTTCCTCTCTGTCTCTCCTCTCTGTATATCTGACCTTGTAATAAAAATAAATAAATCTTTAAAAAAAGAAATGTAAAAACAAATATCAAAATAAGCCTTCCTTTCAATACTTATTTTAAATTTAAATAAACTGTGTAAAAAATATTGAGATTAGCAGAATGGTTGAAAATGCACTGTTCCAACAAATGCTCTCTACTAGTGATTCATTTTAGTTTGAAAGTCAGGGTAGATTGAAAGTGGAAAACAAAGATCATGCCAATAATAACCAAAAAAGAGCAGAAGTGATTATACTATTAGACAAAATATTATTTAGGAAAGTTTCATTACAATAAAATATAAGTATATACATACTTTTTAAAAAATCTATAAACACATATACTATACATACACTACATATAATATGTATATTGTATATTAAAATATAATTCATACATATATGTTTACCCAATAACAGACCACCAAAGTATTTGAAGCAAAAATCGGCAAAATTGAAGAGAGAAATGGTCTTTAGTTTTCACTGTTTAATTACAACCTTGATTACACAATATGACACCTAAATGACAGCCTTCAAGGCCATCTTAATAACAACTTTAACATATAAGTTAGTAAACTAAGGGCCATAAAATAAATAAAATTAACAAAGGCTACATTCCTAGGCAGTAGTGAACTGAACACATGGGTCATCGAAGATTCCTGCAGTGGAACACATTCTATTATTTTTTATTGGCCTGCATTAGTGATGCAGCTTTAGAACGGTCATCTTTGGAAACAAAGGGCAAAATCACTGTGAAAATCTATCCCCGTAAAATTATCCATTTCTCGTGCTTTGTATTTCACTTAAAATGCCTGCATCGGAATGAGGGATACGATACACAATGCTGCACTTAATGCCTCACTCTACAGAGGTATAAAAAGAAGCTGAAATTAGCCATAATGAAAAATGTAAAACTAGAAAACAAAACGTTGCCCTATATTCTGCAGGTCTACAAGTAGTTTTGAGACAAGCAGACCATTCCACATTCCAAATACAGAAAGGTGGCACCACCATCCATTTCCTAAACCCCTCAAAAAAAGAAAAAACAATAATAATGTCAATTGTTGAAATACCTGAATAACTGGTTACACAACATCAACCAAGATTTGTCAGGGGCCCTAAGCAGAGAAACAAACACACCACAACCACATATTTCTTCTTAGGTATTTTTATAAGGGATAAAGGTAAACAATCAGTGAAAGTATCCCCCTTCGGCTGGGGGTGAATAATAAAAGATTCTCTAACATTGCCATCAGGCATCAGGAGCTCCTGCTAATACTGGTTATAAAAAGGACCAACAGGATTGTCAACACAACGCAAGAACTCACTGTTCATGTGTCTATACATAATACTCAAAAAAGGGAAGAAGCTTAAGAATTAGTCCAAGCACAGAGAATACAGGAGGCCTACTGAAGGTTGGATATCTGAGATAGAAACAGACTCCTGAGAATGTCTCTGAAACTGGTAACCCAAAATGGAAAAAAAAACTGTTGCACTACAACACTCACTGTCAGTCATCTCTGGAGCTCAGTTTATTAGCCTGGGCATTCAGAACCTTAGGAGCCAGTTGGAGATCCTGATTTAACACAGCTCAAGTCTGGCAAAGGACTCATTCCTTGAAAATCATCAGTCAGCAAAGAGAATAACAGTAGCAAAGAGAAAACAGATTTAAACAAATGCACTAACTAACCTTGCAACATTGGGTGGATGCCTTAACCTCTCAGCATCCTGTCTTCATTAACTATGAATGTTCTGATTGTTTACTGTAGTGCAGGACTGTGGTATGAGTATATACAAAACACCTAGCATATTTGGAACACACAACCGTTAACGCTGTTGCAACCTACAGGTCCAACTTATAAACGGCAGAAAATACAAATAACAGGGCTCTTGTTCTCTCCTCCCTTATTGGCACAGGGTAAAATGAGAAGAAAACTAGTTTTTTCATGGGAGGAAGAGAACAGCGACTTCATAGTTTCCCTTAGGAGCAGACAGAATGAAAGTGCTGACCTTGCTTTTGGGCCCATGTTCATACCAATTCCTCTATATTTTGTTAATATTTTCAATTTGCATTGTTACGTAGCCTAAAATCCAGCAGTTGCTGACTCAAGTATCCTCCGAAGATAATGCGAAGTGTGCATGATGCATCCTTCATACACACATGTGTAGTAACTCAACCTATTCCTAGATAGTTGCTGAGGCAGAACCCAAGATAAAGACTGTACAAAATACTACAGAGCAGTTTTTAGTATGAGAAGCTAACGGCTGGGAGCAGGGCAGGTGGGGTGACTGCAGAAAAGGGCAGCAAGAAGAAATAAGGAAAAGTGTATGGGTTACTAAAAACTTGACAGAAGAAAATGAAATCAAAGCTAGCCAACTTCCAGATCAGCCTGGGTGGCTGCCAGGTCCAGGACAGCATTCTTGGCTTTTCCCTCTCATTACTTGGTTTCTTTTCCTCTTTCTTTTCTCCCTCCCCTCTCCCCCGCCCTGACTTTCTAGATTGCAATCTCTCATTTGGTGAACTAGCCAGGAATCACAACTGCTTTTGTTCAGCCTTGTCTTGTATAGGAAGATGAGCTGTTAGTACATACAGATCACTTACATGCCTATCTAAAGTGAAGGCCTTACCTGTGTAAAGATCACTGGCTCTTTATTAAACTAATGAATCGATCAATATGCAGACAGATGAATGAATAAACGCAGGGAAGCCCCCTCTGAGCAGCCATCTAACTAATCTCTCCTCTGATCTCAGTTTGGTTTTCCTTGAAGCACAAACCATCATCTGATTTTTCATTTATTGTGCATCTTCCCTGGAGAACTTCATGACAATACAAACTGGTTTTCCCTGCTGCTGTACTGCTCATCAAAAATGGAATGAATGAATTGAACTGGAAATATTGTCACAAGATCTGTGAAGTTAAATGCCAACACTTTAAGAAAAATACTCTAGTTCCCATACTCACTCAGATCTGCATTTCATGTTTCACACTACAACCATCTCGCTACTTTTGGGGCTTGCAAAATTTTCCTTCTGATAAATCCCTGTGATCAAACGCAAGAGATATCTTGTCATGATATTGGTTACTGTCTTAGGTGTCACTTCTCCCCTGATAATATACTAGCAAGTGATATTAATCAGGGAAGTGAGATGAGGGGTATTTGGGATCTCTCTGCATTATTAACTTACAATTTTTACTTTGAAATTTAAAACTAGTCTGAAATAAAATAGCTTAATAAAAAAAAAACCGAGAAGGCATCAAAGGGTTTCTACCAAAAGTGAAAAATTCCACAAATACAATGATTTTCTCTGCTATTTTTTACAAGCAATTTCTCTAAACTCTTTGTCCTCTGTTGTTGAAAAAACTTCTGAAGTCAAGCCACGTAGAAAGAAATTAAGATCTTTTCATTAATTTTTCAATGCCAAGAGACACCTGATAGGGAACTCGCATTTACTTTTAACATATTGGTTACTCATTACTATGTCAATTAATTCCATAATGATGTAAATTTTTGCTGATGGTATGTTGGAGCTTTCAATTGACTGGGATGATACTCTGCTGGCTCTGTCTTCAGACCAGAGAGGGTATACCTAAGAAGCCGTTGAACTTGACGGGACAATAAGATGCTGGACTCTATGTTTGGTATACGCTTGCAATGGGGGAATCTCAACTGAACTTGAGCTGTGGTTATGCAACAAGGTGGAGGAATCCACCATGGTGGGAGGGTTTGGGGAGGGGTGGGAGAACCCAAGTATCTATGTAACTGTGTCACATAATACAATGTAATTAATGAAGTTAAATAATAAATAATTAATTAAAAAAAATGCAGGAAGCCACACTAAATCTGATCCTGGAACTATCAGTTAGCTCTGCAATACCAAAATGAAATACCTGTGACAGATAATAACACAAAGAAAATGGTTTATTCAGTTCACAATTTGGGAGGCTCCAGGGTATGGTTATTTGTGTCCACTCAGTTCTAATGGCGCCCCAAGGCTGATGGTAGCAGAAGACAGTAGATAGCAGTGGTCACACTTTAAACCAAGAACATAGAGGTCTTGGTTGAATAGGGAGCAGTCACACTCAGGCTTTTACAAGTCACTCTTACAAAACTACAAGCGGCCCCATGAGCAATGCCTTCCAAGAGCACGCCTCTAATGGCCTAAGGGACATAACCTCTCAAAGGTCCCACCACCTCCCAATAGAGGTACACTAGCCATCCAGGACCTATGTCTACAAGTACATGAACACATGAGGAATCATAATCAAGCCATATAAAAGCCACTGCAGACTGACAGAAGTATCTTCTAATCAAAATGGCACATTACCTTTTTTCCTACTTGATTGCTATCATTTTAATTACAAAGGCTATTATTGCTAAACCAATCGCAAGAAGTAAGTCAAATTTATTCTCTCAGATAAACAGATTTATTGTCTACACCACCTGCTTAAGAATAATAAATTATTTCCTCCACTTGGAAAGCCTCACATATTAAATACGTGGTAATTCTCAGAATAAAACAGGTCATCAATAGTCAAAGCTTAATTACTGTAAACCACATATAAAAGCTGTTATCAATCACTTCTTTATTTTTAGTTACCCACATCCTCATGTAGACTTGGTACTAAACATTCAAGGCATCAAATGTGCTGAGGTGGAGGTTCCTTATCCCTGGGTACTGGGATGTGTAGAAAGTCATGAGTGAGTTTCCCCTTTATTTCTCTCCTTCCCCCACGAACAACAAGAAATGGCAAATTTGGAAGTAAGGGATTCACCCAATTGTCCCTAAACCTTGACCATTTCCACCCTGATCAACCATGTAATAATTACATTTAAAAATAAAATTTTTTAAAAATTTAAACATTCAAGGCTTATGAAGGTACATACAGTCTTCAGTTGGAGATAATACTCAGGAAGTAATGTACATTTTAAATAATTAACTACATATATAGTACTCAGTTTAATACATTTTTGGAACAAATAATATTTTAATATTTTTTAATGTTACTGTATTTCTTTTTTCATTTTATTTGAAAGGTAGAGATAGAGACAAACAGAAATCTTCCATCTACTGGTTCATTCCCCAAATGCCTGCAACAGCCAGGCTTGGTCAAGCCAAAGTTTAGAGCCCAGAGTTCAATCCAGATATCCCATATGGGTAGCAGAGTCACATTAAGACCCAGTGTGCCGGAGTCCAGCTCCAGCCGAGAGTTCGGAGCTCGAGTAGGCGATAAAGAAAGACACAGACACTGACACTTGGTGCATTCTTGCATGTTCTCACCTGGTCTTACCCATTCTCACACGTTCTTACATGATCTTGCCCGTTCTTTCATGATCTTGCCCGTTCTTACATGATCTTACATGATCCTACACGATCCTGCACCCAGCCCAAGAAAAGGCTGATCTTTTTATTTACTCAGATACCTCACAAGCCTCTGCACAAGTAACTAATTATTTTGTTTTTTCTTCATGACTCAGGGGGCATGTACAGTCATTTGGTCACTCCGTCTGCACTTCAAGGTTAAGCAGGCATCTCAAAAGATAATTCTGAGCAAGCCATTATTCACTCTTTAACAGTAGTTATGGAGCAACAGCCAGGACTCCAAGGTCAAGGCACATGCAATCATCTACCAACTAGTAGCACATTCTCATCACATTTTTCACTTACACAAACCACCCATCATCTAACAGGAAAACAGGCCACAGGGGGAAAAATCTCCAAAACAGAAATCCCAAATACAGAATCCCCCCACAACTACAGACTCCACAAGTCCATAAACAATGAGACAACAATCAAAAGCATCCTTCTCTAATGAAAGCATTCCCAATCCCTTCAGTCAAAAATCACAGAAGCAGCTAAAACAGTTATACTCTCCATGCTCCAAAACATTGCAAAGACAGGCTAGCCTTAGAGATGACAACAGCCACATTCATTGGCACGGCAGCCTCAGCTCTCACTCCCATCACTTCCATTCCTGTGGGTCCACTGGGTGTTACCTGACTGGTTAGGCCTTGGAAAGGAGGCAGATCTGCCTCACCTGTGACCTCCTGTCTTCCTGCTGCCTCCTGGCCTTGAACCAGCCACCATCTTATGGCAGGGCATTCGTGCAGTGCTCCCAACACCAGTGGTTATTTAACAGCATTGTCAAATAAGCATCCATGCCTCTCAATGCAGCAAAAGTGAGCCACCATTAGAGTATACTTCCACATTACTCAAATTTTCCTTATAAATACATGTATGAATAAGTAAACTGAATTTTGAACCAAATATACTGAAAAAATATTTGTTGATTATGTATATATATGAAATCACTATATATATTATGATTATATATAATTGTTATATATAACTATATATTAGATATAATATCTAATATATATATACACACAGTTCAGCATTAGTCAAAGCAAATCTTCATTCAAACAGATTTACAGCAAAATGGTGTATGGGACAAGCAGTAGTTTAAAAAAAAATAAGAAAGAGAAAAAGGAAGGAAGACTCATACACACCGAATTTAAAACCTCCAAAACAAATGCACTTCTTTCTCCTGTGGTTGCTGTTCTGGAAAAATGATAATGATGAGTGAATAAGTTCCTTGCTATTAGACATAATCCAGTGTGTTGCAATGAAGGCTGTAGAAGAATACATGTTCTATGGTAGAAAATATCTGGCTAGCCTTTGGTAGAATGAAATTCGATCTAAATCACATGCCAGGGTGTAGCTCAAAAGAAGATGTTTAGATATTCTTCTTAATAGGTGGCCTATTTTCTACTAAATATAAGCAAGGAGGTCAAACCAGATATACATAACTTATTGTATCCTATCACAGGTAACAGTGAAATCCAAACACACTGGTTCAAACCTGAGCTCATTCAGCACAAACATCATTTGAGAAGCTGTCTATGGGTGCTGATACAAAGAAGTATCCCTGTAGCTGTAACTCAAGAAACTTAAAGTAGGCTGCCCACATAATACTAAGATTTGCATGTATTAGAGATTCTTTTTTCACTCAATAGCAAACCTAATGATTAAAAATGTTATTTAGAGTGCTCGCTTCGGCAGCACATACACTAAAAATGTTATTTAGAAAGGACTTTCATAAATACAACATACTGTCCTTGAGAAGTAGGTGTTCCTGATCTTTTTAGATAAGGAAACAGAGGATTAAATAATTTATATGATATTCCCAAAGTCATTGATAAGAAGTTGGACTCAAATTTAAGTTATCTGACTCTCGGGGCAAAAGATTTTCCACCATACCAGCTATCCAGTTTTCCTCATATTTTTATCTCACCAATTGTTGATTGATTATGTAATTAGGTGACTTTTAAACATGTACTACAAAAACAGACCACCATAATTTTCAAATTGATGACCTAGGCATTCATTTCCATTGTTTATTTTTTAATGTTTTTCTTAAGCAAATATTTGAAAAGACACAGAACAAGTCAAATTAAACCAATGTGTCAAACAGAATAATCCATAAATGGCAAGTTACTCCAACAAACTATTGACACCTCCAAAACAGAAAATAACATTTACCAAGTGACAGATTTAGGGAAAAAATGAAAAGACAAAAGCTCACTTTCAATTTGACTGGTGCAACCTCTCATAAAGTAAGTTTGTTTTGGTTTAGTTCTAACTGGTAAAACACAACATGACATATCATCTAGGCAAGCTCTCAAATCATATATAACCCTGAATGCTTCCCCCAAGTACTTTTCTTCTGGCAGTTCTGTAGAACATGATCAGTTGTGACTTTGTTAAATAAAGCAATCCCTTAATAGTTTGAATTATTGTGCCATTCTTTACTGAGAATGCCTTACTCAGCTAACGAAACAAAGCTAAACACGTTCCTCTGAGTGATATGTCATGTAGGAAATAAATATTAAGTAATAAAATGATAAGAAGAAAGTCATTCTAGGACTCAATTTACACAGCTTGCTTTATCTAATACTATGGACATGTAGGTATGGTCCTTTCACATCTTTATACCATTATACATTTTGTGCCTCAACTAATATAACAGGCATAAATTCTTACACGTATCTCACTATACCTAAACAAGATATTACCCATAAAATTATTTTTTAAAACTTTGGAACTTAACAATTGCTTTTTTTTTAAAGATTTATTTATTTTTATTGGAAAGTCGGATATACAGAGAGGAGGAGAGACAGAGAGGAAGATCTTCCGTCCTATGAGTCACTGTCCAGGTGAGTGCAACAGCCGGTGCTGTGCCAATCCGAAGCCAGGAGCCAGGAGTTCTTCCGGGTCTCCCACATGGGTGCAGGGACCCAAGGCTTTGGGCTGTCCTCAACTGCTTTCCCAGGCCACAAGCAGGAAGCGGGATGGGAAGTGGAGCTGCTGGGATTAGAACTGGCGCCCATATGGGATCCCGGGGCGTTCAAGGCAAGGACTTTAGCCACTAGGCCATGCCGCTGGGCCCAACAATTGCTTTTTATGAAATGCTTCACCAATATGAAGAAACTACACCACATCCTTGGAGGTAGAAACAGGTCATCTTAGTGGCCGACTGGGCCTGGACAGGCACGAAGATCTCCAGGCCAGCAGACTGACATGGTATGCTGACAGCCCCAGCCCAGTTGCGTCCTGGGCAGGCAACTGGGCCCCAAACCAGAAAGCCACCTCACCAGATCAGGGTTAGGAATCTGTGTGCCCACAGTAATGGGGACTATGGATGATTCAGGGAAGTGAGTGTGAGCTAGGAAGTGTGGGAGGAGGTACAGGTAAGGGAATGCATTACAGGTGAGGGATGGCATCTAGGGGACTTCTACCAATGAGGGCACTGCACTTCTAGGCCTGCAAAGGATATCAAGTGCCATGTTAGAAAACTGAGAACAGAATGGGTTGGGCACTCTCTTGGCCGAGCTTTGGCACCAAGTCTCTGGGTGAGTGGATGTACTAGGGTGGACTCTGTCAGCCAATGGACCTTGGAAGGATTTTCTTGAAACAATGACACCAACAGCATCACAAAACTAACAAACACCAACAGTAACTCAAAAATATCAAAGTCACTCAAATAATACCTTTGAAACATTCTTCATAACATCAGGGTTTCTGAAATAAAATCTTCAAATGGACATCTCCAATCCACAGACTACTGATGTAGTCTGGCAGCTGGGAGCAACCCCCTCCCCACTCTGAGACGCAAGAAAAAAGAGAAGAAAAGGAAAATTGGAAGCACATGTCCCACCTAACTTCCCCATTCCTTGACCCTCCCCAATCTAATCAGTGGTCCTCATGGGCATGCATTCTTGTCAACTACGTAAACAACATCAAAATTAAAATTTAAAAAAAAGAAACAAGTCAAATTATTTTTTTCAGTTGTGCTTATCTTTAAAAACATTAAAAACACACATTGTGCTACATTTGTTGTTTTTGAACAACATAAACACTACTCTCGTTGTTTTAATGGTTTATTATTTCAACTTTTTTATCTTCTTCCAAAGTTGCACATCAAGCCCCTTTAAGGACTATGCTCCATTATTTTACAGAGAATATCAGTGAATAAAACATTATTCAAACAGACAATGGGGGGGGGGAATCAATTAATGAAGGAAAAGATAAGTCATGCTTGCCCCAGTTCAGAAAAGGAAATACTATTTATGCATACAAGTATTTTCCTTGCAATCTCAGTTTAAAATCTATGTTTTTATTTCTTAGTGTTCTTATCATGCCCTTACCCTTTTACCTATGTTAACTTTACACTATCGATATCATTTTCATTTTTCTAAAATCATTTCACATTTTCCTTTCTCTCCACATTTGTCATTGTGTCCTGTTTAAAACAATGATTTCAGACTGCAAAGTCCACATTCTTTGCTGTCAATTAATGATGAAACCTAAGTGAGCCCTGAGACTATTCTGTCCTCTCTTGTCACAAAGTGAGTTATTACTGAAGAAAAAAGGGAGAAGGAAAACACTGAGGGGAGAGGGAGAGGAGGAAAGGGCTATAGAAGGGGAAATCCCTAAGCCTAAGGGATTGTATCACAAAAAAAAAAAAGAATTTTTTTAAATGACATTAAGTGTCTACTTGTGAATTCTTCATATGATGGAAGGAAGGAAGGAAGGAAGGAAGGAAGGAAGGAAGGAAGGAAGGAAGGAAGGAAGGAAGGAAAAGAAAGAGAAAAAAAAGAAATGACAGTGAATACAAAGTAAGAAATCAAATGAGACGCATGGTCTAGAGAACCTGAGAACACTCTCTTGCCCTTGACTATCAAGCCCCCACCGGAGCATCCAGAAATGTCACCATTATTCATCTTTTGATAATGTCCACCATTTCTAGAGATCTGTGACCTAGAGTACATTGTCCCACAATAGTTAGAGTTTATAAAGGGAAAAAAACGCATTCTAAACAATAAAAGCACAAAACATTTTTTGCTACTTCTAGGAAACTACATGGTTGTAAAGAACAACCAAAACAATTATTAAGGTAAATGTGAAATCACATGCTACAATGGCATTTTATGGTAAAAATGGTTGTTTATAAAATGTGCATAGATGGCATTAAAGTGCAAATTCCAGAAAATATTTTATAAATTAAGCAACAAAACTAAATCACATTAATGAGCACATTTTTTGTCACTACTGAGCAGCAGCTGTATGCGAATTCTTCTGCTGACATCTTAGTATTGCTGCAATGTAACTTAGAGGATTTCCTTACAATTTTATAGAAAAAACAAAGGAAGAATTATATATGCTGCATTTAAACATTCAAACAGGACATTCTATACATAAAAGTCTGTAAATTTTTGAATTATAGAATCATAAGTTATCTGTCAACTATTCCAGTAGTCTCCAATGTCCCCTCTGACACAAGGGAGCCAAAGGCAGAGTGAGTTCAGGTGATAATTTATTCCCCAGGATGATTTATTTTGAGAAGTAACTTAGTTAAAATTTCAAAAGTCTGGGGTTCAGGTAGAAAAGGCAGGGAAATAAAGGCCTGGAGTTAACAATCCCTGCGAATAAACAGAGAAGCTCTTCCAAACAGATTTGGGAATTCTCACTTTAGTCTCTGCTCAATTGTTTCTAGGTCTGATCTTCAATTCACATACTCAACTAATCATAACAAAGTTTTCTTCAAATAACTACAGCTTTAATAGACTGAGAAATCAAGGTTGTCTCTTCATACTTCTAAACAATTTTCTGCATTTTTTACATGTGCAAACAGCTGAATATAAAAGTAAACACAAACTTAAATTTATGATATAATTAATCAGTTGAGAAGAACTCATGGAGCTTGTGGCAATGAGCACATAAACTGAAAGGGAGCTAAGTGCCACTGAGTACTCAGTTGCATAATAATAATGTAAACAGCATGAGGGTGGATTACTGCGCTTGGCTTCTTCCCTCTGTAATGATCTCTAGTCTCCAACACAACAGAAAATGCTCTGAACAAACATCTGCTGAGTCAATCAGTTTAATAAAATGCCATAAAGGAAGAAATCAAAATAGTTCTGGTTGTTTGGGTTATCTCTGGCTTTCCATTTGCATTTCTCTATGAATGGCTGTAAATCACAAATCCCACTCATTTGGCTATTGTCCAGATTACCCACTGCAATAAGCTCTCAGCTAGTCCCACACTCTATTGAGCAGAAATATCCATTTGCTTCTATACATCTGAAATGCAATACTAATTGTTGGTAAAGTACTTTTAACCTGCAAAGCTTAACTTATACATCTCTGAATATAATTGATAATTTAATACTGTTATACATTAAAATTTATTATCTATTTTGAAAATTACAACTGCTTTATTAAAAATAAAATGAAAAAGTACTATTATTCATTCATGCTAAATTTTTATATATTATTCTGAAATTCCCCCTAGCAAGCATTGATACAGAAGACTAGTAGACACAAGAACTATGTTTCAACTAACTCAACACAAAAGTGAAAGAAATGATTGTTCCTTAATACCTCAACAATGTCATTTAGAGGTCTAAAATGTCTCCTCCTCAGTTTCACTTTGAAGTAACAGAGAAAACAAAGTACCTAAACAGTTAATTTTTTTACTAGCAACATATTCGTCAAATGGCATACATATATTTGCTTCTGAATGGTTGGATTTTGTTTGGCAAAAAACAACCTCACTAATCTGCCAGCATCAAATATTTCTCCTGTACCTTCCCTTTCCAACACACTTCACTGCAACATGATATTACAAAGGCAAGTCTGTTAAACACTCTAGATACTTAACTCTAGATGAGAAAATAAGGCCTGTGCCAGAAAAAAAAAACACAATAGAAACATGGACAAAAAAGAGGCATGAACAATACTCTATGAGTATAGGGAAGATGTACAAAGCCCATTTAGTGGTGTTCAGGCTGGGAGGAAGAACATAGGAAAGGGTTTGCAGGAGTTGAGGAGTTTTTATTTTTGTTTGTTTTTGTTTGTTTTTAAGGATTTATTTATTTTTATTGCAAAGTCATATACAGAGAGGAGGAGAGACAGAGAGGAAGATCTTCCCGCCGATGATTCACTCCCCAAGTGACCACGATGTCCAGAGCTGTACCGATCCGAAGCCAGGCTCCAGGAGCTTCTTCCAGGTCTCCCACATGGGTGCAGGGTCCCAAGGCTTTGGGCTATCCTTGACTGCTTTCCCAGGCCACAAGCAGGGAGCTGGATGGGAAGTGGGGCTGCTGGGATTAGAACTGGCGTCCATATGGGATCCGGGCACATTCAAGGAAAGGACTTTAGCCGCTATACCACTGCATCAGGCCCATGGAGTTGAGCTTTAAAGGATGGATTAGAGATAGCAAGACAATAAGGAAAAGAATGGAGTATGTCTCACCAGGAGTTAGAGGGATGTAGCAGAGGTAGAGATTACATTATGACAACATTAGGGAAGAGATTGGAAGAATATGGAAACCGCTGTGGCGGGTTATATGATTTCGCTTTGTGTAACAGCCAATTATGACAGTTATTGAGGGCATGAATTGAGACTTACTGTGTACTCTTACAAGTCTAACACATGGTAGACATTCAGTTCTACTAACTTAAAATTCACCTTTAATTGATGTTAACACTGGCCTCTATAACACACACATTCAATTCTAAAACTTTCTGTACACTTAAAATTTCTGTAGCAAAACTGGCCACAATCTTCCACCTTTTTGACCCTTTTACATCATCACTCCCACAATTGCTACTCTTCAATTGGACAGAAACTTCCATCCCGCAATAAAGACACTATCTATAAATTCGCTCCTGATAATATTCTCTAGTGGTAAATGTGAAGGAGACAGAAGATAATGAAGAAAACAAAGAAATATACACTTAGAACTGTGGATGAGCTATAAAGGGGAGAGGGGACTGTACGGAGACAGAATATTTTTGAGTATGGTTGGAGAAAAACCTCTGAAGAATGATATTTAGAATAAGAATGAAGGAAGAAAAAGATCTAATGTTTAAAAGAATAGGAAATCAAGAGTACTAGACTAGACAGAGACACAAGTGTGTACAAATGATAAAGATCAAGGCTTCCTCTGGAAAACAAAGATCAGTGTGGATATAATTCAAAGGAAGGAACAGAATGGCATGTCGCTGGAGAGGGTGGCAGGGGCCCCATCACTGTGAGAAGCAAAGACACTGGAATTCAGGCTACCTGATACAAAAATTGACTGAAAGATCTTAAACAGAAAGCAACATGGTCATATTTATGCTATTAACCCCTGGTGTTGTAGCACAGTGAATTAAGCCATCTTTTGTGATGCTGGCATCTGACACCAGAGTGCCAGGTTGAGTTCTTGTTGCTCCTCTCTGATCCAGCTTCCTGCTAATGTGTCTGTAAGTGCAATATATATGGCCCAAGTACTTGGGCACCTGTCATCCACATAAAAATCTAGATGGAGATATGGGCTTCCAATTTTAGCTCAGACCAGTACTGGCAGTTACAGCAGTTTGAGGAATGGACCAGCATGATGAGGATCTCAGATTCTCTCTGTTTCATTCTTTTTTCCATCAATCCCTAACACTGTCTTTCAAATACCTAAGCAAATTATTAGAAAGATGGCTGTGGGGCCCAGCAGCTTGGCCTAGCAGCTAAAAGTCCTCGCCTTGAAAGCCCCGGGATCCCATATGGGCGTCAGTTCTAATCCCGGCAGCTCCACTTCCCATCCAGCTCCCTGCTTGTGGTCTGGGAAAGCAGTCGAGGACGGCCCAATGCATTGGGACCCTGCACCCGGGTGGGAGACCTGGAAGAGGTTCCTGGTTCCTGGCTTCGGATTGGCATAGCATCAGCCGTTGCGGCTCACTTGGGGAGTGAATCATCAGATGGAAGATCTTCCTCTCTGTCTCTCCTACTCTCTGTAAATCTGACTTTGTAATAAATAAACAAGTCTTTTAAAAAAAAAAAAAAGAAGGATGGCTGTGGATGCAACATGAAAATTCACTGTAAGAGACAGAATGGTTATGGGGCATTCTCAGGGGACCTTCACACACTGCTTAGTGGATGCATGGAATATGATAAATGTTACAGAAATAGGTGATTGATTTAATGAATTACTCAGCCAGCAACTCTTCAAGCTGGAATTGGCAACAACAAATTTATTTTAGAATGATTTGTCCAGCAATGTGCTTTATACAGAATCAAAACTAAGGGATTTGGGGGAGGGAGATTAGTCAGAGACCTTGAATATTTGAGCCAGTAAAAAACAATCTACAGTTGAATATGCTTTCTGAAAATTAATGGTCAAGATTTATAGGCTTTTCATGTTCCAAAACAGTGTAACAGAATAGGAATCTTATTTATACAAAAAGAATTAAATCGCGCTGTGTTTTCTGGTCCTCAGATTTAAAAAGTCTTTTGTTTATCTTCTGTCTGCCCAAGCGTGTGTGCATGTCTGTGTGTTGTGAATCTGTATGTGTGTATGTGATGTATGTGCTCGGAGATACTAAAGACTGATGGCCAATCAACAAAAACCCTCTATGAAATTGTTAAGAGCTGGGAAGGGAGCCAGTTTGCAATCACTATAGGAACTGCTTGAGCAAAATTCCTTGTTGCCACCATGGTAATAAGCATTCTTCAAATGATGACACTTTGCATAGTTTAGTCCTCTTTGATGCATAAAATATCTCTTGTGAAATCAGTCTGAATTGTTTTAAAAAGAAAGTGTCAATAAAATTAAGCTCAAACTATTCACTGATTACAAAAAAAAATGACAAAAATAAATAGTGGCCCTTATGCTATAAAGAGTATAAGAAAAGCATATGGTGGTACATTGGGAGAGATTTAGTTCCGAATTTTATCTTCACTGCATTGTTTTCATAGAACCATATAACAGACAAACAGGAGTGATAAAAAGTCCAACAATTCTAGTAAGAATTTTTCCGAAGAAGTTAATGAGAGACACAGGATGTTTTCTTGGAATAAAAGGCAGCATTTCAAAACTGCAGCTTTTCCAACTAAGAAGTTGCTAAACTACTTAGCATGTACACTCACATTCTCTCCTATGCAAATGTATTCATGGAACAATGATTCCCTAAGCACAATAGCATCAATTTATTATTCTAATTTCTGGAAACATGCATTCCATTTGCCAAAGCCAACAGATATGGACACAAGTACAAGACGAATATACTTACTGGAGAAATCACAGAATTTGCATGTTACTAAAATGTGCTGTTAGTTATCACAAATAATAGCAAAAACTGACTACAAATTCACTGTGGAATATTCTCTGAAGTTAATATCCAATAATACCATTATGCAAACAAAAGCAAAATCATAACCCTACATTTTAAAATCCTCTATCTCGAACTGGGTGAAAGCAAGCAAATATCAAACATAGATGAAGACTAAGAACCAACACAATCAAATCTTATTAAAAAAATTAAGCTCACAAATATGCTGGACATGGTTTTGTTCAATAAATCTCACCAAAAATGAATAGTGATCTCATAAACAAGAGGACACACAATACTTTTACAAAGCTGTTATGAAGAACTTGAGAAAGAATTAGATAAAAGTATAAATATGTTAAAATCAATCAGCCAATATGTTATGATTTCAATATGTGCTAACCAATATGTTAAGGTCTGCAAAACAAAAAAAAATTGAATTTTTAATTTATTTTTCACAGGAATTAACTGTGTATTTCTGTTGGGCAATTATACTATGAAAATTGGAGGCGATAAAATGCTAAGATACCAATTTAATACAAAAATGGTTTACAACATAATTTATGACGTAAACATGCTACTGCACTGGCACTGAGTAACAGCTTAAAGAGTAGGTATTTGACCCAACAGTTAAAACACACTTGGAATCCCCACATCCCAAAGTGCTTGGATTCAAGTCACAAATTTGAGTCCCAGCTCTACTCTTGATTGAAATGCATATCTGAAGAAACAGAGAATAATGACTCAAATGCTTGAGTCCTTGCTACCATGTCAGAGACCTGGAATGAGTTCCAAGCTCCATACTTTCACCACAGCCAGGGACTACCACAGACACTAGGTAGTAAGCCAACCCATGGGAACTAGCATATTCTCCATCCATTCATTTACTCATTCATATCCTCATTCTTTCTCTCTCTCTCTTTCTCTCTCTCTCTCTTCCCCTTTCCTCTCTGCCTGCTTCCCTCTTGCCCTCCTTTCCTCTCTAACCCTTCTTCTCCCTACTTTTCAAATAGTTGAATTTACCTGGACAATAAGATGCTGGACGCTATGCTTGGTATACGCTTGCAATGAAAGAATCTTGACTGAATTTGAAATGTAATACAGCAACAAGGTGGAGGAATCCACCATGGGGGGATGCTACAGGGAGGGGTTGGTGTATTCCAAGTGCCTATGAAACTGTGTCACATAATACAATGTAATTAATAAAAAATATATATTAAAAAATAGTTATTTACAAAAGATAAGATGAAAAATTGGCAAAATGAACAGCACAGAGTTGTAGCTTGAGAGTTTTTAGGGGAGAACAGTCACTCAGACTTACTTAGTAGAAACTTTCATAAAGGAGGTAGAATTTGATGGGCTTGAATAATGGAAAAAGAAAATGGAAAAACCCTGTAACTACTGCAATCAACAATGATTATAGGGGAGATACTAACAAAATCATAAGACCTAAAGAGTTTTACTTTTGAGGGGAGTACAAATAATGGTGGAGTGAAGCACTGGGAAAGCAAGAGAATTGTTCTGTAATGGATACGACATTTTATTCTGAAGTCAAGAAATGCTTTGAACTACAAAGAAGTAGTGATTGCACAGTTCTGTAAACAGTACGTGAATTTCACCTTCATAAATAAGTTTAATAGTGGGACTAGTGTTGTGCTGTAGTGTGTAAAATTATACCTACTATGCCAGCAACTCATAAGAGCGCTGCTAGTTCAGATCCAGCTCGATGCTAATGGCCCATGAAAAGCAACAGAAGGTAGTCCCAATTATTTCAATCTCTCCACCTATGTGGGAGATATAGACAAAATCCTGGCTCCTGGCTTTGGCCAAGGCCATCCCTGGATGTTGCAACTGTCTGGGGAATGAACTGGCAGCACATACAAGATTTCTTCCTCTATCTCTAGTTCTCTCTTATTTTCTCCTCTCTGCGTGCAACACTGACGTCTAAATAAACAGAATAAATCTTCCAAAATTTTAACGTTGATGACAATAACTATACTTGTGAGCTGCAATATACTAGAAACAGTGAAACACCCAACCACATAGATCAGATATAATGTCAGAAATGCCACATGATAATGAATAAAGAAAATATGGTGCATATATGCAATGGAATACACACTCAGCCATAAAAATGCATGATATAAATCAAGCACAGAAAGACAAATTCGTACTATTTCTCATATATATGAAGTCTTAAAAAGATGATCTTAATGAAAGTTAAAAGAGGCAAAGGAGGAAAGGGGGCAGGTGGCAAAAGGGAGGGTCCAGTGACAGATACTAAGCTGCTTCACGATAGGATGACTACAAATAATATTGTCACCACATTTCTCTCTACAAAAGGAAAAAAATAAGCTAGAAGACAGGATTTTGAATGTTTTTTATCATGAACAAATATTACTTGTTTGAAGAAAAAATATTATAATGACTATGATACAATGGACATGTATATCAAAACATCACATAATATTCCAAAAATGTGCAATTTTTCACTAAGAAAAAGTTATAAAACACAGTAGAAAATATTAATATTGAATGGATTTGTGCAAGGAATTTATGGGGAAAAATCTATACATTCTGTAAGTATACTATTATAGGAAAATATGCAACAAAATAAAAATAGATTTCCTAGTGTATTGTAAAAAAAAAGCCAGGGCAGGCATTTGACCTAGCAGTTATGACTCCAAACTAGAGCGTCTGGATTGGCAGTGTAACCCTCAATTCCAACTTTTTCCAATACAGACTCTGGGAGGTATCTGACAGTGAAGTCAAGTATTTGATCCAGTATTTGTTTCTCTGCCACTGCCACGTGAGAACTGGAATGACTGGAATGAGTTACCCATCCCTGTCTTCTGCCCACTGTTTCTACTGGCTGTTGTGGGCATCTGGGGTGAACCAGCAAATGATAGCTCATTATCACTTATATTCCGTCTCTAACCCAACCTCTGTCTTCTCCCTTCATCACTCCCTTTCCCCTTTCTCTATCATTCTTGAGCTCTCAACCTCTCTGTTTTTAAAAGCAGAAACCCAAACAGTTTACCTTACCAAATCTTAACAATGAACACCGGAAATGCACAGATCAAAATATTTTTGAAATTGTTGTCTCTGGGGACTGGTGGTGTGGCCTAGCAGCTAAACTCCTCACCTTGAATGTGCTGGGATCCCAAATGGGCGCCGGTTCTAATCCCAGCAGCTCCACTTCCCATCCAGCTCCCTGCTTGTGGCCTGGGAAAGCAGTTGAAGACGGCCCAAAGCTTTGGGACCCTGCACCCATGAGAGACCTGGAGCAAGTTCCTGGCTCCTGGCTTCGGATCGGCGCAGCACTGGCCATTGCGGTCACTTGGGGAGTGAATCATCGGCGGGAAGACCTTCCTCTCTGTCTCTCCTCCTCTCTGTATATCTGACTTTCCAATAAAAATAAATAAATCTTTTGAAAAAATGTTGTCTCTGAGTTTAGGATCCAAAGCACTTAAAATTTTCAGCCTCTTTTTAACCTCATCATATCTGTTCTCAATAACATTCCAGGTTGACAGCATGAACCCAAATCTATTTATGCATCAGTTTTCTATTTTAAAAACCTTACCAGATTAACAATGACAGTCTTGTAGTCCATAGTTCTTCACTTTTTCTTTTGGTGTATAATATTTATTTTCCCAAAAGGTGGTATCATAGAAAGAACTCCTATACAAAAATGAAGTTCACTATCATTGCTAACTCCATATCTCCACATTTCCTCATTCTTTTTTTAAGATTTATTTATTTTTATTGGAAAGGCAGATTTAAAGAAAGATAGAGAAACAGAGAAAAAATCTTTGATCTGCTGGCTCAACCCCCAGGTGGCCACAGTGGCTGAAGCTGAACCAATCCGAATTCAGGAGCTTCTTTCCAGATCCCACGTGGGTGTAGGATCCCAAGGTTTTGGACCATCTTCCCCTGCTTTCAGAGGTCACACGCAAGGAGCTGGATGGGAAGTGGAGCAGCTGGGACAGAAACCAGCACCAATATGTGATCACAGCGCACACAAGGTAAAGGATTTAACCACTGAGTCATCAACCCATGTCCACATTTCCTTATTAATGAGATTCCTCAACTGAGGAAACACGTGGCATTCCAGCTGGTTTCCAACAACATGGGGCAAAAAAAAACCAAAATCAGGTAAGAACCCTTAGTTCAGATTTCCTGCATATTGCATGAAATCCATCAAATATTCAGATGATATTTCACAGTAAGATAAGCAAAAACACACCTCTTCAGCTGTCGCCCCTTCCTCATGCATTCATGGACGCCAAAATCAGAACCTACAGTTCGGGAGCTGCGCACAGTTGCATCTTGTTTTGAGTTTTTGTTTGCAAACTGTCTGTAAGATCAGAATAAATTGCATGATATGCAGTCCAATATGTATATTCTTGAGCACAGCTCAATGTATCCACCAAAAAAAATATTCATAGCTGCAGGTGTACAAAAAAAAGGCAGAATTATGCCTTGATTTGCCTTGATAAGCGTGGCAATTTTCTGTACACTTTTCATAAGTGCTAATCAATTTCAGCTCAAAATAGATTGAAACACCCAACAGATTGCTCCCAGAGTCCACAAATGTTTGTCATTCGTAAGCTGTGGCAATAATGTGAATTTTGAGCAGGGAAACTGCAACTGAGCTACACCTTGTTAAAAACTCCTTCCATTTGCCTTGTAATAATCTTGCAGAAATGTTAAAAAGTATTTTGAAATCACATTTTAAATGTTCATTCATATTACATCTAAGATTACTGCTTCACACATAGTAATGGGTGTCTATCATATGTGTGGTTATATTTAAATTATATTTAGAACCAAGGATAATAATGATAATTAAGAATCAGAGGCCCCAGCTTTTAGTTCTATCCCACTCAATTTGAAATTGAAATTTCACAGACCTTTGTCAAAAAGCATTTGTTCTGTCAATGCATTTAACCATTAAATATAGTGCCATTTTTCTAAAATGTTTAGTCAATATTCCAGTCATTCCATTATTGTTATTTCACACTTAGATGTGCTAGTATTTGTATTAATTCACCTTTTCAATTAGCAGTAGCCTTGCCATATGAATCACTCATATGCCCAGTATGTCCTGCCAAACACAAGTGCCAAAACTTGGCTGAGGGCTGTCGTACTCCTGCACTGCGAGTCTCTGCTCAAAACTCAGCATACACTTTTGCTTGTGCAAGCCTGAACAACAAGTGATAATGACATTTAGATCTGGGTATGGAATGATCTCTGTGGAAAGTAAGAAATTAAATGAGAATAGATAACATTTCAAATTTTCACACCTTTCTGTTCTAAGCTACAAAAGTGATAATTTTTAGGATAAAAACTACACAATTTGACTTCGGAAACAAGAGTACGTAAAAGTTGTGACTTTAAGCAACTTCTGTGATCACCATCTGCCAAAAAAAAATTATTGCCAAAACAAGAAGCTGTGGAGTATAGTAGACACAGGCTCAGCAGTCAGAAACCCAGAGTTCTTTTCATTTACCACATGAACTTGAACAAGTGACTGGCCCTCCCTATGTCTCAGTTTCTCATTTATAAAGGGGGGATTTGTTATAAGCATCACTAACTCAGACTTAGTCTAAAACTCAAATGAGACAATGTGTGCAAGACCTGTAGCCAAGTAATTTCCAGTCAGTTCTTAATAAATGCTAGTAGCCATTTTTATCATCATCATCATCATCATCATATCATCACTTGAGAGAGCATCTCAAGACTCACAGTATGAATAAGATAAGGTGTTCTTACTCTGTTTTGTATGACTTGTCCATGAAATGCTTATTTCTAGGTCTGGACTCTCCAGTTTCATATATGAAGATATTAACCTACTTTCCAACAGAGAAGATAACATGTTGAGAAATTAAGTCAGCTCTCTATGAGGAGGTAAATCACTTCCCCCAAAGTAATCACACACTAATCCTGTTAAGATTAGGAAGAAAAGTAGCATTGAAATAAATTCAGGGAAAACTCACTAATATACTTAAATGTAATGACAAAAATATAGTTGAAATCTTAAAAAAAAAAAAAAAACAGAATCAAATGAAGACAGCTCATTGCTCTGTCTCAAAAGCTATGTATCTCCACACCAAGTATCTTCCTTTCCTTTCTTCCTCCTCAGAATATTTCCGCTTAGCAGTTGCCAAGCAGTAAATGGAAACTGATGTTCAAAACCTATCGTAACAAAGACATATTCAGGTAACTTGGGACTACAAAAATGCACATATGTATTTAGAACTTCTGTTTCCTTAAGGTCACAGCAAGTCTCCTGCCAGTTTCTCTGATACTTGGCTGACTTGATACATTTATATTTCTCTTCAAAATGCCATAAAATCAGCAGAAACTTCTGATACAATGTATCACCATATTCACTTTCTTGAAGGAAAGTTAAGCACAATTTAGAGAAGATGGTTACAAACTATCAGCAAACAGATTTCAAGTAATTTTTAAAATCTGGAAGCATTTCCTCATGACACACTTTGGAACATTAACTAGTTACTAAGTGAAACAGATTTTATGAGGTTATTGATTCAAAAAAAATTAAAAAAAAACAGTATTCATGCCACACTGCATCTTTTGCAGAAAAAGCAAAAACACTACATACACAAAATGCTTTATTCACAACATATATGCAACATGCCTTTGTGAAATGAGTTGACCAAATACCATTCACCACAAAGGCCTTTATGTCAATTTGAAAAACTGACTCTCACAAACCTTAATATATCACATAAGATGACTTTTAGCCATCATTCCTCAACAATTTACTGGATAACTGTGTACCTACCCCATTAAGGAACAAAAACAATCACTGTCAAAAGTAATAAAATGTTAGATTATGTTGATATTGGTGTTGATCTTAACAAGATTATTGTGTATATTGTACAATATAAATTCTATTAATAGCGTAGCACAAGCATATTATTTTGAGAAGCCTTCCAGTCTTTGTGGAAAAATCAAAGTGTAAGTTTACTTTAAGTACATTTAAGTATATTTTAAATGTGTGTATGCTGTTTCTATAATACTCATTGCGCATGGAATTTCTGAAAACCAGTCATAAACACACACAAATTGTAAGTGTGATCAATATGTTTCCATTAATACTTATACTCAAAGAGTACAAAGACTAAGCAAACAAATGAAAAACTTGTTGCTCACATATCAATTTATATAATTCTCTTTATTATTGAGATGTATTTGCCACATTTCTAACATATTTGGCAAACGTAATCTGTGCATTAACATATATTTTCATTTCTTGGCACTACATATACTAAAAGCTGCATCTATCTTAACAAGAATGTTGTGTAATCTCACATGTTTCAACTCCAAGGTTTAGCTTATGTTCACAGAAAGAAAAAGTAAATACCAATGATGAACAGATCATGTTAATTCCTTACACCTTCAAAATTTCACATGCAGAGATTTAACACACTTATCTCAGACCACCTCTGAACTTACCTAACCCTTGGGCCTTACATCTATAATTTTCTCAAAAATGGAAGCATAGTAAGTAAGGTGATAACCTGAAATGCCAGCATTCCACATGAGTGCTGGTTTGAGTCCTAGAAGCTCCACTTCTGATCCAGCTTCCTGCAAATATGCCTGGAAACATAGCAGAGGATGACCCTAATGCTTTGGCTCCTGTACACATGTGGGAAACCTGGAAGAAGTTCTTGGTTCCTGCCTTTGGACTGGCCCCACTTTGGTCACTGCAACTAATTGGTGTGTAAGCCAATGTAAAGAATATACCTTTCTCTATCTCACCCTCTCACTATATATAACTCTACTTTTCAAATAAATAAATGAATAAATACATGTTTATTCATTTATTTAAAAATAATTGGGAGGGAAAACCCAGAGAGGAAAGTCTAGAGGATAGAAAATTTTTTCATTTATTTTTAACGTTCAGATGTAATATGTAGAGAAATGGTTTTGAAACAGTGGTAACAGAAAAGAAATCAAATTGTGCTTATAATATAATTAACAGGTGAGTCAATACTGCACAAGTATGCTGACATGACTGCTCATGTGTATGAACACACAAAAAGAGGCAATTTAGCTGATGAAAAGATTGGACAGTTATTTTCTTTCCTATGTGTTATTGTTGATATAACATTGTTTGTGCTGATCATTTTAAATGAAAATTATGACAGCCTTGACAACAGAATAATAAGAGCTAATGATCCTGTTAAGTGTTTCATCCAATAAGTGACATTTTTAAAGGTAAGCAATTTTTCAACTCACCAATGTAGAAAAAGAATTAATTTCTTAACTTGATGTATTTATGCAGTGTTCATGTCCATGTAAACAACATTATAATGTTCATAGTGTTTAAGTGGAAGGACTGAAATGCTTTGTTGGCTGGTTGTTTTTTTAAAATCTATAAAATAGTAACTGGTTATTGCCACAAATGGTTTTTAAAACCAATATACATTTTCTCATTCCCTAGCTAGTATCTGCCTAATTTTCTATAGTAGATGCTCCCAACCTTTTTTATAATCTACTGAAAAGCCAAATAAATCCTTCCCTATGTCTCTCTTCTTCACAGCACTAATAATAAATGGATGATCAGTGGGTGTGCTGTTTGCTAAGTCCCAATGCCAAAAGGACAAGGTGAAGAGACAATTAAACAAGGCAAACACACATGAGTTGTTATAGGAGAGGAACCCTGACACAGGGAACTCTAATCTCATAAAATGGTTAACAATTTAGTGCCCTTTGCTACAGAAGGAGAAACACCGTATTTCTATTTTCCTAGTTGATTCACTAGTCAAAGTCCTTGAAGATAGGCTGGAGCAAAGGCAGTCAGTGTCTTGCTAGCAATATGTACAGACATACAAAAGACTCTTGGAGAATTGTCTCCCTTCAGAAGGTTTCACTTTTGCATGTGTCACTATGTTAAGGCTTTGTCACTATGTTCATCAAAGCGATAAACAGATCCGTCCTGGGCCTGGAATGATGGCTGAATGGCTGAACCCTCATCTTGCATCCCCAGGTACATACGAGCACTGATTTGTATTCCAGCTGCTCCACTTCACATCTAGCTTCCTGCTTGTGGCCTGGGAAAATGGTAAAGAATGGCCCAAAGCCTTGGGAGCCTGCACCCACATGCAAGACCTATAAGACACTCCAGGCTCCTGGCTTCAGATCGGCTCAGCTTCGACCAGTCTGGCCACTTAAAGAATGAAGCAGCAAACAGAGGATCTTTCTCTGTCTCTCCATCTTTCTTTAAATCTGCCTTTTCAATAAAAATAAATAGGTAAATAAACTTACATTAATTAACAATAACAACAAAAACAACCAGATCTATCCTATCCAGAGTCAGAGTAACTTAACCACCAAGGGTCAGTTTGAAGGCATTTGGAGAGGGGAGAGAGCAACAGAACTCAGATATATTTTCCTAGTGGATACACAACTCAATGTAAGAATAAAAATACATATACCTATACACCCAGAAAAAGTAAATATTATTGTAAATCCACTTTTAAATTTAAAAATAGCAGAGAAAAAAGAGAGCCATTTTAGACTTCATCAAAGCTTACAATTTTGTGAATTGAAGAAAATCATCAAAAAAGTAGAATTGATGAAGTGGATTTGCAAAGAAGATAATTTCAAGTTACATATACAGTATCTGTCTGGTACCCCAAAGCTCCAACTCAATTACAGACAGTTTAATGAAAAATTGAACAGAGGATTTCATAGGTATTTTCTCCAACAAAGGTACACAGATTGACAAAAAACACAATGAAAGATGCTCAACATGTTTCATCATTAGAGTCATGGAAACCATAATGAGAATCAGGCATTTGGCACTGCAGTTAAGATGCCATTTGGCACCCCTGTGGCCCAAATTAGAATGCCCGGGTTCAAGTCCTTACTCTACTCCCAAGTCCAGCCTTCTGCTAAAGCACAGCCTGGGAGGAAGCATGCTAAGTAGTTGGCTCTCTGCTATCTACTTAGAAGATCTGGACTGAATTCCCAACACCCAGCTTCAGCCTCCATTGCCAGTCATTGCAAGCACTTGGGGCATGAATCAGTAGACACAAGATTTTCTCTCTCTCTCTCTCTCTCTCTCTCTGCCTTTCTCCCTTCCCCCTGAACGTCTGAAATACAGCAGTACTAATTACACAATAGAACCTCCTTAAAACCATATTCCTCACCAGTGTAATACTTTCTATGTTTTTCTCCTCCTGTTCTTTCCAAATTTATCACCTCCAGCTCTAACTCAGCAGCCCAGTTCCCCCAGCCTGGCCCCACAGTCCTCCTGATAGGCCTACCAGGAAGTACATTCTTTCCCTGACATTGGCACAAATCACCAGCTCATGCTGAATTAATCCAGGGCCCTCAGTTTCTTGAAATGACATTCTGGGCTTTCTTCATCCCCTCTCAGATGGACTCAACTCCTGCTCAATTTAACATTTTTGTTTTCTTCTGTTACGTTGTTACTTAGGTTTGGCTAAGTTTTCTGTGAACTTTTATCCCTTATTAATTCCCTAGTCTTTTCCTCAGGTTCCATACTTCGCACCTCTTTGTGTCACACCAATGGACTCTTTCTCTCTAGGCTTATCGCTCATGTCCCTCACTTTCCAATAAAAATGGACGTATCTCTACTTCAGCTCTGTGGTCAACTGATCCATTACGCACTCAAGAATCATGGCCATAACATCATCCTATTTCCCTTCCCTTGCCCCACATAAATTACTGCTTTTTCCATTAAATCTTCCCAAAACAGAAACCCTAAACTCCAAAACAGCTTGCCTTTTGCCTCATTCATAAAATCTCATTCGTGAAATCTTTGATAGTTTTCATGGAACATCATTGCTAGTGCATCACATCAATTGGTTCTCTCATCCATCCATAAATTCAACTGATTTAGAATCCTAAGAACAAGACTTAATACGTGGAGGCTGGCATTGTGGCACAGCAGGCAAAGATGCACTTGTGGGCCCGGCAGCTTGGCCTAGCGGCTAAAGTCCTCGCCTTGAACACCCCAGGATCCAATATGGGCACCGGTTCTAATCCCGGCAGCTCCACTTCCCATCCAGCTCCCTGCTTGTGGCCTGGGAAAGCAGTCGAGGACAGCTCAAAGTCTTGGGACTCTGCACCCGTGTGGGAGAACTGGAAGAAGTTCCTGGCTCCTGGCTTCGGATCGGCATAGCATCAGCCATTGCGCTCACTTGGGGAGTGAATCATAGGACGGAAGATCTTTCTCACTCTCTCTCCTCTCTTTATATCTGACTTTCCAATAAAAATTAAAAAATAAATCTTTCAAAAAAAAAAAAACTGTGCTTAACCACTATAAACTGCAAAGTTTAAATTGGGTTAAGAATCTCCCTGAAAAGGTTTTAACAACAACAACAACAAAAGATGCATTTGTGATGTGAACATCCCATATGGTCACTCGCTTATGCCCCAAATGTTCCACTTCTGATCTAGCTCCCTGCTAATGTGCCTTGAAAGCAGAGAAAGATGTGGGAGGCCCAGAAGAAGTCCCTTGCTGCACACTTTGGCCTGGCTCAGCGTTGGCCATTGTAGCCCCTTGGCAAGTGAACCAGCCAACAGAAGACTTCTCACTAGTAATTTTTTCCCTTTCTCTCACTCCTTAAAATTAATAAACAAATCTTAAAAAAAACTAAAAATACAGCTCATGAATCATTATGTATGACAATTTAGCTCAGTTGCAGACACAACAGTAAAAAGAGAACAAATACATGATTCATAACTTTCTGGAATATGAACTGATAGTCATAAAAAGATCTGTTGAACACATGATGATTTCAGCACTTAGGTTAGCTTTCAAACATTCAACTAAGAACAATATTCTCAACCAAATATAAAAGAGAACAATTAGGGACAAGCATTTGACACTCAAGCTTAATTAACTGCTATTTTTTCAGGTATTTCTAAGTGACCCCAATAATGTATTAAGTCACAAACCTGTTAACTTCCCAGAGCCCAGTCCCAGCTATCTATTCTGCAGAGGTAATTATAAAACAAAACTTCAGTCAAAATACTCCAATTAAAAATAAATACTCCAACTAAAACTAAAAATAAAATTTCAGTCAAAATACTACAAAAATTATGAGTTCAGCTTTCTTAATTCCTTTTTTTGTCAGTTGTGGGGAAATGCATATGAAATATGTTATCTTAACACTATTTTTAAGGGTACAGTTGTCTCAAGTACATTCACATTGCTGTACAACCAAATTCAGCTTGCAACTTCCAATTTGCAAAACCAAAGTTCATGTCCATCAAACAAGTGTCCACTGTCCACTTCCCGAGGCAATATCAAATATCAATCTATCTTCCATTTATATGAATTTAAGACATTGGATACCTCATATGAGTGGAATCATACAGTAACTTGTCTATTTTGTGACTGGCTGCTTTAACCTAAGCATAATGTGTCCCCACGAGGTTCATTAGGATGCAATGTACGCCACAATTTTCTTTCAAATTTGAATAACATTTCATTGCAAGTATGTACCATAGTCTCTTACCTACCCATTCACCAATAAAATGAGTTGCTTTGGCCTTTTGAATTCTACAATCATGGCCTCTAGTTTCTTTTACTGATAGAACACTTTTAAATGGTATCTCATACTTAAATATAAAGAACTGAAAGCTTACGGAAATAAGAAGCATTTAACCATGTATATATTCATTTCTTCTATATACCTATATGATCTCTAGAGGGAATTTGTCTCTGACTCACATCTTCACTAGGAGACATATGTTTAACTCAATCTAAATATGATACTTTTAGTAAAAATGAATATTCATTGACTTTAATGACATTAAAGGGTTTTTCTTAAGTCAAATTGTGAATAAATTTGTTTTGGAAATAGACCTGTTTATTGATGTCTGATATATATTTGATTGACACATTGTAAGATACTTTATCTAACACATGAATATTTACCTTTTCACAATGTACCTAAGATTTGCCATCTAAATTTTCAGTCCAAAGACCCTCATGAGGGGAACAAAGACTGATAAAATGTATAAACTGAGAACACAACCCACGATGATGAAACTTCAACAATCTGTCTTTACTTGCTGCTCTGAAATGCATCATTGTCAGCATCTGACCCCGTTAGGTGGCTGGTAAGAGGATTTTGAAGGCCAGCAGATTTTATTTTTAAACTCTCCATATGGTTGACCTTCTCTTTTCAATGTGAGCATCATCTACAGAGAGGATCATCACATGGCAACTCTTACCCTAAACTGTTTTGAGTAATTTGGTCAACTCAAAAGTGATGCTCAGCTAAAGAACAATATGTGCAGTATGATATCCCTTTTACTTAAAAGTTTCACATAAATACATTTCATGAAATCTGTAAAGCTACAGACAAAAAAAATTAGGTTTAAACTACTAGACAGTGAGATTAAAATCATTTTTTTCAAACTGAATGTAATGTAAGGCATAAATATGATTTTCTTTTACTTTTTAAAGATTTTCATTTTATTTTTATTGGAAAGTCAGATACACAGAGAGGAAGCTCTTCCATCTGACGATTCACTCTCCAAGTGGCTGCAATGGTCAGAGCTGCGCCAATCCAAACTCAGGAGCCCAGAGTCTCTTCTTGGTCTCCCACACGAATGCAGGGTCCCAAGGCTTTGGGTCATCCTCAACTGCTTTCCCAAGCCACAATCAGGGAGCTGATGCAAAGCTGGACCACTAGGATTAGAATCAGTGCCCATATGGGATCCTGATGCATACAAGATGAGAACTTTAGCTGCAGGGCTACCGCACCAGACCACCATAAATACAATTTTTAAAATTACTTTTGTTTATATGATTTTTTGCTCAGTTTCTTGTTAACTCAAAAACAATATCTCAAACATATTTGAAATGTTAATTACCAATACCTTTGATCTCTTAATACAATATATTATGTATTTACATTTTTCAAAATTAAAAGGGATACAAACTATTTATGTGCAATTCATATTTTTAAATTCTATAACATTGATTTTGAAGATAAAAACACGTTATTTTTTTGCATTTTTTGCTTTTTTTATTTTATATATATTTTTATTATATTATTTATGTATCTGAGGTGAAGGGGGATATTGAGGGAGAATCCCCACCCAGTCTCCCACCCACCCAAGGTCCCAGATGTGGGGCATGCTGAGATACTTGCTCAAGTGGTCTTAACAGTCTTCCAGTTATGGATCGCTGCCAGCCACATCCCTTCCAGCTCGATTAGGTCATTGAAGAAGCCACTGATTGTCACAGTCCATCATGGAGTCTTCGTTTGCCCAGTATTTCGCTGCCCAACGTTTAGCTGAGGTGGTTGATTGACCTGTTCCGTCCTCCGTCCTCACCTAGCCAGGGCTCTGAGTCCAGCAGTTCGATTGGGGAGATCACCAAAGAGACTTAGAGGTATTCCCAGATCAGATTCCCGCATGTTCCAGCTAGCACTGGTTCCGGCACAGTCCATCGCCACAATCAGTTGGTGGTTGCAATCGCTGGGCTGGCTCCGTTCTCAGTCCCGACTTGCACTGGAACCAAGGGTGTTGCAGTCCAGCCTGGTTCTGCCCAGCATGCACTCGACTCTTTCATCAACCAGTGGGGTCTGAAGCCCAGTCGGGGCGACCCACAATAACTGCCACCAGGCCCGCCCCTCACCCTGGCCTGCCAGTATACATAGCAGACTAGTCCTGTCTGTCCCGCTTCCCATATGGCTCCAGTACCTGTCAATGGGCATTGAAGCTTAGTTCCCTCCAACCAACTCAACTCTCCAGCCCTCACGGATATTGCTGAGTGCCTCTCCTTCTAGCCACCCCAGCCCCCGTCCTAGTTTTCATGCCCTCTCGTGGGAGTAGTGACCCAAGAGGGGGAACCCCACCACTTCCCTCTTGGGTCTCTCTCAGCCCCGGTTTATGATCTCTTTGGGTGGTTCTGTGGTTTGACTTGACAGAATTAGCTCCCAGTGCCAGCTTCTGCCAGCTGTCTGCGGTTAAGCCCAAACAACGTTCACCCACTCCAATTTATGCTAGAACCGGCAGAAATAATCAGCCCAAGCTGGCTTTTCCCAAAACAGGTTATTTTTTATATATGAAACTTTTACATGTAAAACTAATATAAAATTATTCATCCGGCCATCTTTTCAACAAACATTTAATTGACACCTTGTGAAAAAACAAATTCAATGCTATATATATATATTTTATTTTTTAATGCTATATATTTTGCAAAACATCACACTGAAGAAGTGAAAAACCAATATGAACACATCCTGGATTTTAGTCAGGTGACAATCACAGATGTTGGCACAATATTAAACATTTGAGTAAGTTGGTGAGAATGGGGGACAAAGCTGAATATAGAGTGGAACAAGCACAGAATTCCTCACTGAGTGACCAGGAAAGGCATCCCACAAAGACGCAAATAGGTAAAATACACCTCGGTTTAAGGCCACTTGTATTGTGGATTATACCTGACAACACTCTAGGCAAAGGGATGAGCTCAGCGAAGCAGGGAGGCCACGCAAAATTTTGAAGAATAATTTTCCTTATAAGCTCTTAATCCTCAGCCTTAGAAAACAGAGGGAATTGCTTTATTTATTTCTTTTTTTTTAAAGATTTATTCATTTTATTACAGCCAGATATACACAGGGGAGGAGAGACAGAGAGGAAGATCTTCCATCTGATGATTCACTCCCCAAGTGAGCCGCAACGGGCTGATACGTGCCAATCCGAAGCCGGGAACCTGGAATCTCTTCCGGGTCTCCCACATGGGTGCAGAGTCCCAATGCATTGGGTCGTCCTCAACTGCTTTCCCAGGCCACAAGCAAGGAGCTGGATGGGAAGTGGAGCTGCCGGGATTAGAACCGGTGCCCATATGGGATCCCGGAGCTTTCAAGGCGAGGACTTTAGCCACTAGGCCACGCCACCGGGCCCGCTTTATTTATTTCTATGAGATGAGTATCAATGGGGACTAATGCTCAAAAAGACAAAACAGTGCATACTACCATCCACAGACCACATTTCATTCATCAATCTGCCTGCCACTTACATCCCTTTATAAACTTCCATTTGCTTCATGTTAGCAAACTAAGCCATACTAATATAGGTGATTTTAGATATTTGCCAAAGACAGTTTGTGAAAACAATTGAGACTAACAAAAGTCTCATCTCCTGGCAAAATTTGAATAAGAACATTTCACAGAGCTGAGGTAACTTCCCCATTCCCTGGAATGGAAGACATAAATTAAAACATTTTCCCCTTATATAACAGAGCATACTTAGAGAATACATGAACTATGAGAAAAAGCTCTCTGGTTTCAGTCATACAAAGCCCCTCGGACAAACAGTGCAGCATGGCCAGAAGGACATCTAGACTAGAGAATCAAATGAGAGAGGCTGCCCATTATTATACATTCTTACACACAGAAAAATCCACCCAAGTTGTAGTTAGTAGAAAACACTGTTTAGTTAATATTCCTAAAATCTCTGGAAATTAAGCACATACCTGGTATGTTTCACACTTGAAAATGCCTCTGTGCACAAGCATTTTTTAATGTTTGGCAGTATTTGCCCACACTGAAAATATACAAAACTGGACATACAGCATTTCTGCATCTCTAAACATAAATGCACACATACTAAAGTGAAACATGAAAGATTTCAGACAAAGTTACCACTTGCTACCTTTTCTCTCTCATTTCCCCAGCCAAAGCAAATAGAACTATCATATCATTAAATTGGTGGCAATTTTGTAATATATTAATCTGGATGAAGAACTTGTCAATGTGCTTATTTTCAAAAACCATATCTGGGAGAGAATTACTAGAAGTTTGCTCAACCATGCAATAAAAGGAACTTAGTGCCTAACACCATCTGCTGCCAACCATGCAGCAATTCTCTGAACAAGCTGCACAAGCAAGAAACTTAAGGTACTCAACAGGATGTAACCACACCTGCTGCAAATGTACACTCTGAGAGTCTTCAACAGCTTTTACAGCAACAGAACAAGCAGTAGATTGAAGGATAATCCTGTTAGTTTTACCATGTCTGTTGTATTTAATTTATCACAGTATTTCCCCCTCCCGACTGCCATGTGATGATAAAGAAAAAAAAAGAATCGTAAATTGTAGCTGTTCTTTCTCATTCAATGGTAGGCAGTTATTTTAACACAAATGACTGACACTGGACATCACTTTTCTAGAAAGGAAGTTAAAGGAACGTGTGCACCCTTCAATGGTACATCTGGTAACTACAGCTGGTATGGCTTACCATAATTTTTTCAATAATGATGTACCAAAAGTATAACAAGAAAGGAAGACCCTGTCTGAGGTCAACTGCTTGTTTTTTTCCCATGCTCACATTAAGACCTTGTAGAGTGTGGCTTTAACATGTACTATCATTTCAAATTACAACCAAAACCAGGAGCACTCCTGGCTGCTCTGGGATAGTGGCAAGTTAGCTCCTTATTAGTGTTCTCTTGCACAAAGATGGTTTGACTCCAGGTGGGGATGCAACAGATAATAATGGGGAGCCAACACAATGTACATCTATAATGCTTGAAGAATTGAAGGCACATGTGGTTCAATACATTCATATCACCAATACAGTAAGAGCAAAATTTTTTCAGATAGTCATTAAACAAGGTACATGCATTTAAGGAACAAAAATACTAAAGAAAAACTGAGGGTCTATCCCATAAAATAAACAGCACTATTTTCTATGAAAGATATAGGGACACAAAAGTCATTTTTCAGTACTTAAATATTTTAACTATTCCTCAAATAATATCTAGAAGACAAAGCGAACAGATACTAACATACAAGGATACTTCAAATAGCTCATGGGAAATAGAATTAAAAAACAAGTGCATTATAATGCAAAAAAAATATTGAAATCCATACCTATGACAAGCCTCCAAAATTTCATGGAAAACATGCATTATGAAAAAACTATGGATATAATTTAAAATTTTTGCATGAATATAAACGTACCTTTTTTTCCTACAAACTTTTTAAAGTACCTTCATACAATGTAATATGTCATAACTGGATAAACCTCACTCTATCAAAGACTTGAGGCCATGTAAAAATCTGTATCAGTGGTAAAATACCATAACCAAGAAGGCTCATAAAGAGATATGTCAACATTTCCATGGAATGGCTGGAAACACATCACAAAACCTCATAAGCTCATGACCTAAAGTATAAATTTTATTTTAAGTAAGCCAATATGTTCAACGGAAGAAAACAAAATTCAAATCTAAATATTATCATTCAAGATTAACAGGAATGCAAATCAGAAGTGATGGTTGAAGAGACCTTGTGACATTCAAACTGATCAAAAGGATTGACATAAGTGAATAGTAGTGACGTAGAAAGAAGTAGGGACAGGCAGTTGGCACAACAATGAAGAAGCTGCCTGGAACACTCAAATCCTGTACTGGAATTCCCAGATCAGATTCTGCGTTTCATTAAAAAAAAAAAAAAAAAAAAAAAACACGTTATTGAAGTAAGATGCACATATTAAGAAATGCAGTAAATGTGGATATAAAATGAGTTCACTGTTATCTAAACATACTGACAGCCAATAGCCAAACTAATAACAAAGCATGGTTAGCATCTAGCTTCTTACTAATGTGCACCGTAGCAGACAGCAGGTGATGGCACCACCATTACTTGGGTTCCTATCACTCACAGATGGGGTTCCTGGTTTGTGACTTCAGCCTGGCCACACACCACTCTAGCAGGCATCTGGACGGGGTGGGAGGTGGGGGAGGGAAGTGTAAACCAGCAGATGGTGCAGTTTGTCTGCCTTTCAAGTAAAAGCAACGTATCTAGAAAGAACTCCAAAACTCAACAGCAACAAAACAAACAATCCAGTTAAGAATGGAGCAGTTAAGAATGGAACAGGCATTTTTTAAAGGATGAAATTCCAACAGCCAACAGACATAAGAAAATGTGCAGGATCACTAACCATAAGAGAAATGTAAATAAAAACCACAAAGAGGTTACGCCTCACCAATATTAGAATGGCTATCATCCAAAATCAAAAATAACAAATGTTGGCAAGGCTATGGGGGAAAATATTAGAATGGCTATCATCAGAAATCAAAAACACCAAATGTTGGCAGGATGTGGGGTGAAAGGCACCCTTTTCCACTACTTTTATCACATTTGTATCAGATTTTATCAATAACATAATTAAAATAATATGTTCTAAATCAATGGAATTGTCCAATACAGCAACTCAGAAATGTTAAAAAAAAAAAAAAGGGGGGGGGTGGCAGAAACACTCTTAAATGAACCTAACTATCATTGTTCTTTTAGAGACACAAATTGCTCAGAAACTCAAGAGCCGACACTAACAACTTAAGAGTGATATCACAACACTGTGGGGTTTTTGTTTGGTTTGATTTTGGATTTTATTTTTTGCTTTTATGTTACACACACACACACATACACACACGCACATCAGAAGAACCTTGGACAATGACTCTCTCTCCAATTTGGCAGCAAAAACAAAAACACAGGTAAAACATTTGGCTGCATCACAATATTCTTTCTCTCTTACTCAGTCACTATATATCAATACCTCTATCTCAAATTTTATAGGACCTCTTCAAGTCATGGTGCCTCTTCCTTTTCACATTCTCTCTATATTACAAATCTGAAGCCACTCCCTTTCAAATGTGTTACAACACTTGCTATTCTGTGACTACTTCCTTAACAGGTTCTCATTTTCATAGAACTCTCTAAAGCAACATGATTTATAATCTGTCATTACTATCATACAATAAGGCTTTCAGTTTTTTTTATTTAGAAAAAAACACTTTTAGATTGCTTAATTTGGAATGCTTGTGGTAAGGTTCTAAGCTGCCCTTTATTTTCTGCAAAAGAAAAAAAAAAATGCATTCCAACTCATGAAAACGGCTATTTGAGAAATAATTGTAGAACTTAACTCAAAAAAATATATGTGTAGTTTTCTACTGACAAATACAAGCAAGAACAAGCATGCCAAAATAATCTAATGTTTTTTTTATAAAAACTTCTCCCCATTCACCTTTTGAAATTTCAAAAAAAAAACCACCTGATCAAAATCTACATGCTCACCAATATTGATATCACTTGATTCATTGTCTTGTTAATAATTTTAATGACCCTAACTTTGCTATAAGTTAGGATTTACTTTGTTTCACCAAACTGCACATACTTCCAATAAGTGGGGGATGTCATATTACATACTTCTTAACCGTAATTCTCTGGTTCTTTTTCTACACACAGCTCTTAAGGATCTTAAATCTTTCATTTCATATCAATGACCATGCCTATACTACATAACCATTGCTTGTTTCTTTTAAAAGCGAACTCATGTATTGAGTATAAGAAGAAGTGATACTACAAATGAGTACTAAGTAAGTTTCTTTTTTTTTCTTCCTTTATAGCTCAAGTTTTCCAAATGCCTTGGCAAAACTATTGAGAAAGTGCCTTTTTTATCCATGACAATATTCTGTGTCTTTTCCCACTAAATGAGAAATTGTTTCAGGGTCAACCATACCAAACAAAAGAAGAGGCAAAAACATCAAGCATCATACCCTTTAAGAGTTTGATTTGTAGTTTCTACATATAACCATCTATTTGGTGCCAGGAATGACTTGATATTACAAGTCTAATACAGACAGGTCCTGACCTCCTAACACAATAACTTATGGGAAAGTAGAGCCTCCAGGCTGATTTGACTTTTCAAGAATGTCACATGACAAGGTTAAGTAGTAGTAGTACCTTAAGAGGCCACTGGGTCATGAAAGATCAGCCTTTAGGAGTAGATTAACTCTCCACTCATGAGTGTAGCTCAGTTAACACTGGACATCAGTCTTCTCTTTCTTGTGCAAGTGCCACTTGCAGTTTCATTTTCCACAAAAACCTGAAACAATACCAGGCCCTCACCAAAGGCAACCACTTTGTTTTGGAATCCCCATATTCCAGAACCAGGAGAAACACTAAGTCTTTCTTTATAAATTATTCAGTCTCAAATTCTTTCTCATGGCAACAGGAAATCAACTAAGTAGCAGCAGCTTCAGTGTGCCAAAATGGGGTATCTTTAGATACAGTACTGTTACAAGGAAACCAATCTCACCAAAATATTGAACAATGTCACAACAGTAATTTTAAATGGATTATTATCAGAACTTAAGAGAATAATTATGAATAGACATTCATTTAAAGAGAGGTCCCTACAGTTCTAGGTGACTTCATTTAGTGCTTACAAATAAAAATACATCAACGTTTCCATCAAACATCTATTTCTAGAACACTATAGCCACACAACTTAATTTGGAATAGAACCATCATTAATATATTTATCAAAGACCATTTCTTCATAAAGTTAAGAATAAATTCATCTCAGAATGTCATATGTAGTTGAATATTACTTCTGTTTACTTTCTTCAGAAATGACTATTGATGGAACTTCTCAACATAAAATTGAGACTCTCAAAATGAATCAATAATATAAAAGTTATGATACTCTAAGATAGCAGAAAACAGTTTTAGGATAGAAATGGTAAATTAAAACTTCATAACAAAAATATTTCACATGTCATATTTCAAAATATTAATCAATGAGAGGTTTATTGTTTCTTTTCCAAATACTTGACAATATCTTTCATTTCTAAAATAACTAGAATTATTTATAACACAATTGGGAGGTTTTTAATTGGCTTTTAGTTTTCATCAGTGTCATTCTTTTGTCTTCTCTCACATGTTTCTTGCTGAACTTTTCCTCTCTTATTATTTCTTAAATATCAGTGCAACTGGTAACAAAACTTAGGATAAGCATCCATAATTTATTAAAGATTTACTAAATTTTTATTTGAATGGAAGATTTTACTGAAAAGGAGAAACAGAGGTTTTCCATTCACTGCTTCACTCCCCAAACTGCCACGACAGCCAGAGTTGAGCCAATCTCAAGATAGGAGCCAGGAACTTCTCAATCTTCTCACGTGGATGCAGGGTCCCAAGGACTTGGTCCATCCTCCTTATTTCCCAGGCAATAATCAGAAAGCTGGAATAGAAGTGGAGTAATGGGAATACAAATAGGGGTTCATATGGGATGCCAGGTGCCTCAGGGTAGTGGATTAACCTGCTTTTCCACCATACCATAATTTTAAAATGAAACATAATTTTTAAAGATTTTTTGTTTTTATTGAAAAGTCAGATAAACAGAGAGGAGGAGAGACAGATCTTCCCTCCGATGATTCACTCCCCAAAGGGCACAATGTCCAGAGCCTCACCAATCCGAAGCCAGGAGCCAGGCACCTCCTCCAGGTCTTTCAAGTGGGTGCAGGATCCCAAGGCTTTGGGCTGTCATTGACTGCTTTCCCAGACCACCGCAGGGAGCTGGATAGGAAGCAGAGCCACCAGGACACGGCCTGGAGCCCGTATGGGATCCCAGTGCATGCAAGGCGAAGACCCTAGCAGCCAGGCTACTGCACTGGGCCCATGAATAATAATTTTTTAATAATACGTAAGTACTACTGACTTCAAAATCAAGAGATGAAGATTATCTTATTGATAATATTTTCATTAGAATTAGTTCTTTGGATTTTAAATATTAGTGTTGCTAAGTTTCTGAACACCAGTTCCAAGACAGGAAGTGACAGGTGGGTTTAAGCTATAGTTCTAACTCTGAGTTTATGCTCTATTCTCAGATAGATATGATTCTATAGTAACACATTAACATTTCCTGGACAATTACTGGAGAAATAGGATTACTTTCTAAATGCATTCACTGGACAGGTACTCAGTATTTTCCTAACACCAAACGTTGTTTCTGAAGCAAAGACTTAAAAAAAACTTTTAAATCTTTAACTTCATGAAAGCTGGACTCCAGCAGCAAATATAAATGTTATGCAAATAGTTACATACATATTTATGTATGGTCATACCACCTAACTAAAAAGGAAAAACTAAGTGACAATCTCAGAAGTGTATTATCAGAAATGAAGTATACCTCCAAGTAAATAATACTACAGGTTAGATACTCAGTCTAAGTTCACTTCTGAAGTGAAGCAGAAGTGATGGAAGCAAAACAGTCCAGCTTGGAGGAAGAAAAACTACAATTCCAGGCTGACAGAAGAGCCCCAGGGTCCATGAGAAACTGAAACAACTTATCCAGCAGGAAATGTGAGCTGAGTCTCATGGGAAGATCAGCCAGTTCATGAAGTGCCCGCCCTGCAGTTAAATGTCCATACCACGGATTATGGACTTCCTCAGGGACACAAAGGGGTACAAAGGGAAGAACAACACTCTTAATTGGAAGAGTTTGGATTATGTGGTCTCTGGAGTAACAGAACAGAAAAGATAGAGAATAGATTGGGCCTGAGGACAATGTTTTTCAGGAGATAGCACTGAGTGATCTTACACAGAAGCATGATTTAACAAGACTTGGATTTGTACAAAATCTGTATTTGCTTAGGTGAAACGTGAATGAGGACACCTTCAGTAAAAGCAAAACGGGGGATACACAGGACAATGGAGTTAACAGTGCAGATGAACAGAAAGGAGCAGGTTTGGGATACAGCTGGAACACACAACGGACCAGACGTGGTGATAATGGGTGTGGAGTGGGAATGAGAGGATAGTGTTGAGAATGACTTCTCAATTCTTGAAATAAGCCATTGTAAAACCCTGGGACCATGTGCTATACGTACTGTCCTAGGAAGCACAAAAGTTTGAACCTTCATTTTCTCACAAGGGCACTAGTTAAAATAACCTAAATTAAGTTAAATCATTTCTTTAATTTCTACACAGTTATTTATATTTGCATATTCAAATCATACAAAACATTTGAATTATAAGTACTTCCCCAAAACTGTTAATTTGAAAAGTACATGCTCTCTTAACTAGTAGAAGGGATTTTTAGGAATAACCACTCCTCATTCATAATGTGATGTAAGGATTTCTCATACCACCATGACTGTCCACTTTTCATCTAAGCTACCATTTTTCTCTCAGTTGAACTTCAGTCTCCCTAAACAATCTCACTGTTCTCACCAGTCAGTTTCCCTGTTCTCACTCTCATCCCATCAGTCACAGACTCCTACTTGCAGCCATGGGTGAACCGTCACAAGCTTAAGTCGGCTTGCACCCTTCAACACCTCATTTGGAGGGAACGCTAGAATCCTAACACCCCCTCGCCTCATCTCCTCAAACCTCATTCCAACCTTTTCACTGTTCTAATCTGGCTGTTCTCTGTACCTGGCACTTTTCTCTCAAGTGCCCACACATCTACTGAACTGCTTCTGACAGATTTGAGCTTTCACTTATCATAAATGCTTGGGTTTGTTTACCATCACCTCAACAGTAATATTTGCTTACGTGACAGGAGAGGGAAAAAATGTATTTCAATGGTTTTCTATCCCACATAATCAGTTAGCCACCAGAAAGATAAGAAAGGAAAAAAACAAACAAAAAACCAAACAACAACCAAAAAAATCCTGGTTTCTACTTCCTCAGCAAAACAAACAAACAAAGAAATGTACAATTATAAAGCTGGGCAAACACAACTTAAAAAGAAAAAATAAGATACACATTACATTATGGTCACCAGGTCTTCATTATACACAAAATGATTTTTAAAACACTAAGCTTCAGAAGATTTTCCAATGATCATAAGAATCAATAAGACATAAAATCAAGAAACAGCCAAGAACAACAAATGAGCGATACAAGTAAGCCATAGTGTTACAGCCTTGGAAGGAAATAAACTGCTATGCTTAGTTGAAAGTGGTGGGGAAGAAACAGGGGGTACACACACAAAGTAAGACTGATAGAAAACTCAGAATACTCATCAAAATGCAAGTTTATGTTCTTTTCATTTCTCTTAGATTTAGACAAAGATACATAGATAGAAACAGGGAGATCCCATTAGTTGGTTCGCTTCCCAAATGCCCACAATAGCTGGGACTGGGTTAGACCATAATTAGGAGCAAGAATCTTAATCAAGGTCTCTCATGGATGGTGGCAAGCATCTTATTATTTGGACCATCATCTACTGCCTCCCAGTGTATGCTCTAAAAAAGCTGAGGGCAGATTTAGTACTTGTTTCCAGGTAATTAATCACGGGGTGCATGAATTTCAATTAGTGTCTTAACTACTAATGCAAGCACCGATGCCAATATCATTCTTTTTAAGGGTAAAAGATTACTTTCTCACAATAATGTAATTATAAATATATATGTAAATTGTTCATGTTTTATATATGTATGCATAATAAAAATAAAAACTATGATCCCACACTTGATTCAGAGAGTAGCATACCCAAACGTTAATCTTTATAACACTGAATCATTCACAAATTTTAGTTTACATTGTCTCAACAAAACTATGCAAGAGAATACACAGATCAGAAGTTTAAAAAAGAATGAGATAGGCATGTTAATTACTCAAGATGGAACATCAAAAAAAAAAAAAAAAGAAGAAGAAAGAAATCTTCTGATGCTAGAAACCAGAGAAAAAAACACCTCCAATTTAAGAAACTTAAAAATTCGAAAGGTTGTGCATATTATGTTGGAGAATATCTGACAGTAAGCTGCATGATTCAAGCAACTCACAATTAACCTTTAGGTTAAAACTCCCCATGTAGGAAGCACTGTATAATCATTTATGTTTCAAACTGATATTTTAAAGCAGGAATTAAACACTCTTGTGTAGAGAAAACAATGACATGTGTTGGGTAGGAAAACATGATCCCAACCATCCAACCTATACTGACAGAAATCTACGAACAGCTGTTTTATTTTGAAAAGGGAAATGTTCTCTGTGACCAGAACATGAATACTCTTACAGAATCCTGTTTATTGCAGTGCAATGATCTATGGTGTAGAAACACGATTCAGGTGGAAAGCATATATTTAGAATAAACACATCATTGCAGACTTGCTACTAAATGTCTTTGTATCACAGTTTCATGAGCTGCAAGAGACAACAACTCCAAGTAAACAAAATTTTCATAAAGATAAGAAAAGAAATAAGGAAAGTTTTGGATACCTATTATTGCCTGGTTTCTGGTTTTTTTTCTGAAGACGTTGAGTTAATTTTACATTTCTGAACATCAGACTCACTCAGCAGAAATTAGTTGCTTCCATACGATCTCATAGTAGTCTGAAAATTGAAACTGTTCTAGCTATAATAACTCCCAGAAACCAAAATGGGATCTACCCCCAAATTTATTAAATCACCAAAGAGAGCCCGGCACAATGGCTCAATGGCTAAATCCTCACCTTTCTAGCACCAGGATCCCATATGGGTGCCGATTCCTGTCTAGAATACTCCACTACCCTTCCAGCTCCCTGCTAATGGCGTGGGAAAGCAGCAGAGGATGGCCCAAAACCTTGGAATCCTATACCCACATGGGAGATCTGGAAGAAACTCCTGGCTCCTGGCTCCAGATTGGCTCAGTTCTGACCATTGCAGCCACTTAGGGAGTAAAACAGCAGATGAAAAATCTTTCTCTCTGTCTCGCATTCTCTCTGTAAATCTGATCTGCTTTTCCAATATAAGTAAACAAATTTTAAAAATTCCAAGATTAGCTGGGTTGTCACCTAGGAGGCTGTAACAAATAATTTTCAGGGAAAAAATGTTCTGCAATACTCAAAATACCACCCACACATCAAGTTGGATTTGGAGGGCATTCCATGCAAAGACAGAAACTTACTAATGCCTCTATTCTTGAGTGGATGAATTTAAATGTTAAAGAAATGAAATATATACTGGCAACATATTGCATTATGAAAAAACTAATATGTGATTCTTAAAAATCTTGGGGCAGGGGAATGGAAGGTTTTCTAACAGTTTGGTAAATTTCTTTCCTCAGTGGTACTCAATGCTTCCTTATAAAAGGTAAACCCAAAATATTCACTTCAAAGAAGTAGAAATTGATATTTTCCTATACAATATGTTGGTGTCTCAAAATCTATCTTCTATATGCCTGAAATGCAAAGGAAAAATGCATGTTATATGAGCTACCCATTTACATTTAAAATAAGTCAAAGTTTAAATCAATGTATCCCAAAACTACAAATTATCTCTTAAAAATGAGATTTGCATTACTTTTTATTTCTGAAGTCAGTGGCATACTCAGCTTTTCAGTGCTGAATTTCATAGTTGTACACACATATATTTTCTTCACATTTTGACAAGAACTTTGGATAATGTTTATGACGATCATGAAATACAGTAATTATAAGTATCTAACCTTGAGTTGTCAAAAGAGAGAACAATCATGTTTTAAGGGTCTAAAGGAATTTTAGAACATTTTAGCTCAGAAAGCCATTAGCAGAGTAACCTCTGAGCTCCTCAGTGTGAGGCATGGTCTTTTCTTCCTTCATAAATTCACAGGTCTGGGAAAATAAAATCTATCACAAGATGTTCATTAAGTAAGTACCCACAAATCTCACAACTCTCAAACACTAGTCCTTCTGATAGCTAGCATGCAACATACATCACATTTTGCCAATTCACTTGGCCATTACATTTCTCAATTTAAGACAAAACAAATAATCAGTTTACACAATTTCATTCAGCGTGACTAGATTGACAATTCTGACCAAAACAGAAGCCATTGTTACTGCAGTTCATGTTGTCTTATTTCTAATTGAGCTGAGAATCTGAAAAAATTGGCCCTAATCCCACCCAAATACATCAGTTGTGCCCACAGATACAAACTGCCTGAGACTTCCTGTGCTATTAAACTAGACATTTAAAAATATTTCTTTATAAACAGAAAGAAAATGAGATAAATTTTAGATAACATATTACAGGCTACTAAGAATGCTATTTTAGGGTACAGAAGGCAGAAGATTTCTCTGTGGGCTGGCAAATTTTAATACACATACAGAAAGTTGTTTTAGAAGATTACTGGAGTGTTTTGAAATTTAATTGAATAGTATCTAGGAAATGTTCAAAGTGCAATTCCTTTTATTTACATTGAAGATATGAAAACATTATATCAAGGCTACAATGTGTCATATTAAATTAAATCCTCAGTTCACTATCAATATATTCACATATTCACAAAAGTTTGTATCAAATATGTACAATATTGTAAAAACAAATTTGGATGAATCATAAACATAACTTCACTGTTTATTATATTAATCAATTTACTAACTAAAAGAAAAAATGATCTTTTCTTTTTTCAGATTTATTAATCCACTGAGAAAGGTTTAAGATAAGTCTACTAGGCTGGCACTGTGTCATGGCAGTAAAGCCCCTGTGTGTAGTGCAGGAATCCCATAGAGGAGCCTGTTGGGGTCTCAGCTGCTCCACTTACCATCCAACTCCCTACTATACCTGGGGAAGCAGCAGAGGACAGCCTCAGTCTGTAACCCAGAGGTTGTTCCTGGCTTCATGCTTGCCCAGCTCTGGCCACTGCAGCCACTGAGCGAGCGAAGACCTCTCTCCCTCTTCCCATTTCTCTCTCTCTAACGTTGCCTTTCAAGTATATAAATGAACCTTTAAAAAAGCAAAATGAAAGAAAATTAGATGGGACAATATGGTGGCATAGCATACTAATTCTCCTTTTGAAGTGCAGGCATCCCATATGGACAACCTTTTCAATTCCTGGCTGCTCAACTTCCACTAAAGCTCCCTGCTTACAGCCTGGAAAAGTAGTGGAGGATAGTTCAAGTCCTTGGGCCCCTGCACCCACATGGAACACCCAGAACAGGCTCCTGGCTTAAAATAAGCTCAGTTTTGCTGGTTGCAGTCATTTTGGGGAGTGAACCAGGAGATGGAAGGTCTCTCTGTCCCTCCTCTCTCTAAAATCGGCCTTTCAAATAAAAATAAATAAACCTTTAAAATTATTTTGAAATAAACTCTAGTAGCTAAGTTCAGGAGCTTTGGACACGCACAGCTAAATTTATACTCTGACACAGCTGTTACCCTAGGCTATTCTATCCATACCCCAATGGCCTCATTTACAAATAAAAGCTGGTATCTACTTTTAGGGCTCTTTTGCAAAACAGGTATGTCAAACATGCAGCTACGACTCTTAGAAAAATGTCTGATATTACAACAGCTGATGTTCATGCCATTGGTCCTCTTACAGAGTAAGATTTCAGGATGAGTTCAAATAGTATAGCCCACAATTTACTCTTATCCAAGAATTCAAAGGTCGAAATGAGACTGAAGCAACCTAAAAGCAATCTAACGTTATTTCTGGTTAAAATGAACAGACACAAAATGGAATCTAAAATCCTGACTGTTCCTAGTTTAAGATCATTGTTCTCAAATGCCCAGACTTAGATTTTATGTTAGAAATAAATTTGGACAAAAAGCCAGTAAGTCAATAATTGAAGAGGAACACACAGTCGGTTATTCTGAAGACTGTTCCATTGTCCTCTGGGTCTGCCAGAGAGTGATGGCATGTCCTAAGTTGAACTACAGGTACACAACCACATGGTTTGTTCGGCTCTGAGTTACACACCCTCCCACTGAGATGGAAGAACACAGCTTTGGGGACACCAGGGAAAACACTCTTCTAGGGAAAAAAAGGCAGAAAGTCACACTATATTGTCAAGAGTATGCACTGCCCACTTGGCGTAATTTCCAAAATCTCACCAAACTCTCCTCAGGGATTCCAGTTATCCGTGTAGATGCATTGCAAGAAATTTTGAAGTCAATGGTCAAAAACATCTGAAAACGATTAAAGATTTGTGTGTATCAAGATTCCTCTTCACATACACTTACTGACTTAAACTCTGAAGTGGTAAAAACAGATCCCCATGTGACAATTCAAGTTGAAATAACCCTTGTTCTCAACGCCTGCTTAATTTTTCAGAGTCTTCGCAGAATAAGAACAAGCACATCCTTATGAAAAGCAACTGAGAAGCAGGACAGTTTTCAAATGTACTATAAAAATGGCTACAAAGCTACCCCTGCGCCACAGGTAACAGTGAGGGATATGGGGCTATTAGCCCCCTGACCTACACAAAGATCAGAAAAGCAACTGGACAGCAATAATGGCGAAGGTTAAACTCACTCCTGGCTTCCAGCAAGTACGCATTAAGCTAAGATCCAGTGGCTGTGTATTTGAGAAGCCAGAGATTCCTCATTAAAAAGTACATGCTATGTTAAAGAGCAACAGGGTTCCAGAAAAATCAAATATGATATCCACCCAGAAGGATTTTATGACTCTGGAGATGGTCAACTCCTGAGTATCAATAAGACATTTAAGAATGTCTAAGAACACTTAATAGTGCAGGACAAAGTAAATTGTGAAGCAAGAAAATATGAAAACAGCAGAGCAGAAAAATTTAAAACCTATGAAGTATAAATCTGGGTTGTGAAGAACTAAAATCAATGAGGAGAAAATAAAAAAAATTAGGGAAATACTAGAAAATGCAATGAAAAGCATTTTAAAACACACAAATACAGAAAAATGGGTAAAGACATAAGTTAATCTCCTATTTGGCATACATTAAACAAGCATGAAAAGTATGCATAAAATGATTTTTAAAAAGAAGCTTAGGTTCAGTTGAGATTTCCCCATTGCAAGCGTATACCAAACATAGAGTCCAGTATCTTATTGTCCCGTCAAGTTCAACGGCTTCTTAGGTATACCCTCTCTGGTCTGAAGACAGAGCCAGCAGAGTATCATCCCAGTCAATTGAAAGCTCCAACATACCATCAGCAAAAATTTACATCATTGTGGAATTAATTGACATAGTAATGAGTAACCAATATGTTAAAAGTAAATGCGAGTTCCCAGCCACCTTCTGTGACCACCTCACCTATACTTCAATTTTAGTTTATACACAACATATAACATTCAAAACATAACATGTTATACATAACATCATATCATCTTAAATCAAGGCAAACATGTGGTGGTGGAGGAATCCACCATGGTGGGAGGGTTTGGGGAGGGGTGGGGAGAACCCAAGTATCTATGTAACTGTGTCACATAATACAATGTAATTACTGAAGTTAAATAATAAATAAGTAAAAAAAAAAAAAAAAAAAGAAATGCAAAAAAAAAAAAAACCTAGCATTATTAACTAGAATATATATATATATGTAAGGAAGAATGGAATGTCCAAAGATACAAAAATAATAGTTACAAGCATAAAACATGAAGTTTTCCTAAAAAAAAAAATAAATAAAAATAAAATAAAATAACACAAATGATCTGATTTTCATGGGACAGTTGCATTATTTTAAATGTGTGATTAGGTGCGACAGTTGATTCTATTTCCCTGATTTAAAAAATAAATTCTAATGCGGTAGAACAGCCAAAAAAAAAAAAAAAGAAGCTTAGGGCCCAGAGTGATAACCCAGCTGTTAAAGACCTCACCTTGCATGCACTGGGATCCCATGTAGGCACTAGTGCTAATCCTGGCGGCTCCGCTTCCAATCCAGCTTCCTGCTTGTGGCCCGGGAAAGCAGTCGAGTACAGCCCAAAACCTTGGAAACCTGCACCCACATGGGAGACCCAGATGAAGTTCCTGGCTCCTGGCTTTGGATCATCTCAGCTACAGCCATCGTGGGCATTTGGGGACTGAATCATCAGATGGAAGTTCTTCCTCTCTGCCTCTCCTTCTTTCTGTAGTTCTGACTTTGCAATAAACATATATGACTCTTCAGGGAAAAAAAAGGAGCATAATTTAAGGCCATAAAAAGCTGAAATCCAAACACAAAAGAAAGCCTTTCTGGATATGTTATCCTAGGCCGACAATTTTTTTCTTTCAGAATCTAGAATCCATCATTTCATTCTTTTCTTGCCTGTAAAGTTTCCTGTGAGAGATCTCCTGTGAGTTTAACTGGCGTCCCTTTATATGTCAATTGATGTTTTCCACATGCACATTTAAGGATCTTTTCCTTATGTTCAATTGAAGAGAGCTTGATGATCATGTGTCTTGGTGAAGATGGTTTTTGATCAAGCCTGTTGGGAGTTCTGTGCCCCTCCTGGATCTTATTTTCCAATTCTTCCTCCAAATTAGGGAAATTTTCCTTTATTATTTCATTAAATACATTTGCAAACTCAGCTTCTCTTTCTGCAACCTCTGGGACTCCCATAACTTTTATATTTGGCCTCTTAATAGTGTCTTTCAATTCTTGAATCCTTTTTTTGGCCTGATCCAGCTCTGCTTCCAGCTTTTTGTTTGCTTCCCCCTGATGATAGGAAATATCTTCCAATTCTGAGATTCTTTCTTCTGCTTGCTTCATTCTATTTTGGAGACTCTTCACTGTACTTTTAATTTGCTCTACTGTGTTCTTAATTGCTGATATATCAGCCTTGATTTGCTTTATTGCTTCCTTAAATTCTTTGAACTCTTGCATGAGCTTCTCATTTTTGATCAGAAGCTTTAAAATGAGATTTATGGATTCTGTATGCCCAATTTTCTCGATGTCTTCCTCAGTGAACTCTGAGGTTGGCATAGGGTTTTGCTCCTTTGCAGGGGAGTTTTCAGTATTATTTATTGTGCCTTTGTCTCTTCTTTTGTTCTTGGTCATTGTACTTCTGCTTAGCAGAGTCTTCTCCTTGGGGCAGGTTTCTAAGCTGTGTCACCCACAGGTCTACAATGCGATTTTACTTATTGCGGTTGGTACACAACTTTTTGCTAGCAGCCACTTGTGCCACTCCCTCCAGCGAGTTCCAGGTCTGGGTTCTTATGTTAGATTTCCATTGTGGTCTCCACAGCCCCAGCTCTTGGCTCACTACTCTCCACCTCCTGTAATATCGTGCAGAGGCTGCACCGCTGTCTCTGCAACCTCTCTCCCACTTCCGGCTGGAGCAGGTCCCAGGATTAGAGAGATACCAGGTGTCCTATTTGGCTAGGTTGTTGGTGGTGCTGATCTTGCAGGAACCTGTTGGCCGTTAGGTCTGGGTGTCACACAGACCTATTTTGACCCACACAACGCCATAGTCAGTATTATTTTCCTGTGGGACCAGTGCAATTCACTGAGCTCACTGAGTTCTCACTGAGCTGAACGCATGTGCAGCTCACTGTTGTCCCTGCAGTCCTAAAGCTATTGCCACAATGTACAAAATGGCACCTGATGGAACCACTACTAGAGTTCTTGATCTGCTGGCCATCAGGTCTGAGGACTACCCAGACCTGACTTGGGTGGAACCTGTAGAATGCCACGTTGCTGCAGTTCACTGAGTCAGAAATGAGTTCACTCCCAGCTGCTCAGCGTAAGCTCAGTCCTTTCCCTTGCCTTTGCCTCCTTACACAAAATGGCGCCCAATTCAGCTCTAGGGGGCTGACTGAGCTGTGAAATCCACCCTGTTCTCTTACTGCCCGTCTGGGATCTGCTGCTCTGTCTCTGCTCCTGGTCTTTGAAAATGAAATAAAATTCTTTCACAGTAAAGAAAAGTTAAAAGAATTTGCCTCTTCCATACCTGCCCTACAAATGATACTTTAAGATGTTCTCTTGACACAGAAGAGGAATAGCACCTACCAAAGCCAAAGGCAAATGGGAAGAACATCCCAGTAAAATGACAACAGAAGACTAAACCAATGAACAACCCATTCCTAAAATGACAGGACCAAAGTACCACCCATACATATTAAACTCTGAATGTAAATGGATCAAGCTCAATCAAACATCATAGATTAGCAGACTGGATTAAAAAACAAAACCCATCTATTTGTTGCTTATAGGAGACACATTTCACCAACAAAAATCAGCGGAAACTATATCGTATGGTTTGGTTATTTTCTGTTAGTTTCACCTCTTCAAAATACTTTCTTCTGATTAAATCAATGACTCATAGCATCATTTTCTTCAATAAGGTAGCAATATTTTCTGCAAGAAGGTTCTTTATTTTCATTTCTTTAGCTACACGTTAGTCATTTAATAGCATGTTATTTAACTTCTTGGTGGTGTTAATTTCTTTTTCCTTCCTAATGTTGATTTTGTTTTGTGGCTTTTCATTTAAGGGGATGTATAGTAGCCGTGTAATGGAGACTGTCATATCTAGTAACATGTCACTTAACTTCACAGCATTGTAAATTTCTATTTTTCTTTCTATTGTTGATTTTGTATTATGACTTTTCATTTAAGGGGATGTGCAATAGCTGTAAAATGGAGACTAACATCCAGATGTGAGGATACAATGTAGTATGCATTTCTACCTCCAGACAAGGATGGACTTACAATGAAACTGTTTACTATACCTTGACAATAGGATTCTGGACTCTCTGCCATTGTCCATGCCTGCAATGATGGACATATGACTGTGTATGAAGAACTATATGTTAGTAATGATATAGAGGAACTAAGTGGGAGGGGAGGGAATTGGGGAGGGGATAAGGGAAATGCCAGGAGCCTATGGAACTGTATCATAAAGTGACTGAGTATGATGAGCACTTGACTCAACTTGAGAAGGATATTTGTATGGCTAAAGCAGCAGCTTTGGAGGAAGCAGAATTAGAAAGCCTGGACCATATGACTCCTGGGCCCTACACACCTCAGCCTCCTGATTTGTATGATACCAGCACATCCCTCAGTATGTCTCGAGATGCCTCTGTATATCAAGATGAGAGCAATATTTCTGTCCTGGATATTCCCACTGCCACTGCAGAAAAGCCAGTAATTCAGGAATCTGAAAATGGAGATGGCGATCTTGTAGATGAAGAGGAGAGAGCTGTGCAACACTTTCAAGCCAGTGTCCTATATGAGGATTTGCTTATGTCTAAAGGAGAAGATGATGAGGAAGATGCTGGAAGTGATGAGGAAGGAGATAATCCTTTCTCTGCTATCCAGCTGAGTGAGAGTGGAAGTGACTCTGATGTGGGATCTGGTGGTGTAAGACCTAAACAGCCCCGTGTGCTTCAGGAGAACACAAGAATGGGCATGGAAAATGCAGAAAGCATGATGTCCTATGAGGGAGACGGCGGGGAGGCTTCCCATGGTTTGGGACAGAGAATTGGGATCTGGTAGGCTCTGTGCCACATTTAACAGACCTGCTGGACAAACTACCCGTTATTTTGTGATTTATCTGATTATGCAATGCCTTGTTCCTAAATGAATTTGAGGCAAATGACTATAGATCTTTGAAACCAACTATATGTCAGAAGCAATATGTGGTCTTATAATAAATGTGTTCTGTCCCTCCCCCATCCACCCAGGGGAAATAATAGGAAAATGGTAAGTTCCTTAAGACAAAATGGTAAGTTTCTTTTCATGCTTGGGATATGGTTCTGTGCATAGTAGGTACTCAGCAAATGTTCCTAAAGCATTGGTTCCTCAACAGTTAAATTACTGAGTACCTGCTCCAAGATAAACACTCCATCAGATCCTTTGGATGGAAAGGTAACTCAAAACATGTAAATGAATTACTGCAGTACTGTGAGATAAGTACAATTAAGAAGCTAGCTATAAAGTATAGGGTTAAATAGAGAAGTGATTATGTTTTGAAAAAAAGTTGGGAAGTCTTGTCTTCTAGAGATCATTTTTAAGCTGATTGTTGGAAGAATTAGGGACTTGCCAGATGGAAAAGTCCAGGCAGAATGTAACACAAAGTGAAAAGGCCAAAATCTAGGAATGACAGAGTGTGTTCCTAGTTTGTTTGTTTGTTTGATTGTACTGCCTTTGTTTCAGGAAGAATTTAAGGTAATTTATGTTCCAGTCTTTTCATACTGGAGTGGTTAGAGATGAGACTCAAAGGTGGCAGGAAGTATATTATCAAGAGTTTTGTAATTGATGCTTGAATATGAATTTTATATAATGGAAAACGAACCCAAGAGGACTGATAATCAGATTTGTTGTGAATTTTCTGTATATTGAATGAATGAAGATAGAAACTGAAGATTAATATGTACATTTACATGATTTCATTTTTGTAAAAGGCAAAAGTGCATTTATGTGTGTTTATAGATACTTGTATATACAAAGGAAAATGTTTCAAAGGATATACTTTAACTTGCTCACAGTGATAACCTCTGGGGAATGGAATTAGAGGGAAGGGGATTTACGTGGCTGTCTGTATACTGGGTGGGATATTGTGCTTTTATTTCTGTATTTAAATTTTTAATAAAAATGTATTATTTATAATAAAAAATAATAATAATAAAATAGGGTTGGCACCTTGGCATACTAAGTTAAGCCTCCCCCTGAAGTGATAGCATCCCATATGGTGGCCAGTTCAAGTTCCAGCCACTCCACAATGCACCTAGAAAAGCAATAGAAAATAGCCAAAGTCCTTGGGCCCGTGCAGTGAGGTGGGAAACCCAGAAGCTGTTCTTGGCTCCTGGCTTCAGAGAAGCCCAGCTGCAGCTGTTTCGGACCACTGTGGAGTGAACCAGCAAATTCAGGATCTCTTGACCTCTCAGTCTCTCTCCCCTTCTTCTCTTAAGTACGCCTTTCAAATAAAAATAAATCTTTAAAGAACTGAATCATTATATATAGAAAAAAATCATTCCAGCTCTTAAAGAAGAAAAGCAGGACAATTATAAGCATGAGACTGTGCTTCTAAAGTTTTTATTGGGGTGGCCATTATAATAAAATTAAGAAACTACTTACAAGCAAGTGCCTCTTATCAAAGCGCCAGATACAGTCCTGGCTACTTTCCTTCGAATCCAGCTTTCTGCTCATGCATCCTGGGAGGCAGCAGGTAAAGTGCCAACTGCTTGAGTCCTTGCCACCCACACTAGAGACTCGGATGACATTGCAGACTGTTGTTACTGTCTTGGCACAGGCCTGGCTATTTCAGGCATTTGAACAGTAAATCAGATCTCTGTCACAGGAGTGTTCTCACTCCGCCTTTCAAGTAGATGAAAAATAAACAAACAATTGTAAAACTTTGTTATTTGTTTATTGTGAAACTGTTGTGAATTTGGTAGATTTACCAACTATTCTACCCAACCCTAACCATTACCATTCACTGTAACAAGTCTGCTCTTGATCCCGGCTTCCTGCTAAAGCACACCCCCCAGGGATGGGGTGGAGGGGCAGCAGATGACAGCTCAAGGAGGTTGGTACCTCAAGGGAGTCACTGAGTTCCATGCCCTGGCTGCAACCTAGCTCAGTCTCTCCACTGTGGGCCTGTAAGGAATGAATCAGTGGTGCCAGCCCTCCCTCTGTCTTTCCTTTTTTTTTTTTTTCCACAAAGACTGGGAAATGGCTGCCATAAGAGTTTTGTTTTGGTTTGGTTTTTGTTTTGAAGAAGACAGCAAGTTAAAACAACGATCATTCAAGTTCAGACTAGGTGATTAGACAAAACCCTGCAGAGAACGCCAATATCCAATCATATACACAAGAGCTGTAAGAATTACGGAGGCCTAACAGAAAGCAGAAATACGGAAATGCAGTGTTCCATTAAGTTCAATGGATTGTAATAAACACGGAGAAGAGACTCACCTAAGTTGAGAGCTAAAGATACTCAAAACCCAATCAAATGATAAGTAAAGATAGAAATTTCAGGCTTGTCAATAAAAAGAAGTGAAATATAAATAGAAGAAAACATGATACCACCTTTTCAGAAGTGATGGAATCATTGACTGGAAGAGGATTCTGTGGAACTGACTAGAATTTCTAACAAGAACCCAACTGCACTGGTGTTCATGCAAACTTAACCAAGTGAAGAAGTCAACTGTAAGCTTTACATGGGAAGGGACTTCCACAAGTTGTGTGGGATCACGTAATAGTTTCCAACATGCAAAATGCTGAAACTGAATGTAAAAAAGCTTAACAGTATCATAATATGACTATTGATATGCACATTATATACACATAATGAAGTAATGGATTTGTGAGAATGTATGATATTGAGATACTGAAAAACTCAAGTCATGCCATATGCATAAGTTTAACTAATTAGATGGATAAGAAATTACTTTAAAATATGTAAAAGTTTATCAAACAGGCTACTGAAGCATTTAACAATTCAATTTAAAATGTTTCAAAGTAGCTAAGTACTTGAATTTTTAAATGATAGTATAATTATTCAAAGACTTTTCAAATATTATTGCTAAAATCTGCCATACTTGTAAAACCTATAAAAACATTCATGTTGTGCCAGAAAAGACTGTGAACCAATGTCTGAACCTGCAACCTTAATAGCTTGAATATTTAATTCAAAAGCAAAAAAAGTGTCTGAAGTCTTTTCTCCACACACAAACTATCCCAAGGGCACTAATCATTTCTTATGTTAAAATGGAACAGAGACGCTAGTGCTGCAGCACAGTGAGTTAATCTACCTCCTGGAATGCCAGCATCAAACTTCAGAGAGCCTGATCAGTGCTGACTGCTCCATTGCTGATGCACCCACCAACACACCTGGCAAAACACCGAATGCCATTTACCTGGGAGACCTGAATGGAGCTCCACACTGCTGGCTTCAGTCCTGGTTCTCAGGGAGCAACCTTTCCGTGCCTTTTTCAGTTTCTAGGTCCAATTGTGTTTCCTGGCACATTCTGCCCTCCCTGAACTATTGCAAACTCTTGTTTCTGTCACCACTTGTCCTGCTCCTGTGACTCTAATTCCTCCTGTTTTCTTCTTATAAGGACACAGCAGTCCTCGGCTCATGGTCCACCCTCTCCATCTTCAACGGCAGCAACAGGATTTAGACCCACCCATTTGTATCCTGACCCTACTAGGAAAGCTGAAAACCCTCAAAAGTATTTGGGACTGGATTGGTTCCACCAGGCTAACCCACATTAATCTATCTCAAAATTCTCAATTTATTCACATCTGCCAAGTATTTTTTGCCATCTAAGGTATCATTTGTAAGTTCTACAGATTAGGGTATACACCACCAAGGTTATTATTCAGATTTCAATTTATTAGAATTTTACAATTTTCACAGTAAAGGGCAAATAATTAGTTAATGGAAGTACAGAAAATATATTTTCTTTCATTGGGAAAATTTTCAACAGAGATGATTATGTAAACTTAAGTTCCTTTCCAAGTGGCTTTAAAACATTGACTTGTATCATTTTTCAGGAGCCAGAGCTTACAATGTTATGATTTCCAAACCTATAATTCTTAATACTATTCCAACAGTATATTCATAAGCATAAACTAAGTGTACAGTCATAGACACAACTCCTTGCTTCATCTAAGCATACCTTTAGAGAATATGAGTTACAGCTTATGTATTATTATTTTGGGATAACAAATTTTCCAAAAGCTTATCTTTTTTACTACCTACATATTTTTAAAAGAAAAATGGGTTTTCCAAATATTCAAGTATATTTGTGCACAGTTTCTCTCCTTTCATATTTTAAACTACTGTTTATTTATTTGAGAGTCAGAGAGGAAAAAAATACGGAAAAAAAACAGAGCGAGTTCCTAAGTGCTGGTTCATTTCACAAATTCTCACAGGGGCCAAGGCTAGCCCAGTTCAGTGCCAGGTATGGCAGGAACCCAAGTAACTTCAGGCATCACTCCTGCCTCCCAGAGTCTGCTTTGGCAGGAGCTGGAGTCAGGAGATAGAGGAGAGACTCGAACCCCAGGCATTGCAATATGAAATACAGCTGTCTTAACTATGACGCTGAGTTTGGGAGAGACCATCTACTGCCTGATCGCCCTGTACATGGCTTCATAGCCCAAAAATAAATGAGTTAGGCGGTCCAGGACTGGTTTGCGTTTGCCATTGAATCCTTTGAAATATATATATATATATATATATATTTCAAACATAAAACATATACATATATATAACAAAAGCTGTTGGCCAAAGGGTAATAAAAGGCTTGTTTCACTGTATTTTAATGTATTTTTTGCAGTTTTTAGCTGAAAACTTTATTTTTTATCAGCAATCTAAAATAATTCTGAGACAAAAGGAATGCACTGGGACTATTTGGACAAAGTGGTTAACTTTGTGAACTGGCTCAATTTCTCTCTATTGGTCCATCCTTACCATAGGTTTGCTTTTGCTCCTTATTCTTCCAAAGAATTGAATAAACTGTAGGGCATGCAAGATCTAGTTCTTCCTTCTTTGAAAATCTATGTGAGCCATTGTATTAACTTAATATTCAAAATCTCTATCCCAGATGACTACAGCACCTTCTGCATTAGTAGATAAAAGTTAACATCTGTTATAGAGAAGGGCAAAGTGCCTTCCCGTGCAGAGGCAATTTTGAAGCAGATTAATTATTCCTCAGCACTTGTAACCTGGTAAAGAGAAACTAAGCATGAGAGATTGAAATTATAGCTTTCAAGAAACAACTTATGCCCTGTGTTCTAATAGCTAAAGATGGGTGATCTCAAGATAACCTTTATAGGGCACAGTACTTGACCAGCAGCTAACTTGTAAACTCAGACTTCTACTATAACTGGACAGTTCCGTTGCCTTTTATCAACAGAAGACTACCAAGTAGTCACATCAAAAAAGAACTCTCCGTGTAATTTTTCCATTGTGTTAAAGCTTCAAAGCTTTCTAATGTCTCAAACAAAGGCAATATTTCAGGCACTTCCTAGTCAATTAGAAATAACTACTTTACTATACATTGGACAGCAGTCATTAAAGAATGAAACCTCTAGGCTGAAGTCAATTACAAGGGTGTTTTATGTCAAATTACACACACACACAAACTACACTTTTTGTTAAGCCTGAAGATAATATCATTAGTTACAAGGGAAACATTGGTCTTAGTCCTACACAGACACAATGCAAAGAAATGGAAAGCTTTCCAACATGGCTAGCACTACTAATATGGAAAGAAAATTTTCACCTGGCTTATGCACTAGCAGAATTAAATTTACAGTGATGTGCATTCACTCATAATTGCCACAAACAAATAATGCACAAAAAGCAGAAAAGTGGTTTGCAAAGCGTAAGTCTTTGCGAATGGGCAATACAATCACAATTTGAAAAAAGCAACCACTAAAAGATATTTTTCTTAAGGAAACTTTATTATTTTCACTGGGACCTAAGATTCATTACCTACACTGGTTTTGAGCCCTAACATCAACAATATAGTCTTATAACAATTTCTTCTTACAGAACTCTTCCATTTCCACTCCTCACTAGAAGATTTTGAATCAACTTGCATCAATTTAATTACACACAGTAATTTAACTTTTTGGGGAAAATGAAAGTGGCACATGAAAATTTAACCATGATTTTGTTACTGGAGCATAGCGACAGCAAATTCCAAACCAATTCTGCTACAAAACAGATTCTTTATTTTGAAAACAACAACACAGGGTTGGTATTTGGCAGAGACATTAACATGCTTTTTGGGACACCCAAATCTTGGAGTATCTGAGTTTTGAGTCCTTGACACTATTTACGATTCCAGTTTCTAGTCTAGATGCACTCTAAGAGGCAGCAGATGATGGCTAATATACTTGGGCTCCTGCCCCCCACCCATATGGGAGACCGGACTTGAATTTCTTTCTCCTGGCTTCAGCTTCACCTAGTCCTGGCTGCTGCAGGCCCTTGGGGAATCTACAAATGAGCGATCTGTACCCTTCCTTCTTCTCCCTCTGTCTTGGTTTCTTTTCTTTCCTAATAAACAAACAAATAAAAATTTAAATTCCATGTCTTTGCTGGGGTGAAAATGAGTGTCACCAACACAGGCACTCATGTCTGACTACTGACAATATCTATAATGACAGTTCATTTCTAAAGTTCATTATTTTTATAATCAGTACAGGAGCTGGGGTGAGAGTCTTTCAATCAGTAAAAAAAAAAATTAGAGACCTCCCATAGCAGTAGCCTCCAAAGTAACTACAATTCTCACCAACAATGAATCACAATGTGAATTGCAGATGAGGGAAGGCTACCAAACTAAGCAAAATTTAGACTAACACAGACAATACCACACTGTCAAGGCTAAAGTGTTTTTAAATCTCAGGCAATATAAAGAAGTTTAGCAGTTCCCCACACACACAAATTCAAAACTCTCTCTATAAATCCATAAATCCAAGGTCATTCCAGTAACAGAATGAATTACCCGAGAGGATGAGTAAGGGTGTTGGCTTTTACTAAGTGGCTGTGTGAATTGGGGTAGATGACTGAACCTCTGTGGCCTTCAGTTCCTTCTTTCACAAAATGGAGATAAGACGATTATCTCAAATGGCTGTCATTAGAATCAGAAATGATAAAAAGAAGAACAGCCTCAGACTGGCACACAGATTAAATGTCAGGCAGTTTTGTTCCTGGAGGTTTCCCCCAGCTGGCCACTGTAACGTGACAGAAGCTTCCAGTTGAAGGTCCTTGGCCACCTTTGGAATTTTCCACAGGATCCTCTGAAACTCTATTCACCACAAACCCATGTCCTTGGAACAAACTCATCCTAAAACTCTCACAGACACTCATAAAAACAAAAAAAAAAACAAAAAAAAAAACACCTCACCTGTCACACTCATAAAACCTTCTTAGCTTATAAAAGCCCACTATTTTCCCCAGCTCATTTTTTAAAATACTGAATGATCCACAGCTGTTTTCCACAAAACACTAATTGTGGTTAAGTGGTTTTGAACTCTGAGGTTACTATTCTGCAAATCTAACAAAAACTATCCTAAATAATGACAACTCAGTTGTTCACACGTGTGCTTGGCTGCAACAGTCCATATCAGAGATACAAAGGACACTAAGTGCAAATACTGTACCAGCTTGCACCATGGAAACCACACAGGTGGCTCAAAATGGACAGCCAAGCTCACCTTTCCGTCAACTGGGAAACTTTCCACTGTCTCACTTTAATTACTCAGTCCTGTGGCAAAAAAAAATCACTCTCAGATCCCAAATTCCTTCCAGTTCCTACACCATATGCCTATGTGTGCTCCTCACTGAAGTTTGGTCATGAGGTCCTAGATTCCAAAAGGAAAACATCCATTTCTAGTTATTCTAAGAACTCCTGTTGCCAAAGCCCTAGTTAACCAGGAGTCCAACATCATTTCTCAATAAACTGAAGAGTTAAATGAAGAAGGGTGATGAGGAATGTTCACACCTCATTGATTTTTTTTAAGTATCCTGAATTAACATTTAACCAACAGTACAGATTGATAGCATAAGTCAATCAATCAAATTCCCTAGAATTTGGTTCAAGCACCTGACTTAGAATTGAAACCCTGGTCTCTGACAATTATCAATTCAAAACAAAGAGTCAGTTCCACAATTATTCACTCATTATTATACCATTAATTAGAATGATTCAGACAATTCAGGAAAAGGTTTTGATTTTCTAATTTACCCAACACCAACAGTTTAAAAATCTTCAATACCTTACTCTAATGGATTAGTTCTTACTACTTATTAATGAAAAACATGTTGGTTATTTAAAAAGTTTGAAATTACAATTACATGGCTGAATATAATTTTCAAACAAAAAAATTTCAAAGTCAACCTAAACTATTTACAAAAAAAATATTAAAGGTAAGGCCATTTAATGGTGTATGCACTTCATATTTGAATAAATTAATGTGTAAATTGTTTTTGTTTGTGATATAACAGATTGGGCCTTGAGTACAATCTTTTATATTCTTTTTATTCTACTGTTTGTAAAAAACAAAATGCTCTTGGAGCCAAAGCCTGGAGCCAGGAGCTTTTTCCGGGTCCCCCACATGGATGCAAGGTCCCAAGGCTTCGAGCCATCCTCTACTGCTTTCCCAGGCCACAAGAAGGAAGCCGGAAAGGAAGTGGAACATCTGGGATACAAACCAGCACCCATATGGGATCCCAGTGCATGGAAGGTGAGGACTTCAGCCACTTGGCTATCACTCCGGGCCCTAGGCATGACGTTTAATGCATGTCATAGCCCCTCCAACATTTGGTTAAAACGAAATAATGAAATAAACACAGTACAACCTTATATGGATTAATGAAAAAAGTGTTTCATAAACTCAAGAATATAGTTATTGCCAATCTGTACGTTGTAGTTTTTATGAAAGATTTTTTAAAAGTAAACAGAAGAGCAGAGCTTATTGCAAGGCAAATGGATAGTACATGTTCAGGCATGAATGCAGACAAGATTTTTTTTAAAGAACAAAATAATATATTGCCCAAACACTGAGGTCTTAAATGTTCTATATACATCTTACTTCATCCTAGTTGCCTTTCAAGACAGATTCCATTTGCTTTTTATGCAGACAAAATCTGAGGCTTGGATAGAGAGCTGAGTAACAACTAGAAAGAAGCAAAGCCAAGAATGAAAGCTGAATGGTTTTCTTCTAGAAGCCTGTGGTTTTAAGGTTTTACATAGACTAGTCTACTGCTGTGCAACTAGATAGTCAGTAGTATAAATGACAGTTCTTTCCTATGATTAACAGTGACATTTAAAAGATGAACCAAGGGATAATGAATTAATGAGACAAATCATATGGCTGAAAAAATGACATTCAGGTATCTAATGGGTCATCACAGAAAACCTGGCAAGTCTTTAATATCCAAAACACATTAACAATTCACATAACTCAATAGTAAGAAAACAAATAACCGAATGTTACAATGGGCAAAAGACCTAATCCTTTCTCAAAAGGCCCTGTAGTCAACTGGTACATATTAACATGCTCATCATCACTAAACATTAGAAAAATGAAAATTAAAGTCATCAGGAGATAATCACCTCTTATCAGTTAGGAGAACTATTACAAAAAATACGAAAGGTATTAGTGAGGACATAAAAAAAGTGGATCCTTTTGGGTAGGAATACAAATTTGTGTGTGCATTTTGGAAAACCATGTGGAAGTTCATCAAAAAGTTTGGAAACAACTGGAAAATGACCTCCCAATGCTACTACGGGGTTTTACAGTGAAAGAAAATGAAATCGGGATGTTGAGGGATCTGTAATTCACTGCAGCATCATCTACAATGGCCAAAAAATGGATTCAACCACAGCATCACTCAACTGATGAATGCATAAAGAAGATGTGATTCATATATGCACATATATGTAATGAAATATTATTCAGTCTTTAAAAATAAAGAGATCTTACCATTGCAACAAGAATGAACCTGAAAGACATTATGGTTAAGTGAAATAAGCCAGACACAGAAAGACAACTATTGGGCCCAGTAGGATAGCCTAGTGACTAAAGTCCTCACCTTGCATGCACCGGGATCCCATATGAGTGCCGGTTCGTATAACAGATGTTCCACTTCCCTTCCAGCTTCCTGCTTGTGACCTGGGAAAGCAATAGAGGACCGCCCAAAGCCTTGGAAACCTGCGTACACATGAGAGACCGGGAAAAAGCTCCTGGCACCTGGCTTTAGATCGGCTCAGCTCTGGCCCATGCAGTCACTTGGAGAGTGAACCAGTGGATGAAAGATCTTAATTTCTGTCTCTCCTCCTCTCTGTAAATCCAACTTTGCAATAAAAATAAATAAATAAATATTTTTTAAAAAGACAAATATGACTTGTTTCCTTTCATATAGAACATTTTAGAAAGCTGAACTGAGAAAAGCATAGGGTCTAATACTGGTTTCCAGGGGCTAGGTGGATTAGGGTATAAGAACGGGTAGAGTTTGATCAAAGCATAAAAAATTTTAATTAGACTGGGTAAGTTTCAGAGATGTAGTGTGTAACATGACTACTATACTTAATAGAAATGTTTTTGTATCCTGAAAATTGCTAAGATAGTACACCTTGAATGCTCTCTTCACACACACACACACATAAGCCAGTGGATATATTAAGTTTATTCAAAAACCATATACAGTCATATATATTTTTTACTGATCCAACTATATAACAAATAAAACTAGTATAGAAAAATCTTGTAGTACTACTTTTGTCTGCAATATTGACCGGTAGAGCTATCAAAACAAAAAAATCCCCTTGGCACGGTGGCCTAGCAGCTAATATCCTCGCCTTGAACGTGCCAGGATACCATAGGTTCTAATTCTCGTGGCCCCACTTCCCATCCAGCTCCCTGCTTGTGGCCTGGGAAAGCAGTCGAGGATGGCACAAAGCCTTGGGATCCAGAATATGCATGGGAGACCTGGAGGAAGTTCCTGGCTCCTGGCTTCAGATAGGCGCAGCACTGGCTGTTGCAGTCACCTGGGGAGTGAATCATAGATGGAAGATCTTCCTGTCTCTCCTTCTCTCTGTATACATGACTTTGCAATAAAAATAAAATAAACCTTTCTTAAAAATCAAATACTAATTTACAAAAGCACACTAAATCACTTTCCTAATATATCCAAACGAAGCCCAACTACACACCATATGTAAAGTTGGATCAACAAGCTATTAGATGTTTTTTTTTTCAGATGGTGATAAACATTAACTCCCAATGATCAACTGCCCAATTCAGTTAAGATGCTGAAATGAGAAATGGCAGTTCTTTAGTGTTTCTGCTTTCTGACCTGCTCAATATGCTTTTAGATAACTAGATACTTTTATGATTGTTCTCCATTCCTGCTCCTGAGTCATCTCTCCAACTCCACAAGAACATCATGTAAATTACTATTTTCTCAAAACCCTTTATAGCATACCATTCCTATGCAGAACTGACACAGTACCAAGCAAATAATCTGAAAAACAAGAAACTCATGATGACTACAGTTATTTACATCTCTGCAATGTCCATTCTTTTTCCCATTTTCTCAATAACCTGAGCAACTACTAAAGTTGAAAGATCACCTAGTTGCAGGGACTTTGGGTGTAGGGGGAAAAAAATCAAACCAAAGTTTAAAACAAATCTGCATGCTGAAATACAGTTCGATGGCCACAAGATTAACACTCCATACATAAGTCAATCTCCCCAACTCCAAATTAGTGAACGATGCAAATAAAATTGTGTTTTTTCCAAAATAAGTTGACAAAGTTACAACTAATAAAGAACAGTAATGTCTCTTTTGTTAAAAAGACACATAGCAGTCCACAATATCATTTATTGTGTACACTCACATATTCACTCATATTTTCATACTTTTAGTTCAGTTAACATATATGTGGGAAATGTGGCTGTAACAACTAAGAAAGAAGTATTCAAATAATCTTGAAATTGTGCCCAAATACAAGCAACAAATTCAATAAATTCTTCATCACACAAATTTACTCAGAATAGCAATGAACCAATGAAGGGTACATAATATTTTTCACTTTTCACAAAATAAAGTGAACAAAATTCCTGAATGATTTCATATTTAGAAACCTAAGCTTCATACTTGCCAACACTGTTGCACTGCTGGACCAACTGACTAAAGCCAAATAAAACCTTTAGCCAATATGGAAGAAACCTTATAGGAAACAACAAATATGAAAAGGCATGATTATTTCTGAATATGTGGTGTTGTTACACTTTTTCTTACCTTAATGACTCTTTGAATTCTGGGGTTCCTTAATGGTCTTAGGGACACATAATTAAAGACTTTTTATACATCATTACTCTTGCATCTGAGTGAGTCAAGAATAAATTAGACTACATAATGTCAATTTATTTGCTGCCAAATAACTCCAAATGTCATCATCATTATTGGTTTCCAGAGGTCCCCAACTAGTTAGTTGACAATATCACAAGAATTCCTGGGGAGAATATTACCTACTTTCATAGTCAAAAAGTATTCTGAATATATTTGTGAACAAAATAATTATGTTCTTTGCATCTGATTCCATCAATATTAAAGAGGAAAAAAATAATGCATTCATTTTTAATGTTTTTTCTCTTCGAATTCATGCTAACATATAAGTGGTTGAAATCTCATTTTCAAAATTTCTCTAAATTAATGCTATCTTTAAAAACACCCTATATTCCACCATCATATCACAACCATGTTTATCTAGGCTTAAATCTTTCAGATTGACAACTGAAGGAGGTTAAACGCCAACAGATAAATTATCCCCAAAACATAAAAGCAAATATAAAAATAAGACCATAACCCAACTTACCTACTTTTAATCTAGTCTGATATCAACAATGTTGCCTTGATTACTATACTAGTTTCTTATGAAATATGTGGGGTTTTTTTAGTACAGATCAGATGTTTCCTGAAGAAATTCTGTAAGGTTCAAGTAGGCTATTTCAACACTCAACTAGTTCTAACATTTACTCTCTTACACAGGCAGGGGGAGGATAATGTGACTCAGGTCTATGGCTGTATTTGTTTTTAATATTATAATTTTAATCATATATTGAGATGGCTAAGATAACAAAAATAATTTGCTAATAACAAAGTATGTCAGTCATTAAAGATTTAGAATCAGGAGTGGGAAAGCCTTCTACTAACAACAGTCATTTGCACATTTATAACATCATTTGCAGACCATACAAAGTTACCAACTTAAAATTCAGCGTGGTATAGATTTACTGACTTTCAAAACCTGCCAGAAGCTGCCTTGGCAAGAACAGATTAAATGACTCCGTAGGTGTATACAGCCCATGAGCTGGACAATCCCCATCCCTGACAGGTGATTGACAATATCACTAATTGTGGACATATTTACCATGTAGAAAACTTAATTATTTATACATATTATCTTTAATATTAAAGTATTATAATACATTAAAGACTTACAGATCTTTTTAAATTACTTGCATGAGGTCATTAAAGATCATTCATTCACACATTTAAGACCTATATATAATCATCTTCCCCCTCAAAAGAGCAATAATAATTGACAAAAATAAAGTTAAATCTCCTTTAATAGTTTTAACTTTTTAAAAAAATTTTTTGAGGAGCATAAAGAGGGAGAAATAGTGTGAGACAGTGTACCCAACTGCTGGTTCACTCCGCAAATGCCTGCTAAAGACAAAGAGTCGGGCCAAAGCTGGGCACTAAGAGTTCTACCCAGACTCCCACAGGCAGCCATCTCCTGCTGAGTCCCAGGGCGCGGAGCTAGAAGCTGGAATCAAAAGCACAGCCAAGCATGGAACCCAGGCACCCTCACGTGACAGGCAGGCCAAAAGCCTCTTCACCCTTAACAACTGCAATAGAACTGGGGAAGCTGAACTTTCGCTCTCCTCAAGTATGAGGGCAAGCTTTTCAACTTCATTAATCATTTTCTAAATCCATAACATCACCATCCTACACACTACAGTTCTATTCATTCAAATTTATCTCAGTCCTCAATCTAATGACTCACATTAATTCATGTATTTGTCAAAACAGAAAACCATTTAAGTGTTTCCAGTGCAAATTCTGCAAAGTTGGCTATCTTTAACTTTGCTATATCAAGGGAATAATATTCTCTGCCAAAACTGGTAAATGACATACACCATCAAGAAAAAGGCATCCTGTCTCTGCACTGCTAGCACAATGTAGAGCTGCTTTTATGGACAGTGGGATACATGATGAAACCCCATTTTTTAAACCAGCAATACAAAATGTAAAACAGTAAGTGGAGACTATACATAAATACTAAGACTTCAAAAAAACCACCTAAGCCCTTTAATAATACACTCTATGTAAAAATGCATTACCCATGTACATATACTACGTAACTCCAATATTATCCTCTTATACAGTTAAATCTGAAAAAATAAATTTTTAATATCGACAGTATTAGAATATGAAAATCATTTAATGAAAAGGCAAATTTATATTTCATCTTCAAACAAGAAATCAGTAATCATACAATATGCCCAAATACAAAATTAGAGGAAAAAAACATCTGTATATGTCTGTGATTCAAGCAGCATCCTTTACCTAAAAGCATTTTGTTGTTCAACAGGCATTAGATTGGTCAATCAGTTAATCACTTCCATCTCTCAATCTGTTTAGCAGTAGAGTAACTCGGGTCAACAATAAAAAGATAAATTATACTGCAACTGGTAAGAAAACAATGTAAAATTAAGAAAATGAAACAATTACATGACAAATGCTATTCTGAAACCAATGCATTAACTTGCATTAACTTCTTTAATAAGTAGTGAGCTATCTTTTAGCAAAATCTCACCAGGCTGGGGATGCAGTTTTTGACACCAGCATCCCATATGACAGCCTTGGTTCCAGTCCCAACAATTCTGCTTCTGGTTGAGCTTCTTGCTAATCAGCCTGGGAAAGAAGCCAAACACAGCCCAAGTTCTTAGTCCTAATGCCACCAACATGAGAGATCTGGAAGGAGTTCCAAGCCTCCGGCTTCAGCTTGGCACAACCCTGGCTACTGTGGCCATCTTAGAGAGTGAAACAGCAGACAGAAATTCTTTCTCCCCATTACTCTCTGTCACTTTGCCTTTCAAATAAATACTTTGTAAAGAAAAAAAAAAAAAACTCATTCTAATTTCTTCAGCCAGAAAGATGAGTGTGCAAAGCGAAACTAGATGTCAGGAGCTTTAGAGGTGTTATTATCCAAGTAAACTCAGGATTACTTCTAATAAGGAATAGCCAAAATAATCAGTTAATAATTTCATCACACATTCCTAAATTTATGCTGCTTGCATTTTTTCAGAAGTGTGTATGAACGAGAAACAGAATATGTACAAAAAAAAATACCATGAGACCACAGAAATTCTTCCTTTGGAATGTTGTTCCCTGCTTCAAAACAGTATCTTCTTAGACTCCAAATTCAAGGTTCCTTTGATAGCAGAAAGCAAAAGTGTTTCAAAATGAGGTTCAATATTGTCATTATTTTGTTACCTTTCTGAAAAGAAGAGTCATGTACAGGAAATAACAGAACACATATCTTTGTATACACCCAGGCTTCAGTGTTACATATCTGTAAAGTAACTGAATACATAATATAACCCTCAATCAACATTTCACAAAAAGAAGTAATGACATGGGCCTGGTAGCTTGGCCTAGTGGCTAATATCCTCGCCTTGAACGCCCCAGGATCCCATATGGGCGCCGGTTCTAATCCTGGCAGCTCCACTTCCCATCCAGCTCCCTGCTTGTGGCCTGGGAAAGCAGTTGAGGACGGGCCAATGCTTTGGGATCCTGCACCCCTGAGGGAGACCTGGAGGAAGTTCCTGGCTCCTGGCTCTTGGCTCTGGATGGGCACAGCACCGGCCGTTGCACTCACTTGGGGAGTAAATCATCAGACGAAAGATCTTCCTCTCTATCTCTCCTCCTCTCTGTATATTTGACTTTATAATAAAAATAAATCTTTAAAAAAAAAGTAATAACATATATTCACACAATGTTACATACAAAAAAGGTTACACTTTTCAAAAATTAAAATTAAAAATTATATATATTATATGTTTTATATATATAATGATTTAGTTATTATTAAGTATCATCCAGGGCATATTAGCCTATTATAAATTCTTTTTTTCTGAATCATCATCAAAATTTTTCAAGTACAATCATATGTTGGCTACTTTTTAAATTCATGTATTTAAAGAAAAGTTATATCCTAAATTCTAAGAGACAATAGTAACTCAAAGGTCAGTGTCTCCAGGACAGTATATCTCATATTCAGCCTGGCTGCAATTCAGTCTCTCATCTCATAGAAAATGTCACAAAAATATTACTGAAATCAACCAAATTTCCCTCTAATACTTCTGAAGATATACACCACTATGGTCTATGTTAGAATTTAAGGAGCTCCTGAACAAATTGCATTCAAAACCTCTTAACACAGTATAAAGAAATACAGGATGAAGGTTCCGAAAATCGGGAAAACCTTCTAACATGAAATCCAGGTGACTCTAGCCTATATTAAGAGTTGTAACCGTCATTTTCTCCCTTTGCATATTCATTTCTTCTCTCTCTTTCCCTCAAGCTTTCCTTCCATCTCTTTTCTGTCATTGGGTCTTCTTGGTTAATGTCTAAATAGAGCACGTGAAGAAGAATAGAAATAGACAACAAAAGGACCTCTCCTCACTTCCACATGGACACATCCCGCCATGCCTACTGTCACCCAGCAGAGATTGTTTTTAGCATGTAATGGAGTCTCAAGGCCCATTCTGGTTGGGGCAATAATGTATCCTGAAATAGCAAACAGAATATAGAAAATGTTGTGTCTACAGCCAAAACCCAGAACAAATTTACTTAGTATTTTGTAAATAATTCTCCAATTCACATATCTAAATCTGTTTGCCATAACCTTCCAAAAATCAAAATGACCCCTTTCTCTTGGCAATCTCAAGCAAACCTTTCAAAGTTGTTTTTCAAGAAAGAAAACTTACCAGAATAATTCAAAAGCAAAGGGCTGCCCCTTTAGAAATTAATTGCCAGGGTTGCTAATGTTCCCTTTCCAGGTCTCTCCCCCAGTCTTGGCTCCAATTCTAAGCAGCTCACAGCCAAACCAACTCCAGTTTTCTTTCAGTCATAACATTTTTGGCATTCTAAAGCATCCCCCACACAGCAAATCCATCTTTCAGATGTTCTTGGTATGATAACTCCATGAGAAGAGTACTGAGGTTTCTAGTAATCTGAGTTCACTTTAATGTCAAGGCCTTCTCATAATCACACCTTCTCTAAATACCATAGTCCCTACCCTCAGCCCACCGCAATCCAGGGGTGCCCATAACCCCGCTCCCTTGCGCTCACATCACTCTCTCTAAATAATTTCCCTGTTGGTGGCAAGTGAAACTACCAGTCCTCTCTCTATGCAAAATCCTAACTCCCAATTTCTTAAACTCTCTTCATCAACTCCATCAAGGAGAGAGAGAGAGAGAATGTATGTGTGCGTGTGCGTTTTAAAGATGGTGGATGAGAAAGTCTGTTCACATTTATTTAAGTCCACTTGAATATTTTGTCACATCACTTGCTTTAGATAGCCCTTATCTATATTCCTGCTAAACTGTAGTCCTTTTATTTTCCACTTGCTAAACTTTATTTCCTGATGCCTTAAACCTGACTATAAAGCAAATAATAACTGTTATCACAAAAAGTAAAAATGGGGGAGGGGCAGGAAGGGAGAAAGAAAGGGAGGGAACAAAACATCATTACATCCTTAGATTTGTAGTATGAATTATATTAAATTTTACCTTTACATTAATTCAAAAAGTAAATTAAAGGGAGGAAAAAACCCTTCACACTCTAAAAGTAAAAAAAAAAAAAAAAAAAAGGAAAGGAATCACAATTGCTCAGAGCTGCATAAGGTATTTTAGGGAATTCGTGTTTGTGCTTAGGCAGTACTGCATTTGAGTGAGCCCCAAGCAGAGACGCAGTGACCACGGTCTCAGCGGATAAGGCTCTCGCTGCCTAGGTGACAGTTCTGTTGGCCCACAACGCACAGTCCTTGACACTGAGGGACGTGTGCGCCCTGGGATGAACTGTGTCTCTTTCATAGAAGCTGCCAACAGCTGAAGATTACACATGTGAAGTAAAACGTCACTCCTTTCACTCAACAAAATTTGCTGGCTCTTAGGGTTATCTTTGTCTGGTCTTCAGAACTTTCACAACTTCCTAGATTAATGATCTCCCCCTCCACCCCTCCCAGGGACTTTCCTAAATGCACCTGAGCTCAGTGAGTCACAACTCAAAACCCTCCAGGTTTGGCAAACACCTTTCAGAGAGCTTAAAGCGCGCAATTCATGACTATTCAAGAGATCATTGCTAGGCAGTGCTGGCCAGACCTTCAGGACTGAAATTCTGCACCTTTTAGTGACCTCTCTCTCTGCCCCTCCCCCAAACCCTGGCTGTTTTTACTAAGAAGACTAGTGCCACCATGCCCCCCACCTGCAGACACCCTCATCACTGCTTTCCTGCCAGTATCCCTCCAGAGGGCTACAAGACAACCTGAAAAAGCAGACTAGAACTGTACACGGAGGTGGGCACCCTGAGTCCTCCCGGGGTGGCCTGGTCAAGGACCAACGGCGCTTTTCTAACATGATTTTTCTGGTCACTGTCTAGAGTCCCACCGCCTCAGAACCAAGGGCACACTGCCTCCTGGGTACCACTGCACATCACCCCACCACGTCAATGTACCAGTCACTGTCCCAGGGATGACAAAGAAGCTGCAACTTTGCGGTTCTGACTTTGGAAATGTTGTCCCAATGCTCTTACAACGGTTGGGACCAAAAGACCAGAAGGACTTGGGTCACTGGGGGTCTGGTCACTTGTTTGCACAACTGGCCTAGTCAATCATCCTCTCTTAAACACCCAGTTGACAGGTGAGAAATTCCTCGGTCCCAGGTCACTCCAGGAACTCCTAAGCAGCAGTCTGGGCTGGGACATGGGTCTGGAGAGGAAAGGAGTGGTGTTGTAACCTTACAGAGCTCTTCCTGGGGGTGGGGGGACACTCCGGGCCAGGCAGGCGGGAGGTCCCCAATGCCAGGAATGCACTGGTCCAGGCTCTGCAGGGAAGGAAAGGGGGTGGGGGAGCCACCAAGTCCCTAGAGGACGGCGAAGTGCTACCAGAACAGGACAAGATGCGTGGAAATGTTCCAGGACGAATGAACAAGAGGATACAGACTGGCGACAACTCGGGGACTGGAAAGGCAAGGGGCGAGGAGAAGATGAGGCAACAAGGAATGCAGTGCCTCAGGCGCCGGCGTCCAAGCCCAGCCGGCCGGTGCCAGTGCCTTCCCGAGCCCCGGAGAGATTGGCTCCTGCCGAGCCCCCTCAGCCGGAAAGTTGGCAGCCAGGTCCGGGAGGGCAGCGCCCCCCTGCACGGCGCGGCCGGGACGCCGGGTGGGGAGTGGAGCCGCGTCCTACCTTTTGGTCGACGATGGAGCAAGCCATCTCGCGGACGTGCGCCAGGCTGTAGTCTCCGGACGAGTCCTGCAGCAGCAGCACCGGCTCGCGGCTCAGGCCGATCTGCAGATGGAACGAGATGCCCCCGGTCGGGGCCGCGAGCGGAGCTAGGAAGGGCGCGGGCCCCGGCCCCGACCCTGGCACCAGCGCGGCGGCCGCTGCGGCCGCGGCCGCCGCCACAGGGAGCAGCGGGCTGGGCGGCCGCAGGAGCGGAGGGGCGCTCATGGCTCAGTGGGGTAGCGGAGCCGGGCGGCCGAGGGCGGGGACCGAAAAGTTGTTTTTGTTGTGTGTGTGTGTGTGTGGCGGCGGACCAGCGGAGAGCTTCTTTTCTCTGGGAGCCGAGACGGAAAATAAAAACTTTCCGGAAAAGTCTCGGCGCAGGGGGAGGGTGAGGGGCTGAGGAGCGGGAGGGGTAGGGGAGGAGGGAAAATGGCCGAGGCGGGAGAACGGCACCTCCGGGAAAGCAGCCACCGCGCGCGGGGGAGGCGCCGCCGCTGCTGCCGCGGCCGAGGAGCAGCCGCCGCGGCGCGCGTGGGGGCCCGGGGCTGCGGGTCAGCGCGGCCGGGCGGGGCGGCCGAGGGGGCGCGAGGGGCGGGGACGCGAGCTGGGGGCGGGCCCTGGGAGTCGCCACCCGGCGGGCGCCGGAGCCGCAGGAGCCGCGGCCACAGCGGCCGGCCGCAGGGTGCCCCGTCGCCGCCCCCTCCGCCCGAGGTTCCGGGGGTGCCTGAGCCGGGGCGAGCCGGGGCTGGAGCGAGTGGAGGGAGCTCAGAGCCACCGCTCCCCCCACCCCCAGGCGGGAACTCCGGTGTCTGCCGACCCGGGCCGCCCAGGCTGCCGCCCTGAGGAGACGGGGCGCACCTCGTCAGCCGGGCCTCTGAGAGCGCCCCAGTCAGTCAGTCAGTCCCCGTGGTCCCCCCTGCTCGTCTTGAGGCGCCGGGACTGCGCGACTTCCACAAGTAAGGCGACTTGGGCTGTGACTCGGTGATAACAAACCCTCTGTGTGAGGTTTCCTTTCGGAGCCCTGTGGGAAAGATGAAAATAGCGGAGCCTGTGGAAGCCGCCTGACAAGCCCCACGCCCTCCGGGAGCCCTCCGGGAGCCCTGGGGTGTGACTAGAGAGGGTAGGGAGCCGGTCCGCGGTAGAGTGCGTGCCTCAGTGTATCCGCCGTGAGTGAGTGTGCGTGTGTCACACACTCAAGTCCAACCCTACCTACTCCACCCCAGGCCCCGAGGCCCAAGACACACACAGGGGCTGAACTCAGGAGAAGGCCCCTTTGGGAGAGACGTGCCCGTCCGCGGAAGGACGTGGGTAGGGCTGCTGCGGCCCCTTACTCTGTGTCTGGAGCTTCTGCTGTGGAGCCCCAAAACAGTAGTCTCTCCTTGTCTGGCAGTCTACAGTGCACCTGACAGGAGTGCTGCTGCCAGCTGTGCTCAGCGCCACCCTGTCTCCAGCACCGCCAGAGAGCCTGGGCACAGCCTGCCCCCGGCCCCCGACGGGTTTCTTGCTGTTGTTTGGGCTCGGGCTGGCAGACCGGCTGCCCAGTCTCATGAGGAGACATTTGAGCTTTATCTTCCCCTCCCATGAGAGTGGGTTTCAAGGGTCCAGCCCGCCTTGGGATCCTGTTCCGTGTCATGTGCTACTATCATCGTTTTGCAGTGCTCCATAATCTTTGAAGAAGAGTCATCCCATTTTCATGTTGCAGTTGCCCAAGCACTTTCTGTAGCCAGCAGGGTCTTGTTGCTGTGCTTCCCTGCACACGCATATGCCAACATACCTAAGCAGTCTAGTATGTATGCTTTCTTTCCTGGTTGGTGACATGGTAATTTTTTCTATTGTTTTGCCATGCTGCTCTGGTCAGAGATACTGCAAGGCAGCTTTCCTTAGAACTCGGTACCCAGTGCAGGTGTTGCAACCATGTGCATCCCCAGCTGTGTCGCTCACCGCTGTAGAAGAGGTTTGATTTTATTCTGGATATGGTGATTTGTTAAAGTCTGTTGTGTATGTTGGTGCTTCCCCCGCTTACTTCCATATGAGGTAAACCTATTCATTTTCTTAATGTGCCGGATACACTCTGCTAAGCCTGGAGAATAAATGGATTCTTCTTATGAAATATTCCTGAGTTCTCTAGAACTTTTTTTTCTACTATCAGGAAACATTTTTTTAATATTTTTTCCTCAGAAATCTGAATAAAGTCAATATCCCACAATTTCCTGTTACCACAATTTACTATTACCTGGTAAGAGGAACTTATACAAAAGCTAGTTTCATTTTGGATTTAGAAGAGCAGGAGTTATTCATGCTTTGTACCTATCACAGCTGGGTCCTGCAGGGGTGTCCCCAAAGTGTTTCAGCTGTCAAGCCAGCTGTAACAGATCACATTGATAGGAAAAGTAAAGGTAATCAGGATTGTTTCTGATAGTCACAATTACCATGAATGAAAATAATGCCATAGTAAAAAGAGTGAGGAGGGGCAGAATGGAGGGGCTGGAACAAAGGGCACTGCTTTGGAAGTCAGTGTAACACAAGATTTCAGTGAGTTTACACTTGAGCCAAAACCTATTTGGTGGGAAGGGACCACCCACGGAAGCTCTGGGATAATAACAGTCTACACATAAAGAATAGACACTGCAAAGACTCGAATTCAGGAATGTACTTGGCATTTTCAAGACACAGGAAAATGAGGCAAGTGCATGAGATGAGGTCAGAACTGATGGAAGCCAGATTATCAAGGGTCTTGAAGGCCATGGCAAAGGGCTCATATTGTAATTCAACACTCCTGGGAGGTTTTCAGAGATGAGATTTAATTAACGTTTTTTTAAAGATCACTCTGGCTTCTGTGTGGGACACATTGTAAACGTAAAGAGTAAAAACAGGTAAGTAGGAGACAGTTGGTGGCATCCTAATCGTAGACTTGGGGCACTGTGGTTGTCCTGTAGGTTAGACATGGAAAGGTTCAAGATGCATTCCAGAAGCGTAACTCAAGGTCTTGCTGATGTATCAGATTCCTGGAAGCGAGAAAACAAAAGTGACCTGAATGAAGGGCTTGCATGTTTCTGAACACAAGGCCTAACAGTAGTGGCCATTGAGCAGAAAGAGAACAAGAAAGAAGCACCTTTTTGGGGAGATACAATTTATATTTGCTGAGCTTGACATGCCTCTAGACATGCACTAGAAACGCCAGCTGGAGCTGTATATATGGGCCAGGAATTCAGAAAAAGAGAAAAGGCCATGGATACATTTGGAAATCATCAGTAAGGTGAAAGCATTTCCAGGTGTGATTAGATGAAATCTCAAGAGAGAGCTCAAAACTCTCATTATGAATATGACATTTACATGAACTTGGGTACAGAAAGAAAACCACTAAATAATTCTTTGGTACACTATGACTTATAATTCATATGAAATTTTTCTGAAGAGTTAAAAATATTGTGGAAGCAAGGGAAGAAGCAAAAAAAGAAAGGCCTACTGTTTTAAAATGATTTTCAAGCTGCTGAAATGTTCGGACTGGTGCAGCGGTGGATCAAGCTCCCTGCTAATACCCTTAGAAAGAAGCAGAGGATAGTCCGGTATTTCAGACCCCAGGACCCATATGGCAGATCATGAAGAAGCTCCTGGCTGCCACCTTCGGACCAACCAGCTTTGTCAGTTGTGCCCATTTGTAAAATGAATCAGCAGATGGAAGATCTTTCTCTCTGTTTTTCCCTCTTTCTCTCTGTAAGGCTGAATTCCAAGTAAAACAAATAAATCTTTTTTAAAAGATGCTGAGATATTGTCTAATGCAAAAGAAAAAAAACATTAAAACCATTATAACTTGGACCTGGCACGATAGCCTATTGGCTAAATCCGTGCCTCGCACGCATCAAGATCTCATATGGGTGCCAGTTCATGTCCCCAATGCTCCACTTCCCATCGAACTCTGTGCCTGTGGCCTGGGAAAGCAGTGGAAGATGACCCAAAGCCTTAGGACCCTGCAGCCACATGGGAGACCCAGAGAAGGTTCCTGGCTCCTGGATTCAGAACAAATCAACTCCAGCCATTGCAGCCACATGGGGAGTGGATCAGCAGACGGAGGATGGCCCAAATTCTTGGGTCCTTGCAGATCTTTAATGACTTTCTAGTTATTCATAGAAAACCTAACCATTTAGGAGAATATCAGTAAATGATAACTATAGTTCAAGGATGTTCTTACTTTTCCTTGAGCGCTACAAATTATGTGCGTGAGGACAAAGGTAGAAAGACAAGCAGAGAGATGGATGACTGATGTGTAAGACAAGTATCTTAATACTTTTAATTTAACATATTTAGGTCAGAGACAGTGAGAGTCCCTAAGCAATATTTCATTCCCCAAATCCTCCAGTGGGAAAGGCTGAGCCAAGGGAAATTTGAGAGCTGGAAACTGAGTGTGGCTCTCCCACCTGAGAGACAGGAAGCTGTGCCATTATGACCCTTGCCCCAGGATGCTCATTAGCAAGTGTTTTGTTTTGTTTTTACCTTCTTCTCTCTTTTTTTTACACTTATTATTATTATTATTATTATCATCATCATCATTTTCTGAACAGTTCCATAGGCCCTGGGATTTCCCTTATCCCCTTCTCAATCCTCTACTCACACACTGAGTTCCTTTATATCATTACTATAGTATAGTCATATGTGCATCAATGCAAGCATGAACAAAGGCAGAGAGTGTAGCATTCTATTGTCAAGCTAGAGTAAACAGTTTCATTGGGAGTCCTTCTTTGGTCTGGAAGTAGAAATGCATACTGCATTGTATCCTCACATCTGGATATAATGGTCTCCATTACACAGTTACTATACATCCCCTTAAATGAAAAGCCACAAAACAAAATCAACAACAGGAAGAAAGAAGAAATTAACAACACCATGAAGTTAAATAACATACTACTGAATGACCAATGTGTCACTGGAGAAATGAAAAAGAAAATCAAGAACCTTCTTGAAGAAAATGATGCTACTATATGATCTATGAGTCACTGAAGAATTTAATGAGAAAGTGTTTTAAAGTGATGAAACCAAAAAACAAAATCAAAATCCAAGAGATAGTTTCCGTTGATCTTTGTTAGTGAGATATGTCTCCTATAAGTAACAAATAGATGGGTTTTGTTTTTTAATCCAGTCTACTAATCTATGGTGCTTGATTAATGAGTTTAAGCCATTTACTTTCAGGGTTAACATGAATGGGTGGCAATTTGGTTCTGTCATTTTAGCAATGAGTTATTCATTGACTTAGACTTCTGTTGTTATTTTACTGGGATGTTCTTCACACTTGCCTTTGGTCTTGGTGGGCGCTATTCCTTTTCTCTGTCAAGAGAACATCTTTAAGTATACTTTGTAGGACAGGTTTGGAGGAGACATGTACTTTTAACTTTTTACTGTGGAATAATTGTATTTCATTTTCAAAGACAAAAGAAAGCTTTGCTGTGTACATTATCCTGGGCCGACAACTTTTTTGCTTTTAGAATCTGTAATATGTCACTCCATTCTCTTCTTGACTGTAGAGTTTCCTGTGAAAGGTCTCCTGTGAGTTTAATTGGTATTCCTTTACATGTCAATTGATTTTTTTTCATGTGCACATTTAAGGGTCTTTTCCTTATGTTCAGTTGAAGAGAGCCAGATGATCATGTGTCTTGGTAAAGCTAGCTTTTGGTCAAGCCTGTTGGGAGTCTGTGCCCCTCCTGGATATTGTTTCCCAATTCTTTCTCCAGATTAGGGAAATTTTCCCTTATTATTTCATTGAATACATGTTTAATCCCGGTTTCTCTTTCTACACCTTCTGGGACTCCCATAACTCTATTTTTTTTTAAGATTTATTTATTTTTATTACAAAGTAGAATATACAGAGAGGAGGAGAGACAGAGAGGAAGATCTTCCGTCCGATGATTCACTCCCCAAGTGAGCGCAACAGCCAGTGCTATGCCAATCCGAAGCTGGGAACCAGGAACCTCTTCCGGGTCTCCCACATGGGTGCAGGATCCCAAAGCCTTGAGCCGTCTTCAACTGCTTTCCTAGGCCACAAGCAGAGAGCTGGATGGGAAGTGGAGCTGTAGGGATTAGAACTGGCGCCCATATGGGATCCCGGGGCGTTCAAGGCGAGGAGTTTAGCTGCTAGGCCAAGCTGCCGGGCCCAACTCACATAACTCTTATATTTGGTCTTTTAAAAGTGTCTTTCAGTTCTTGACTATTTTTTTTTTTTTTTAGCTTAACCCAGCTCTGCTTCCAGCTTTTTGTTTGTTTCACCTTGGTGACAGGAAATATCCTCTAATTTTGAGATTCTTTCCTCTGCCTCCTTCATTCTATTTTGGAGACTCTCCACTGTACTTTTAATTTGCTCTACTGTATTCATTTCAAATATATCAGCTTTTGTTTGATTCATTTCCTGTGTGACATATTCCTTAAATTCCTTGAACTTCTGCTTTGTGTGCTTCTTGTTGTTGATGAGAAACTTTATAACAAGTGTTTTGAGTTCTGTATCCCATATTTTCTCGATGTCTTCCTTAATGAACTCTGAGGTTGACAACGAGGAGTCTCCAGTAATATTTATTTTGCCTTTGTCTCTTGCTCTTGCTCATTGTACTTCTGCTTAGCAGAGTCTTCTCCTTGGGGCAGGTTACTAAGCTGTTTCACCCAAATGTCTACAGTTTGATTCTACTTATTGCAGTTGGTACATGGCTCTTGGTTTGCATTCAGTTATGCCACTCCCTCCAGCGAGTTCCAGGTCTGGGTTCTTATGTCAGCTTTCCGCCATGGTCTCTGTAGCCCCAGGGTCTGGCTCACCAGTTCCACCTCCTGTGATGCCATGCTGAGGCTGCACCGTTGTCTGTACAACCTCTCTCCCATTTCCATTTGGAGCAGATTCCAGGATTAGCGAGACACCAGGAGTCCTATTTGGCTAGGTTGTTGGTGGTGCTGATCTTGCAGGAACCTGTTGGCTGTTAGGTCTGAGGGCTTCATGGACCTATTTTGACCCATACAATGCCATAGTCGGTATTATTTTCCTGTGGGACCAGTGCAATGCACTGAGCTCACTGAGTTCTCACTGAGCTGAACGCATGTGCAGCTCACTGTTGTCCCTGCAGTCCTAAAGCTATTGCCACATTGTACAAAATGGTGCCTGACAGAACCACTACTAGAGTTCTTGATCTGCAGGCTGTCAGGTCTGATGGCTACCTGGACCTATCTTGGTTGGAAGCTGTAGGTTGACACATTGTAGCAGTTCACTGAGTCAGAAATGAGTTCACTTCCAGCTTAGTGCATGCACAGTCCTTTCCCTTAGCCTTTGCCTCCTTAAACAAAATGGTGCCTGATTCATCTCTCTCGGGCAGAGTGGGCTGTAGACTCCACCCTGTTCTTGCACTGCCTGTCTGGGATCTGCTGGTCTGTCTCTGCTCCTGGTCAAATCAAACAGACCAGCTGGATGAGCAGTTCTTTGTCTGGGGTCACCTTCTGAGTTCCAGGTGTAAGTCCTTTCCCATCTTGTTGCTGGTGGAGTTCTAGCTGCTGGTGGAGTTCAGACTGCCATTCACTGAGTGCTGCTGGAGTATCAGTCACTGCACCACCGCACCACTGTTTCAGCTGTTGTTAACATCTCTGGGTACCCCTCTGCTGTTGTTTTGTCCTCTCCTATTTCCTAGAATGTGCCTCCTTTGCTTCACACTGGCTAATGTTTCTCCGTCTGTTTAAATGTATCCTTACCCTATTCTGCCGTCTTGATTCTCTAGCAAGTGGTTTTAATCAGGAGTCAGAGCCTGGAGTGAAACCCAAGTGCTCGGCCTAATACCTTCTCCACCAAGGATAATTTTTTTTTCATTTTTAATACTTGCTTTAGAATGTTTGTATAATTATCAGAAAATGTTAAATGTGTTTGTATAATTATCAGAAAATGTTAAATGATGATAATGCACAAAATATCACAAAATGAACATGAGAACCTAGTGGATACATAAGCTGTTTAGACATCTGCCAGAAATTTTATATAAAAAAAGGTGATCACATGAACATATTAACTTTTTTTTGCTGATAATTTCATGTAAAGTAAAAAGATTACCCATTTCCTTTTCACCAAAAAAGAACTTTTCATGAAGAAGAAAAACTGAAAAACTAGTATTTTTTTATTTTCCATGTCGTGATGTATACATGAAAGACATGGATGGACTTCTAGGCTCCTGGCATGCCCCTAGCTTTTCTGGACATTTGGGAAATGAACCAACAGATGGCAAATTCTCTCTCTTTCCCTTTGTTTGTTCCTCCCTTTCTCATTCCCTCTTTTCCCTGTTTCTGCCTTTCCAAGAAATAATCTTTAAAAAATATTTTGAGTTATTTATATGCTTTATGTTGAGACATTCATCTCTCGCTTATTATTATTATTAAAGAGTAAGGATTTGTTATGTATAAAGTATCACAATCATATATATTAGAATGTAAATATTATTTGCTAATGTTTTAATGTTAACGGGTAATATCTGTATGCTGCTTTATGAATGTCATCTTTTTTTAAAATGTCAGTGTCTTTTTTTTTAAGATTTATTTATTTTTATTACAAAGTAGGATATACAGAGAGGAGAGACAGAGAGGAAGATCTTCAGTCAGATGATTCACTCCCCAAGTAAGTGCAATGGCCAGTGCTGTGCCAATCCGAAGCCGGGAACCAGGAACCTCTTCCGGGTCTCCCACATGGGTGCAGGGTCCCAAAGCTTTGGGCCGTCCTCAACTGCTTTCCCAGGCCACAAGCAGAGAGCTGGATGGGAAGTGGAGCTGCCGGGATTAGAACTGGCGCCCATATGGGATCCTGGTGCGTTCAAGGCGAGGAGTTTAGCTGCTAGGCCAAGCTGCCGGGCCTATGAATGCCATCTTATGCTTTAGTTTATGTTATATTTCTTAGAAAGGCATTGTTTAGTCTGAATTTAGATAAATACCCAATAAAAATTTTGGTTTTCCATTAAAACCATTACTTTGTTTTTTAAGAATTTCAGTCAATCTGGAAGCTGTCTGAGCATTTGTATTAATTAACCATTTTTTTGTTGTTGTTAAATCAATGGTCTCAACTATTGAAGGATATTTCTATGTGATTTTGTATTAATCAACAAACTTTCATCAGTAGACTGAAAAAATGAGGCTGCTATTCAGTATTTAGCTTTAAGTTTTGAAAATATTTTCTCACATGTGCTTCTTAAATTTAAAATATATTAATAATTTATTTTACAAGCATAAGGCAGAGATCTCCCATCCATTGTTCCCCAGTTGCCTGCTGGAACCCAATTACTTGAGCCATCACCACTGCTTTCTAGGGCTATAATCAGAATCCAGGGTCAGAAATTGAACCTATATATTCCAAAGTGTTATGCATACAAATTGGTAGGCTAGATATCTGATCATGTCTTCCTGATTTTTAAATTAATGAGTGAGCTTAAAAATGTTTGGTCCAGGGCCTGGCAGCTGGGCCTAGCCGCTAAAGTCCTCGCCTTGAAAGCCCCGGGATCCCATATGGGCGCTGGTTCTAATCCCTACAGCTCCACTTCCCATCCAGCTCCCTGCTTGTGGCCTGGGAAAGCAGTTGAGGACGGCCCAAAGCCTTGGGACCCTGCAACCCGTGTGGGAGACCCGGAAGAGGTTCCAGGTTCCCAGCTTCGGATTGGCGCAGCACCGGCCCGTTGCGGCTCACTTGGGGAGTGAATCATCGGACAGAAGATCTTCCTCTCTGTCTCTCCACCTCTGTGTATATCTGGCTGTAATAAAATGAATAAATCTTTTAAAGAAAAAATGTTTGGTCCAAATATTAAGTCATTTTGAACCATAGAGTTTTTGCACATTTGATCAATACCTATGCTTATATTTGTGTGTCATCTCATGCTTTTTTATTTAAACTTGACTCCCTAAGTATCTTTCCATCCTAAACAGTAAAAACTTTTACTGCGCTCCCATGAGGACAAAATCTGGCTCCAAGGTACCCAAAAATTTGTTCAGGTCCTTCCTTTGCAGAAAACAGAATGGAATTGCCATGTTAACACGTTTTCATTCCACTTCAATATATTCAGAAATGTGTTGCTTAGTGTTGTCAACTTTAATTGTGCATTATTGCTTTTTAGTAATAACCTTACATGCAAATTCAGGAACAATTAACTGCAGCACCTTTAGTTTTTTAAATAAACGTGCAATTCTTCTAATCATATTTCCAAAGCTCCTTTATTCCTAATATGCAAGCTTTTCCTCATTCTTCCTGAATTAATGTCATAGCCAAATATTTTCTAACATGGCTTCAGTATATTCCATTACATTTTTTAATCTGGCTTACTCTTATTAGTAAATGTCACTTTGTGAGACTTTACATTCTTTTATTTGATATATTTTATGAAATAGTGACTCTATATTGAAAACCTAACAGGAAAAAGGATATACAATTAATCCAGGGTTTTTTGGTTTTCTTCCTGGAAAAAAAGATTTTTGAGCCAAAATTTCTTGTAATTTCTGATGCTTGATTTGGAAAATGAAAAATTGCAAGGGAAAGAATGTAGCTGATTTATTCCCTACTGGCATAACCAGGAAAAAATAGTTTTTAATAGCTTAAGGAAAAATAATTTGCTTTCTTGCCTTACAGAAATTTTGAATGTCAACATTTTAAAACTCACAGTTCTTTATAATGTGCATTCTACTAGGATAAAAGTTAGCATAATAAAATGAGTTCATTTACCTGGAATCAAAATCATATTTTATATAATGAATATGCTTTATTTTCTTTACTAATTCATATCCTGAAACAATTAGCCCTAAAATGTAATTTCATAAACACGGTAATCTTCTTCCTCATGCTTTATTTTAAAGCGTGAAGTAATCATTTACATATTTAATGCCATATACATTCAAATTAAAAATGTCAGTTTTGTAAAAGTCTAAGAAAAATGTTATCTTTTAAAATTAAATAATAGTTTTATATTACTTTAAACTTAGAGGTCTTTCAGTGTTTGTATTTTATTGTATGTTTTTGTTTCTATATTTTTGATCACTCATCCAGAGTGTCTAGAAAAACTGAAATCTCATACACTAAAAAAGGAAAAACAATTGCTTCAGAATTTATTCAAGAAGTGAATATGTACTTTTATCACTCTTAGAGGTAAAAGAACTTTCTACTTTATCTTCACCTTTCCTCTCAGTTGCTCTGGTTGAACACCAAAGCTGACAAGTGTAGAGAATGGCATTTGAATGCCTGTTGGTTTCCCCATGCAGTTATATTCTATCCATGTACAACATAGCTTCATTGCTCCTTTCATTTGTTTGATTATATGTTTTTGTAGATCTGATCCTAAAGACTGAACTTCAAAAAAATCGGTTACTGAAATAAGTCTTACTTGCTCTAGAGAAGTAAAATGTTACAGTTTACAAAAATTCCTTTTGACATTTTCTTTATAAAAAATGTTTTTGCTTTTATATAGAATTCTGAATCCTCATACCTGAATGAAAATGTATTTTTTAGGTTTTAATTTATGATTTCTCATTCCTGTATAGCAGAGTCCCAAGTAGCACCTGGGTGATTTCCACTGTCTTCCCAAGCGAATGAGCAGGGAACTGGATCAGAAACAGAGGAAGCAGGACTCAGCACTCTAACAAGGGTGCAAGAAACAGCCTAACACACAGTGGCACAGTGTCAGTCCCTTCCACCTGATTTTTTTTTAATAATATAATAAACCATTGTTTCAGAATCACTAACATTCTTGTGAAATTCAAGATGACCCAGGAGAGTTCCACAGTATGGTTTCTGGTTCCTTAGGGGGGAGGGTTGTTTCTTTGCTTATTTGTTTGTTTTTACTGGTTTTTATTTACACACTTTATAAATGTGAATAATGGAGCTATTATACGGTCAGAAAATGTATTTATAAATTGAAATAACGATTTAGAAGCCCAGTCACCGGAAAAATATAAATTAAGAGAGATTGACACTGGTAACAAGAATTTAATAAAAAATATTATCATTTCAAACGGAAGAATTTCAAAGAATTTATAATTCTGAAATATATTAGGATGATCTAAAATATTAAATAATTTTTGTTTTGCAAAGGCATTTGTATATTTTGAAATAAAATATTAAATCGAACTTGACAGTTCAGGAACACAATAATTGTGCTGTCAGAAATCAAAGAAGTGATATATGCTATATTTGGAATGAAGTGATAGAATTTATATATTTTACTTTATTTTATTATGACAGAAATTAATTAACTTGATGAAATATCACTGTTGAGTGAAATTACAAAGTATTTGTTTTCCTGCACCCACTTTCCTTTCAATCATACAGTTTTTAGTCCATGTTAATTGGTTAGAAATATAAAACCCAATATGTTTTTAATGCTGAAGTACATTATTTTAAAAGTTGTAAGCACATGGTTCAAAGACAGATGGAATCATGCATATTTAAAACTGGCTTTCAAATCCTAATAAAGCTGTATTAAAAGGAAATGTTTCATTTTCAAAAATACATCCAATTTTAAAACATGAAAAGTAGTAGATTATTGCATATGATTCAATTCATAAATTAATCTAGTTTAAGAAATAATTAAGCAACACAATAGTATAAAGTTTGCTTGGATTTTCTCCAGCTTATAACAGCATGATGTCTGCCAAACGCATGTTCTTCAATACTATTTACCTGCATATTGTAGGGCACAATGGGCACTAGCAACCCCCCAAAAAAAATTCCAGGGAAGACTGTCTCTGTTGACCAAATGTTTCTAATTGCATACAGACAGAAACACATACCTTTATAGTATATTAGCCAGTCTAAGGTAATGACATTTAACAATGTCCTCCTGGGGTAAACATTTGCCCTAGCAGTCACCATGCTGCTTGGGATACCTGATTTGTGTATTAGTTAGTGTGTCTGGAATGCAGTCCTGGCTCCTCTCCGGATTCCAATCTCTCCTAATTCACACCTTGGGAGGCAGCAGTTGATTATTCAAGAAGCCTGTTCCCTGACATCCAATTGAGAGACCAGAATTAAGTAAACTAATTTGTGGCTTTGGCCAAGGTTAATCCCAGCATTTGAAAGTAAACCAGTGTATAGATGTTCTTTGGCTCTCTCTCTGTCTCATTCTATCTCTTCCCTATGCCTGTGTCTCTCAAATAAATTATATATGCATTTTAAAATAGGGAGGGTACAGAGAACTAAGTGGAAATGTGTCTTCCACATATTAATTAAGGTGGTGAAATATCAATAGCAAAACACTAGAACAAGTTATATATGCATGTACATTGTGTTACCTTGAACAAGAACTAATGTCATCATATATGCTACAAATGAATTAAGATAGATTACTCTGTTTTTGTTGGAAGAGATGAAATCACATTGCGTGGAAGCCTACACAGTAGGATCTAGGGAACAGTAACCATATTTTAAATTCAACACAGTTATCAAAAAGGTTGCCAGTACTATATGTATCTAGAGCTTAATTCAACTGGAAAGTTTGATTAGAACATAATTTCTAGGGTTGTTCCACCACAAGGATGGAAGAATTATAGAATTTTAACATCAGTTTCCATCATTTCTTGATTGATGACTGCTGCAAGGTAGAAGGAATATGTTAATTGTTGGGGATGTGTAACATGTTGTGTGTGGGCAGAGAGGCCCTAAAGATAAAAATCCATAAGGAAAAAGATGCAAGTGTTGGCAGGCAGAAGTTGGATGTTGTGCCATGAAATGGTAAAAACCCAAAGAACTATAGAAAGTAGGAGCATTGCCAGTACCTGCTTCAGCAGTGTTTTTATTTTATATGTGGATAATAATGGTACCTTTCATTGAGATGGTAGACACAAGACCTTAGATGGAAGTAAAGAATTAAATTTGATGTTGTTTATAATTGCATTTATTTGTTTGTTTATTTATTTGAGACTGAGGGACAGACCGAGATCTCTCAGCCATTGGTTTGACTACCATATGCTCCCAGGTGTCAGGAACTGAAGATCTCCAGTTGCAGCAAACAAATTCTTTGTGTCATTGTCTCTACCTTTCATGGAACTCATCATGGGAAACTGGAACCAGGAGCATGAAGTGGATGTGAAATGAAGATGCTCTGATAGACAGACAACATGGGCATCTGAACTGGGCTAAACGATTGCCCCTTGGTGTGCTTAAATTTAACACATCTAATTGAATATACAGTTCTGAAGGAGAAAGAAAAAGAAAAGGATCTAGTACTAAGTTATAAGGGAGTTATAATTGTTTTACTTTAAATCACAAGATTGTATTGTTTGATATTAGTTATTGCATTTTAATGAATAAAAAGGATGGTTAGTTTCTCCATTATAGATATTATGTATGCTAAATAGACCATACAAATTTTCCAATAATGTTATATTCCTAATGAACCCAACCAAATGAGTCATTTTTTAAAAAATGCAGCCCTCTGTTTTTAACTTAATGAAGGAATATGTATCTTAAATGTGTAAATTATATGAAAAGATAGTGATAAATCTGATGATAAATTGCCACCTAGAAACTTATATAAATTCTCAATGGCAAAAGTGCTATATCTGAATTCCAATTACATTTATGGAATCTGCATGTGTGGGCATGTTGTGTATATTACTGTATCTTGAAATAATCTAGATATTCTTAATAAAAATGTAGCACTGGTACACAGAATATACTAAATGAAACAGACCTTTATTTTTATCATCTTTTCTTACTCACATAAAAGAAAGTAACTATTGAAGGCAAAAAGTGGTAAAGAGCACATTGGTACCTTAGGACAGTGGAATGGGCCTAACAATGCAAGAGCTGTAAGAGTGAGTAGTTGCCTATTTCTCAATGTGCTAAAGCTTTGAAATAAAGGAAATGACAAGCTTAAGGTTTTAAATTCTCAGATACAGAGAGTTAAGAAAAAAAAGGCCATGGTGATGAAATAATTACCCTAAACTTAGCTCTCATCTTTGTAGGACTGAAGAACTGAAAATTGACTGAACAGTCTAATCCTGTCATTTCTGAATTCATCAAGTTCCAAATAGTACCATGACTTTTATTGACAGTTAAGACATTTGAATGGAATAGCAACTGGGACAAAATGCAAAAGCTGTAAAAAGTCATAATGCTTTGAATATTAAAACCAATAAGAATCTCTTACAAGAAGAAATAATTTATTCTAGAGATGTGAAGCAATCTCCAAAAATGAGTGATGTTGGATAAGCTCTTCCTGCCTTCTTTGGAAACTCACTAAGATCCTTGCTTGTGGCAGTTACTTCAGCAAGAAATGTAATTGTCCCCTAAGCTACTCCTGCCACTCTTCCATTGACTCGAAACTAGAGTCAGATTCGGAATGTCCCTGGAAGCAACTGTAAAATTACCAGGAAAGTAAAAGCTTATGCATCAAAATGAACAGCATATTTTTCTTAGTTGTATACACAAAAAAATTTGTGGAAATATTTTTGGGAGAGTATTCTGAAGCTCTAAACCACAACAGATAGAATATTAATCTGCACTGAGGAAAAGTGTTCAATATGGATCTAGGAAAAAGAAAGCCTGAGATTAAAAATGAACAAATAGACAGAAGCATCATCAAAAAGTATGCAGTATTCTCTGCTGAGTTAGGTGAGAGATGCTGCCATTAAATCAAGTCTCATTAGCAGAACTTAACCAATGAAGTGATAATCAGAATGGTTTGTCATGTAACATTTTGCCTTGCTGATTGATTAGGGCATCCCTGAGTCTGAAAAGGTTGAGTACATGCTAAGGTCTGACTTAATCTGGGTAAGTAAGAAAACAAATAAGAGCAGCAGCAACAACTTGGAAAGCAAATTCCAAGCTTGTTCCACCATGTATGGCTCCCTGAGTCAAGTCACGGGGCAACTACTTGAGTGAAGAGTAAGCTGGGATAACAGTTGCTTCAGAAACAGATGGAGAAATAATGATTCATGCACATGCTATGTATTGTACCAGGGGTTCCAAGATAAGGGATTCCATCCTCCAGTAGAGGGATGGGAAAACTGGACGGAGAAGAGACAGAGGCCAAGCTAATGTGTAGCTCCAGTTTCTTAATAAGGAACATACACTGGTTTGTCCCAGTTGAGAGTAAGGGGAACAAGGGAACTTTTTTTTGTATCTATAGTCATTAACTAATGGTTGCCATAGTTTGAATGATTTTCAAATTTCAGCTGTTAGGAGTTTGATCCCCAAATTCCTATGTTAATGGTATTCAAGACTTAGAACTGTTGATACGTTGTTGGGTCATGAGGACAGATTAATGGATTAATGGATTCCTTGAAGAATGGTTTTGTTACAGATAAGAGCTCTCTCTGACTTGCTTTCTCTGTCTCATCATGTGATATCATCCACAGGTTATAACACAGCAAGAAGACCCTCCTCAAATGGCACGCAAATGCTGGCTGCATGCTGTTGGATGTGAGCCTCTTAAAACGTGAGCTGACCAAATCTCTGTTCTTTATATATTTTCGGTCTTAGATGTATTGTGTTAGTAACTGGAAATAGGCCAAGATGGAGATATACTTCCAGGTACATTGGTTTTCTGTATCTGCAGAAAAAAAATAGTTCTTGATAATATTTGAATCTATTAAAATATGTTAAGGCTTTGCAGATAGCACAGCATTTATCTTGAAGAATGAGTGTTCTTCAAATGCTGTTCAGAAGAGTGTATATTCTGCTCTTGTTGGATGGAATGTTTTATATGTCTATTATGTCTGTTCAAAAACACCATTTAAATCTAATGCATGCTTATTGATTTTTCTCTCCAAGTTATGTGTCCATTGCTGAAAATGGGGTTGGATATTCCCACTTTATTGAATTACAGTCTCTCCTCAGATCTGTTAATGTTTACATTATGTATGTGTGCATACACACTCACATTTTGTTGTTGAATACATAAATATTTTCAACTGTTACATCCTCTTGAAAAGCTAAACCCTTTTTCAATATACAATGCTCTTTTTTTCTTCAAGTTTTTCACTTCCGCACTATTTCATCTGAGTAAAGTGTAACTACTTTATATCGCTATTAGCATGCTTCACCCAGATGAACTCCATTTGGCAAGTTGACTGAGGGTGAAAATCAACCCTGACATATAGTCACATTGCAGTAAGTTTTGGCAAAAGGCAGAGAATGAATTCAGGAGCTACTTAAACTTAATTTGAAGGGTAACAGAAAACAGGGATTTTTTTCAAATGGGTACAGTTTCATAGGATGAATCTCTCTATCCCTTTTCCCTAAATAAAGAATGTCTGGTGCTATGTTCTTACTGGTTTAAAGACAGGAGTTAGCAGAACAGTTCATCATGCACTTACAAGAAACAAGAGTAAATCATACACAGCAAGGAGGTATGGGGAAAGGTATGGAAAGGACTTCTCAGCATAAGTACATGTTGAAAGGAGAAGAAAGAATTATATACTCAATAACTAGTTGTATATTCACTAAGATATAATACTAACATACTGTGTCTAAGGAAGGGGTTTTTCAGTACTCAAATGCCCATGCTGACGTCTTTGGTTAATGGCAGTCCTCCATTTACCCCAAGCCAATGCTAAAGGCTATATAGCTTATATATGCAGAATTGACAAGCCTAAACCAGCTAACTTGCCACTTCCATATACTCAGTTTTCCAAAACAACAAGCATCACATCCATCATAAATTAACAAAATTCGGTATGTGGGCGTCCATCATGATTAGTTTAATTTAAAAGTAGCCATGATTTATTCATGCTAAAATTCAAACTTACTTTGCACTGAACTTAACTTTCCATGTCCAGCATATTTCTGTCAATAACGTCGTCCTTGGATTTGTGAAATTCTTTGTTTTCTATCAAAATATGCCATATTATGTCTTAGGAAGCTATGGTAGGTTGTGCATGTTTGTGGTATACAGTGTGATATTTTGCTGTTTGTATGCAATGCCTAATGATCAAATCATGGTTACTAGCATATCTATCTCACTATCTTTTCCTTATGTTTGGAGACTTCAGTTTCTCTTCTACTTCTCAAATATGCAATAGGTAATTGTAAACAATAGTAACCTTGCTTTGCTATGTGTGGGGAGCCATGCAGTTGGTTCAGATGGCATGGGTGTGTGATGAGCACTGCTCCTTGGTTAGCAAGGCTGCGAGGAGTTTCTGGCTGTGTGGCAAGACCCAGAAGAATGTCCCTGGTCACCTCATTGCTGCCTCACCCCATTGTATGGACACGCAATCACCTCTCTGATGTTTCATAGAATTCTCCTGAGGGTGGTGGTGCTGTTTTTCTGCAAATGCGAGATTCCTGTAACTGGTATAACACCTCAAACTGATCAATCATGTTATGATAAAAAACATCTTCAGCGACGTAAGGCAATGACACAGAGCTAAAAGTATACAATAGTACAATTGAGCCCACAATGTCTCCAAACATCCTGTTATGTGCCCTCCTTTGTCCTGAAGTTTGCCCTAATATAAGTAATGTTTTCCTTAAGAAATGACTTGATAATATCTTGGAACAGATGGCAATAATGGAGGTACAAAGAGTTTGTTTACCATGCGCCTCAAACTGTTGCAACACATGACATGACGCATTTTGGTTTCTCACCACGGAAAGCAGAAAGTATATGGGACATGTTCTAAAGGGAAACAAATGTGAATCCCCCCCCAAAATGGCTTAAAATCTCAACCTTATATTGGCACTCATATTTAGGGAAAGAAAACAGTTTATAAAAACTTCTATCTTATATTGGCACTCATATTTAGGGACAGAAAACAGTTTATAAAGACAAAAGAAAGTGTTTTGTAAAGGCCCTCTGTTTGTAGATTGGCTGAGTTGCCTTGATCCCTTTCACTGCCCTTTAACAAAAGAACAATAACAACAACAACAAAAAGCAATTAAATCAACATTAAGAACAAAAAAACATTGAGCCAGCATTAGGTGAAGGTGACAATATAATGCATGATTTGGTTATAAGATTTAGCAAAGAATCTGTTATATGATTTTATAAATTCCTTTCATTTATGATCTTTTCTTTTAACTCTGTACTCTTAAAATTTTAAGCAATATCAGTTAGTGTTTAGTAAAAATTGAGTTTGAATATAAGTAAACCACTTGTCACTATGTAACCGCTTGTGCTGCCAATCATTGAGTTCCTGGCTTCTGCAGGTCACTGCAGGTTTGAATGAGTAATAGCTTGCTGAAAATATTTTCTCTAAAGTAAAATAATAATAATGTTTTTTAGGATTGATTTTGTAATCATTCTTTTGTAATGATGTAAAAATGAAACAATTGGATATTGTGCAAAAGCTTGTGATGATTTGTGTATAAACAAAGAAGGCAACTTTTCTGAGTTGTGCATTATGAGCATCATGCCATAATGGTCCATGCCTCCTCTGTCTCTCCTCCTTCTTATGTCTTCTTATTGTCCCGCCGATCCACACATCCTTTGCAAGGTCTCGAGTCAGCCGGAGCAGACCTCTGGCAGCTATGCAACACTAGGGTTTATTCCCTTACTTCTCGGTGTTTGGGTTAAAATATGTGTAAAATTTATCCTGATCTAGCTGCATTTTTATATCTGTTGTTCAACCTTCTTCTGTTCTTCCACCCTTCCCATTCCTAATATTTAGTGATCATTAAAATACTCCTGTCAACTTTGATACTTGTTTCCACATATGAGAGAGAATATGTGGTATATGTCTTTCTGAGCCTGTCTTATTAAACTTAGCAAATGTTCTCTAGTTTTTGTCAGTTTTGTCGCAAATGATAAAATTGTATTCTTTTTGCCTGAATAATAGCAGTTATGTATGTAAACTGCATTTTCTTTAATATTCTTTACTTTTCATGCATTGGTAGATACTTTAGTTGTTCTATATCAAAATTATTATGAATAGTGCTTCAGGAAACATAAGAGTTTTGGTACTTTTTAGATATGCTGATTTCATTTCCTTAGGGATTACTGGATCAAATGGTAAAGGTATTTATTTTTGAAGAACCTCCATGATGTCCTCAAAAATGGCAATAGTAATTTGTAATTGTAATAGTAATTTAGTAATAATAATAGTAATAATAATTTCTGCCAGCATTGTGTAAAAGTTTCCATTTCTACACATCCTTGCCAGTATTTATCATTTTTGGCATCTTTGAGGGTATTCATTCTGACTAGGTTAAGATGATATCCTCATATTATATTGTTTCTGACAAAGGAACTCTTGTATGATACACTACTGACATAATGCACTTTGTTACTCAGAATCCACTGGCTTCATAAGCCAGTAGACTTACTAAAGACTTATTTATAGATTCATCTAGTTGAGTGTCTACAATTTTGTAGATTAAAATGTTGCCCTTTATGGTTATTGATACCTGAATCAACTGCCAACAAATACTTGTATTTCTCTTATAACCAGGATATATGTGTTTAGGAACAACAGACATTTTAGAAGTGGCATTGGTAACTTTCACTATCACACCTAACCAAGCACTTACAACAGATTCACTTCCAGTCCCTGCAACAGAGGATGCTACTGGGCTCTTCTGTTTCAAGATCTTAGAATCAATGGATAAAACTTCTACCAGAGCTTCCAAAATAGATCATTAAATTGGCAGTTGTATGAGCAATTTTGGACTTTTTGTGTCAAGGAGACATGAAAGAACATAACATATTGGCTGTGGGTAAATTGATCTTACAATTGGGGAGAAAGTAGTTTGTTTCTTCACAGCAAGGATGGGGAAGCTATTTTTGGAATCTACAGAAACCTAAGGAGTCTTCATAGTGATTTGTTCAGGAGTGAAAGCTACTGTGAAACTGTACTAATCCTACACAGGCAACGATAAAGAGGCTGAGCTCTCTCAAAAATAAGGATTTATTAATCATCCTAAATGGTGAAGAATCATAACCAAGATTTTTGGCTAAGGAAAAGGGAACTTTGCATGTATCATGAAAGCTATAAATATCTACTGATTATTTGCAAAAGAAGGAGGTAGCTTGTAAATACCCACATTTTGTTTCTTGATGGTCCTGTACATGTTTACATATTAACATTTTATGTGCCTCACGTTTTTCAGTACTTATTGTATTTTAGTCCATATGTTAGAAAATATTGAGATGGAAGTAAGAATATATCAGAGGAGAAAGGAATATCACACTTTTTTCTGGCTTAGAGCTTGATGAAACAGTTGAAGGCAATTTTGAAAGTTCCTTCAGGAAAATGTTCACAAAATATTAGAATGACTCTTACTGTTGTTGTTTTCAGTTTAATATGATAGGAGCATATATATTGATATTTGCGAACTAAAATTGAGCTAAGATAGGCATTACTCATTTATGTCTGTCTATCCAGTACATTTTGAGTATCCACTATGTACTTTGATGTTTTGCCAAGTTTTGCCACATTATAATTCTGTTTTTCCAAGGTTAGTTCCATGTTTTGAAACCCTCTACATGTCCTGGAGTAGTAGTTAGGGTGCAAACATGAGGCTATTGTTTAATTAATCAGAAACATTCACATAAGACAATGATTTGAATATAAATTATGTACAGAAAATTCCTGTATGTACGAGATTTTACCCTTGCTATAGGGTAATCATTCTAGGATTATTGGTGACCGATTTCTTATCAGGCCAATTCTCTGCTGTGTTCCTGTCCATTGTTTTTTGAAAGTTTATATGGTTTTATTATCTTTTCCTTTTGACTTTATCTTTTTTCTATAACTTAGAAAGAATATATTATAATTTTTGGATGAAAATGATATAACTAAATCTTACAAAATAAGTATATTTGAAACTAATATTCAAGTGTATGCAGCATTGGAGCATAGAAATCAAGAATTTTAAAACATCTCCTGTGTTTAATTTTTCCTAGAATTCTCAAGATTCATTTGTCTGATTGTTATTTGCATATAGATCAATAATGGGAGTTTAGAGTTAATCACAACTTTCTGACCATTAATCTTTTGGGTGGAATAAATAAGATAAGAATACTCTCTGTATTTATTGGTCATGGCTTATAATGGCAAATAAATATCAGACCCAACCTGAAGGTGAAAATAGTTTGAATGTCCCTTCAGAAATTGAAGTTGAAACTTACTCCCCAAATTCATGTGTTCTTACTATTTGGAGGAAGGACCTTTGAAGAGAAAGTGAGATGAGATAGGTCATTAGGGTGGGTTCCCCATAGTGGGATTGTCATCTTTATAAAGATGAACAGACTTGAACTTACTTAGTTTGTCTGTGTTTCCATGTGATACCCTATGCCAAATCAATATGCAACAAGAAGGCCTTCACAATATGATGAGCCAGAACCAAGATTTTGGACTCCAGAACTAGCTGTAGTATTCAGTTATAACAACAACAACAAAAAAGGATATAATACAAAAGCATTGTCAGACAATTATACATATCTTAGCCTTCCCATTGTGTTGTGTAAGATGAGTAGCAGAAGCAAAATGATTGCAGAAAATGTAAAACAATTTGAATATTAAGATGATAACCTGGGAAAATTTTTGAAAATTAACCTCAAGTTATCATGAGATTATGCCATATGATCATAGAAAAAAAAAATACAAACAGTTGGTGAATCCAGAGTAACAGGATCAAAATGGTCACGAATTCCTTCATAATTGTCCCATTACATTTTTTAAAGACTTATTTATTGGAAAGTCAGATATACAGAGAGGAAGAGAGAAAGAGAGGAATGTACTCCGCCCACTGATTCACTCCCCAAGTGGCTACAACAGCTGCAGCCAAGCCAATCTGAAGCCAGGAGCCCAGAGCCTCCTCTGGGTCTTCCATGTGAGGACAGGGTCTCAAGACTTTGGGCTGTTCTCGACTGCTTTCCCATGCCACAGGCAGGGAGCTGGATGGGAAGTGGGGCTACCGGGATTAGAACCAGCACCCTTATAGGATCCCAGCACGTGCAAGGCGAGGACTTTAGCCACTAAGCTACCATGCTGGGCCCCTCCCATTATCAACAAAATATAGTGATGGTGGTGCTATGTCAGATCTGCACCTATCCCATTAGAGAGTTTCCCATTTCTGTTTCCCTAGCCTTAGAAGTTTCAGCTGCTCTACAAGAAGCTGGAGTACTACCATGCTAGGAGAAAGCCCATAATTATCACCAAAAAAGGCCATGGTTTCCCATGCCTGGCTCTCTAACTATCAGGGAAATACAAATGAAAATCATGTTGAGATTCCACCTAACTTCAGTGAGATTAACTTACATTTAGAAATCTACTAACAACACCTACTGGTGTGGTGGGAATATAGGCTAGTACAGCCAGTATGGAAGTCAGAATGGAGAGTGTTAAGACAACTGAAGATTGATCTATGTTATGACCCAGCTAACCCATTTGTGAATATATCCAAAGGAAGTGAAATCTCAAAGGAAGCAAAATTCTCTGCTTGCAGCAGCACAATCTACAATGGTAAAGACACAGAAATAACCCAGATGCCTAGCAAAGGAGGAACAGATAAGATAAGAAACTGTGGTACATCTATGGAATACTACTCTGCCTTTAAAAAGGATGAGATTCTAACATTTGCAAAAAATGGTCCCAAATGGAGACATTATGCTCAGTGAAATATGCCAATCTCAAAAGAACAAATATCATACATTCGCTCTGATATAAGACAACCTTAATGCAAAATATGAGATCAATAGATACATAGATAAACATATATATGTGCATATATTTTCCTAGAGAAATTGTATAATGGAAGCTAGCATGCCAAGACGTGAAAATACTTTGCAGTATGCATCTCTATTCCATTTTGAGAATAAGATGCTGGGTTTTGTACTATTGTCTATAACTGCAATGTAATGATATACTTAAATAACAGCATGATGGACTTGTATCTGTTGTTGGACTATACATTGTAATAATATATGGAAAAACTGTGTGGTAGGGAGAAAGGGAGGTAAAAATGGAAGGGTGAATCCCTGTACCTACAAAATTATATCATGGAAAACAATAATACCAATTAAAAAAATTTTTTTAGAAGCCATGGATTGAAACAGAGAGGTGAGGAGAGAGAAAAATCTGACTCAGTGTCTACGTTTTTGGTCCCAGTCAGTTAAATCATCTAGGATGAAGCCCCAGATCCTGCTAAGGAAGGTGAACCCATTACCTCCTCATGTCCAAAATCCTGACCCAGAAAACATGAGATAAGACCATGAAATGTTCTTTCTGTCATCTAACCACCATGTTTTGGAGTACCTAGCTGTGCAGCAATAGACAACGAAAATACTTTACCTTCTTTACTTACCCACTGACTCAATTCAAATGGTAAGCATTGGGATACTAATCTGTGGATTTGAAATACATTGGAGTAAATTTCTTTTGAATTTATAGGGTTACATTTTTTGAAGAGCAAAAATATTTTAAAACTTCCAAAAATTGATTATAATTTGCAAGGGAGAAAGGAAATATAAAGTTTGCAAGAGGAAAAGTTTGGAGAACTAGGAAGGTTATTATATTGACTTTTTCCAGAATGTCAAGTAAGTAGGAAGTTAGAGTTGAAAGTCGCCACAAGAATGACTTTTATTCCAAGGCCATGTTCTACTCAAAGTTTTGCTTTGTGCCAATATATAAAAAAAATAGGTAAAGAGATTATGAATGGCTTCATATCAGTTCAAATCAAGATCTGGTAGAGCTCCCAGACAGCAGGATCCGGGCTTGGTGGTCCTGGCCCCTTGGCCAGCCATGGGCTCAGAGCCGGGTGGGTTAGTTTGTCCCTGGATGCAGCCCAGGTCTGGAGGGAGACCTGGGTCCAATGGCCCGCCATGTGCTCACAGCCAGGTGTATGGGTTTATCCCAGGGGAAGGGCCTGCATCTGGAGAAGGCCTGAGCTGATTGGCCTACCGGCTGCTCAGAGCCAGAGGGTGCTGGCTAGCCCCAGCTCTGAGCTCCCAGGTGGCAGGGTTTGGGCCAGGTTGCCCGAGGGTTTCGCCCAGCACCTTTGACACCTGGGCCACGCTTGGTGAGATCTTGAAGGGGGAATGCACAGACCTTTAAGGGAGGGATAGCAGAACGGGGAATAGTTAGTATTGACCAGTACTGAATACAGCACACTGATGCACACTAAGCTAGGGCTGGGGCCCCACCTAGGAGGACTAGATTACAGTATTCACCAGTGAGAGTTGAAACAGGGGACAGGTAATGCCAGGTTGGGCCATGGCACTAACCAGCACACAAGAGAACTGGGTCTGTGGGCAGGTTCTATGGAAAACGTGTGCTCCCATGGCTTTGATCTGCACTTTCAGCTGGTTTGCTTGGAGCTAGGGGTGGTGATAGGCTGAGCTAGGCACGACTATGGAACCCCGGACACTCATGGGTACTGGAGTTGGATATAGGCTGGGTTGGTCCAGGCTGCAGCACCCACAGACACACCCCAGAATATGGTTTGGGGTGGTCAGGCCACAATATCCACCAGTTCATACATTTGCAGGACAGAAGGGTTAGTCTATGACTGGTAAGGACCTAGCACCCACTGACATGGGTGAGATCTGGCTCTGGGAATGGGTCTGGTGGGGGAACTAGGGCAATTCCCCTGATGGGCTGTTGCTCCCACTAGTGAGCATACAACTCAGGCCTTGGTGTTGGTCAGACCAGGCAGGGTAGCTCCACCTGTCCATACATGTGTGTAGTGGGCTTGGAAGGGTGTCGACCAGGCAGGGCCAAGCCAACCTTAGCTCACTAGCAAATGCAGGAACCAGGCTGTAATGCAGTACATGCCTAGCTAGGCTATCACTCCTGCTTGTTTGTATGAATCATGGATGGGAGCAGACTGGGCATGGCCAGGCTGTAGAACTCACCAGCTAGAGTTGGGACTGAGCTTGGGTCAGGAAAAGTCAGGCTGCAGCATCTGATGGCAAAGGTAAAAACGAGGGATGGGCTATGCTGAGCTGCATCAGAGCAACCACTGGCATGCACAAAATCTGGGGCTGGGCACAGGCCTGGTTGGGGATCTTAGGAGACACCCCAGCTAGGTTGTTGTTCCCATTGGTGAACTTGAGAGCAAGAGTGGGGGTGGTGATCTGGGCTGGAAAAGACTGCAGTTCCCTCAGTATGGGGATGGACAGGCACTTTGGGCATGCCAGACTGGGCTAGACTCCAGCATCCACTGATGCTCATGAGAACCAGAATGAGTGTAGGACAGGTTGGGCTAGGTTTCTGCTCCCATTGGGCTACATGAGAGCTGTGTCAGGACGTGGACTAGGTGGGACTGGGCTGTAACACCCAACAGTAAGAACCAAATAGGGCAAGGGCCAGTTAGGCAGGGCTACTGTTCCTGCCACGACAGGAGGTGGACGAAGTCAGCCTGGACTAAGGACCCATCGGTGTGTGCAAGATCTGCCACTGAGCGGGGACCCAATAGAGGAGCTTGGGGAACTCCTTTGTCAGGGTGCAGTCCCTGCAGGTGAGCGCAAGAACCAAAGCAAGGAGCAGTCCGAAACAGAACAGGTTACAGCATACGTGTGGCTCAGGAATGGTGGGGGTAGGCTAAGCTGGACCAGTTCATAACATCCACTGGCACATCTGAGAACCAAGATGGGGTGCAGGATAGGTTGGATCTGGCCACATCACGAGCTAGTTCACATTAGGGCTGAGCCTGGGTGCTGACTGCACTGGATTGAGTGGCAGCTCCAACCAGCATGAGCTGGATTTGGGGCAGACCTGGCCATGCCACCCTGTAGCAACTGCCAGCAATTGCCAAGGTGAGACAGGCCATGTCAGATTGGGCCACAGCACCCACCAGCACATACAAGACCCGGATGAGGAGTTGAGTTGGTAGAGGAGTGTTGTGTAAACTCCAGTCCTGGGCTACCACTCATGCTGGCAAGCATGAGAGCTGAAACTGGAGTCAGAACAGGTTACAACACCTGTTGGCCTACATATGAACTGAGTTAGTGGGGGAGCCCGGCTGGTGTAGCTAATTTTATCCACTGGTATATCAATGAGCTAGAATAAGGGCAGGCAGGTTGGGCTTTGCCGCAGCATCACTGGCAAGGTTTGGGACAGGGGGCAAGTCTTGTCAAGCTAGACCGCAGGACCACCTGGAGAGTACAAATCAGTGGGTCCAGAGGGCAATGGGATGAGTGGGGTTGTGGTCTCCTCTCTGATAGGCTGAAACTCCTACTGGTGAGCATGAGAATCAGGACTGGGGGGCGGGTCTGGCTGGACAGGCTGTGGCACCCACTAGCATGAGTGTATGCTGGAGAGTGGAGTTGGTGTTGAGTTAGGCTTCAGTGCCAATGATATATACTAGATCTCGATGGAATGTGAAGCAGACTGGACCAGTCCACTGTACATGCTGGCAGACACAGGAACCAGAACTGGGGGCCAGTCCAATGGGTGTTATTGGGGGTCTCTCTCTCCCCCTATGGTACGGAGGGCCAATCATGTATTGGACAGAGCTGAGCTGGACTGTAGCACCCATTGGTTTGCTGAGGATTGAGGGCAGAACAAATTGATCAACTACCCCAATGAAGCCTGACAGTAAACTACTGGCCAATGGAGGCTCAGAGGCGGACTATGACGCCAATCGACCTTGGAAGGATTTCCTCATACTTGGAGCGGTGATATCGGCAGCATCTCAGAACTATCGAAAATGTTCCACAATGGGGAACTTGGGATGACATAGGTGGCAGTTCCCCAATCCCCCATGTAATGCAGCAGTTGGGAGGCTGGGTGTGGTTTCTCCTCTTGTATTTCCCTCTCCCACATATACAGGAAGAAGAAGAAAGTGTGTAAATAAAGGTCTCATCCACTGTCCCCTGATCCTTAACCCTTCCCATACTGATCAACTATGTAAACATCATCAATAATAAAATTAAGAAAGCGTTGCACCTACATATGCAGTTTGGGTTTGATTCTCATTAAATGAGTAATGGAAAGTTTTCAATTTTAAAAGCTTCTTGAATTTTATATATGTGATAAGTGATTGTTTATCTGTAACAAATTGGTTGTGGCCAAAGGCATATGATGTTTATAGAAAAATATTTTTTTTATTTGGAAAATAAAACATTGTATTTAAGATCTAAGTTAGCTTATCCTAAAATCTGCCAAGACCAGTAAAATTATACTTCAACACAACAAATGGCTAAATACTAAAATGAAATAGACACGAGACAGCTGAATGGTACCTCATAGCCATTTTAAGGTATATAGCAGCCGGTCCTGTATACAAACTAAAATTGAAATGTCAATGAGCAAATCATAGGTTGGGGTTAAGAACTTGTTTTTTGTTTTTTTTTAACATACTGGTTACGCAAAACCATGTCAATTCCTTAATGTTACAAATTGCTGTTAATGTTATATTGGGACTCTTAATTGACTGGGATGATATTCTACCAGCTCTAACTTCGGACCAGAAATGGTCTCCCCAAGAAACTGTTCAACCCATCTGGACAATAAGTAGCTGGACTCTATGTTTGGTATATGTTTGCAAGGAAAGAATCTTGATTGAATTTGAACTGTAATACTGCACCAAGGTGGAGGAATCCACCAGGGGGGAGGGGCGTGGGGAGGGGTGGGGGGATTCCCAGAGCCTATGAAACTGTCACATAATGCATAATAATTAATAAAAAAAGTAAAAAAAAAAAGATCTAAGTTAGCAAAAAAAATGCAAAAATTTGGAAGATAAACTGAGGGCTGATTTTAGTGACATAATTATTATGCTGAAGCAAAATCACATTATTTCTATCAAAGTGTCATTTATTGTATAACTGTAAGAGAGTTATTTCCAGCCTCAAGCTAACTTTGAAGTGAAACTGAGTTCAATCAAAAATTTAAGGCAATAATATCATTTAGACCACCCCTAAGAGTTTATTATACTAGAATTTTGACTGCATTACTTTTGGACTAAGTAAGATAAACAAACGAAAAGAAGGAGATCCAAGATGTAGTAAACTTTCGATTGCTATTATTATAAAAGTAAAAATAGTTATAAAATCTTACATGTTTGTTTAACAGCTTAGACTTTTAAAGTGCTTCAACATGATGAATCTATTGCAAATTTGTGATACTGCATACAAGGATTACATACTTGTAGTCATTAGTGTTCTCCAGAGAAATGGAACATGTGTGTATATATGAGTACACATATGTGAAATATGTCATATATGTCACACACATAATAAACAAAAGTAGCAGAGGATTACGTGTGTGTACGTGTGCACTCAAAATCAGATTTTTTGTTTTAAATACGATTTCTTATAAGGAATTGAGATTGGGTCACACAGTTACAGAGGTGAGAAGACCCAAAGGTCAGGAAAGCCACTGCTATAGTTTTAGTTCAAATCCAAAGTTTGGAAAGCCAGGAGCACTGTTGAGGTGTGCCCTAGGAGAGGACAGATGTTAAGCTCAAGCCAGCAGGTAGTTGGTGCCAGTACAAACTTCGTTTGTCTTTTTGTTCTGTTCAGGCTCTCATCAGATTGCCACCCACTTCGGGGAGGGTCATCTTTACTCAGTCCACCAATTCAAATGCTAATCTCTTCAGGAAACACCCCCAAAGACACACCCAGATATAATAACCTTTAATCAAATATCTGGAAATCCTTTGGGGAAGTCCACAGAAAAAGCCAACCATTACAGATTATAATGTAATTCTCAGTTTCGTGATAGGATAATGAGGCCTACAAAATAATGTCATGAACCCTTTTCTTAACACACTGAAATAATTAGGTAATGTTACGAGGGCATTAAGTAGATAGACGTTAAATAAACAAAATTAAAAGCTAGCATGTTGCACAACTGGCCAGAGACAGCTCCATTTTTCTTTTTCAGATAAAGATGCAAATTTCTAAAAGTCTATATAGCATATCATAATCATAATCAATTTCCTTTTCATTCGAATGGATCTCTGCCTACTCACCTATCTGCATCCTGGGAATTTTTTTAAAAGGTAATAAGAGAATCAAGTCAAGGGGTGGATTTGAAAGATTGTGGTCTTTTGAGATGTTTATAGATTATTGAGAATTAGGGATACAGAGTTCCCAGTGAAATACTTTTCTGATCAAAATAGCCTTTGAAAGGCAGGCTAGGATAGAAAAGAGGCATAAATCCCATGATCATATTTTACTCTTAAAAAAATTAAAAATTTATGCAAAATCAACTCAGATGGAACAAGCATTGTGTTTCACTTTTTTCCTTCTATAAGTGAAGAATAACATAAAGGTTGCCAGAGCAACATCAACACCTTCCACCCTTAGGTGGAAATCTTATCTCTTGAAAAAATTTTGGAAGTAAACTGTCACTTATAACTTAGACTTCATTTTGCAGAAAATTCCTAGGGATAAGTTATGGCAGTCAAGGTTAGCTTTTGTTTCCACTTTGAAAAGCTTGCCAAAGGCTGTAATACACTCCCTGATAACACACTCTTGCAGATATCTTAGCGTGTGCTACTTACAATAAAGTTGAATAATAAAAATGAGGCATAGCTAACAAGTGATAGAATCATTTAAAAGAAGACTTTATATCACTTCGACTTAATCCTGAATTGTAAATATTCGAAAAATGAAATTTTGAAGGCATTTGCTACTATAAATGTCTTGTAATAACTTACTTGATGAATTCTTTTTGTTTACTACCAAAAGTGTTATATATGACATTTTAGAGTTTATTCTTTACATTTCCTTCATTCTCCATTCAGTGTTATTAAGTGCTTTCACTCCTTTACTTAAAAACACTTGACTATGTGTGTTTCCACAACATTCTTGTTAAAATCTTCCTAGTATTTTCGGAATAATTGTTTTCTTAACTGCCAACTTTCTACAGCTAATATACCCATTACAATACAGGTATTAGTAGCGAGATATTTAATTTTATGACATTAACTTGACTATTGTTATACCTCCAGTTTTCAATTATTATTTCACATATGTAAACATCACTAAAGGAAGTTTCATCTCATTTTTTAATTTATATTTTTCTAAGAATATTTGTGCATATCCCCCAAAATAGAACCAGTTTAATATTATTTTAAAGTTTTAGTAGGATTTCTATTTTAACTGTAGTTAGCCTATAAATTAGTTTGAGGGGAATTCATACATTTAGCACTGTGAATTTTACCACTGTGAATCCAGAAGCATTGAAAATGATTGCCCATTTTTAAAAAGCACCTTTGCAATTATTTCATTTGCTTTAGTTTTTGCAAAAGTTCTGTGCTTTTATTTGTTAACAGCTAACATTTCCTTAAGACATTGTGTGATAGCTGTATTGCCTCCAATTTTTCTGTATTTCTCCAATATTTATACCACTTATTTTCTCTTTTTTGATCTTCTCCTCCACTGCTCTTCAGTTCTTATTGCTTTAAATTTAATTTTCACTTGTATTTTATACATACAATATTAATTTTAGTTATGTCCTAAACTGGTATACCTTACACAATTTTAAAGCAGAGTTACCCTAACATGATATATTAGGTTTATAAATTTTAATTCCAAAATAAATTAAACATAATAAACTTCTTTTAACTGTGAATTTTTGTTTTACTAGCATATATTTTAAGTTTCCAAGTTACCTATCTTTAAAAAGTTTAAACCATTGAGCTTCTTATTCAGTGAATTCTAAATCTAAATGTAAAGTATCCTGTCTCAGAAACTATAAAAAAAGGGAGAAAGAAAGAATGAAAGCGGATGGGAGGGAAGAAGGAAAGGATGAAGGGAAAAGCATTATGTTCTAAAAACTCCATCTACAAATCACATGGAATCTGTTAAAACTAATTAAATGTAAAATTACAATTAAAAATTTTAAAAAGAAGGGTACAGAAGACATGCAATTTCTAGATGTACATGCAGTATGTTCAGAGAAAGTGTATTGAGTGTTTTATGACTTAAAAAGTTTGTTTTGCAGATGTTCCATGAACTTGGAAAAGTGGATGTTCTTTGTTATAGTACATAAAATAGTATATTTGTGATTTCTTAAACCAAATTCTCTAAGTATACTATTCATATCTTCTGTACCCTTGCTCTTGTTTTGTCTTGATTTGTCCAGGATTATGCCTATTGTCTTTGCATTTTTATAACTCCTCACTTCATGTGTTTTCATGTTGCTTATATTTAAAGATATATAATACATTTTTGCCTTTGTATACTTTTCAGTGGTTTACTTCTTTGATTCCAGTCAATCTATAAAACCTACTTTTAATTTTTTAATTTCATTTATTTAAAGGCAGAAAAACTTAGGGCTCTCCCGTCCATTGGTCTGTTCCTCCAGTGCCCACACAATCAGCACTGAGTCAAGCCCAAGGCAGGAGCTGTGAGTTTGATGAATGCCTGCTCAATTACTGCAAAGACCCACACTTGAATCATGTGTGTGTGCGTTAGCAGGTAGCTACAATGGAGAAGTGGGTCCCAACCTAGGCATTCTGGGAATATGGATGTCCCAACCATCAGCCTAAGCTGACCCAAGAACGGTATTTTAAAAACAAAAAAAAGAAAAAGAAAAGAAAATCATTTATGATCCTACAGTGGAAAAAGTTTATTGCTAGATTTATTTGTATACCTTTAGAAAATTAATCAATCTCTAAAGTTTTTATAGCAAGATATTATCTATTATATGTATTACTTAATATCATTTTGGCCCATGGGCCACGATTTGTAAATTGTATATTTATAAAGGTAGTTCTAGCCAAGAGCACATACTAATTATTTTTAAAGATTTTTTTTTTCTTGAAAGCCAGAGTTACAGAGAGAAAAAACAGAGAGACAGAAAGAGAGCTCTTTTGTTTGCTTGTTCACTCCCCAAATGCCAAAACAGCCAGAGCTAGGGAGGTCCAATGTCAGAAGCCAGGAGTTTCTTCCAGGTCTCCCACATGTGTGCTTGGTCCCAAGGATCTAGACCATCCTCTGCTACCTGCCGAGACTGTTAGCCAGGACCTGGATCAGATATGGAGCAGCTGGGACTACAATGTGCCCTTATGGGATGCTGGCACCACCAGTAGAAGATTAGTTGGCTAAGCCACCATGCTGGTCGCTAATTTCACAATCATTTTAAGTACATATAAAATAATGGTTTTAAAATACAAGAAGATATTTTAGCCATTGAGATTGAGATGTAATCATGCTGAATTGCTTTCAAAAATCCCAAGTGCATTGAGTTTTTGGTATAAATGGACATAAAATCATTAAAAAATTATCTGATCCAGTCAGATTTAAGAGATAGTCTAAGTACCAAGCAATAACCATTTTTTATTGCTCAGGCTAATATTTAAAAAAAACAGACTTGATAAATCCATCTCATTTATTTGCTTTTTAAAAGAATATGTATTTTAGCATTCCATGATGCAGTTCCATTGGTTCCAGGATTTCCCATCCACCCCTGCCCCTCTCCCAATAGCTAACACATAAAGGAATCTATGAGAATATAGAGAAGTTTGTATTGTTTAAGTGGATAAATTAACAACTCCTAAGGTTTATAAAATAAGGAGTAATGTATCTACAATATTAATTCAAGAGCAAAAAAATTTAAATATCTTCTGAAGTTAAAATACCTTATGAAAGTTTTGGGGTGTATGAATATCCCCAAAGATCTGTTGTGAATTAGTAAGAGAGATATAGACAATAGAAATACGCTTATTGTAAAAAGCTTAGACTATGAATCCATGGGCTTTACCCCATTAGAAAAACAAATAAAAGCAAAGACAATGAACAAATAAAAGTATGAAGCAACTGCAGTTTTCCCATAACTAGAGTAGATTAAACAAAGAATGTTTATTTTTACAAGCATTTTCATGGCTCAAACAACCTAAATTGAAAGGGATCATAGGACCTTTTAACAAGTTGAAAATTCATCTTGAAATGATGGCTAATTTGTGGAAATCTAAATAAGAAATTGAAACAGAAGAAGTTACAGATAAATATCTCAAATAATAGGGAATAATAGAATAAACAACAAATTATTGCTGAAGGTGAAGAAACTATCCTGAAATTTTGAATTTTGGCTATTGAATCAAGAAAAAAATGGTTAACATAACTAAGACAGAAGTTTAGCAGTGGCTGTATTATAGCAGCTCGGATCTGGGATGTTGGGGGCAGAAGGAGGCGATGTGGCTGGAGTGAAGTATTTGTTCAGACCCCAGTCAGTTTTCTAGACTGGACTTAAATGTGGTAAGGATGGTATACTTCTGCTGCAGCTAGTATTGCTGCTCAGCGGTGATGTTTCCATCTTGAATCTCTTTCCTGACTGGTTTGTGCTTTTTTTGGTGTTATTTTTTAATTTTGTCACACAGAAGTAATTTTATATTGTCTTATTTATTTGTTTTTGTTTCACAGCCTTAATTTTTGTATTATATTTAAATAATCATCACAAAGGATAATGTTGAAGTTTGCCTAAGGATTTTACTGTTTGAAGTCTTAAATTTAGATTATTTTATCCACTTTGAGTTGTTTTTGTATGGAGTTTTCCATAGTATTGAATTTCATCTTTTTGTATCTAGAAATCTGATTTTCTCATCATAATTTATTGAAGAGATTATTTAGTCTTCATTGTGTCCTCTCTGGTATGCTTGATGAAAATTAGCAGACAAGATGCGAAGTAAATTTAGTTACAGGGTTAAAGAAAATATTCTGTAATAGTAGCATCACTACATGTATAGCTTGAACTCAGACACACATGACAGTGATTTCCCATTCACTGTATATCAAACTCCAATTTTCAGGTAAAGGACAGAATGAATTGTATTCATCCACCCATAGATTCTGTACATAGATCTGTTAATGTCAGGAAAAGTGAATTCTGGAGTGGCACATGTCACATTAGACTCTGACATTGACACATGCCATATGCTAAACAAACAAAAAAAAAGAACCAAACCTTCTGAATAAGATGCAGATATTCCAAGCAGTGGCTTAACTCCCTATAACAGTGCCTGCCTCAGCAAGATTATTTCTGAGTAGTGTTTCCAAATCCAAATGTCTATAAGTTTGCTTGATGAAAACACTTAATGTACATTAATAGAAAGTTCAAGCCTGGGCCTTGGAAGGTTAAGAGGGACCTCTGCAGCACCTTGAAGCTTCGTATCAGTAGAGAGGATCCCATTATGCAGTTTGATGCATTTTAAGGTATTTATTTTAAAATTTCTTTTAAGATTCATTTTTTTTACTTGAAAAGCAGATTTACAGAGAGAAGAGAGATCTTCACCCTGCTGCTTCACTCTCTAAATGGCCTCAATGACCAGAGTTGAGCCAATTCAAAGCCAGGAGCCAGGAGCTCTCTCCAAATCTTCTATATAAGTGCAGTGGCACAAGACTTGGGCCACTCTCCACTGCTTTCCCAGGCCATAAGCAGGAAGCTGGATCAGAAATGGAACAGTCAGGAGACAAACCCTTGCCTATAAGGAATGCCAGCTCCAGCAGGCAGAGCTTTAGCTTATTGAGCCACAGTGCCAGCCCTAAGAGATTTATGGAGTTTTCAAAGATGAAAACTCAATAGAAAATTGTTGTTTCCTTTAAAATACCTATGCCAAATAGCCATAGCCTACACATTAGGTGATTTTCAAAATAGTGGTAAAGAATGGGAGAAGATAGTGTATGTGTGTGTGTGTGTGTATAAAAATTGACTTTATATATATATATGTTTTTCAAGGTTCAGTCTTTTATTGCTCTGTACTGGTAGAGCTTATCTGTAAATGGATTGTTAGTACTTTCTCTGGTAGAGCTGTTACAGCTTCTCCCAGGGATAAGGTGAGTTTCAGAAACATGTTAAGAGATGTACGTGAGGGTCAAGAATCCAGCAGCTAGAGTTTAGCCCTGGCCAAGAAAGGTTCATAGTGTTGGCTTCCACAAATGCCCTATGGACACGTTTTTCATAGCTTATCCAACGAAAATTAAGATTGGCTCGAATTAAAAGTTGACTGAAATCCGAAAATTTGATCATCTTACTCACTAATTTATTAAAATCATTCTGCACAGTGAAAGTACTTTGGTAGACAGCTACAAGAAACATAAAGTTCATCCACATGTCCATCTCCGTTCCTTTTTGTTATCATTCTTCCCAAACTGTTCTTTAAATGTCCCTGATCTGCTAATGAAGTTGTAAATCTTGTGTGTCTCCTTAGAGCTGCAGCTCAGGCCATCTCTGCTGCCTTTACTAACTAGACAGACATTCTGTTCTTTGGGGATTTCCTTAGCCATTGTCCTTCAGGTTCACCTATGAGTGACCTATAAAGAGGAGACTGTCCACTTTCTGACATGTGTTAGTATGCAACACTGACAAATAATCTCAAGTTAACAAAGAGGCAGCAAAGGTGGGTAGATATCATGGGATTCTGAACCACCAATTCATTCAATTTAATAGAGCCATACTTATCTGCTGAAGTTCAATTTCATTTAACACTAGAACTCCAATGCATATACACAGTTTAACAGTTCCAAGGGTTATAAAGTGGACAGTTCAGACTGTGTAGTCATTTGAGATCTTATGCTTAATTCTGCAGTGTCTATCAAAGCAAACCAGAAACTTATTTTAAGATGAAATTTGTTAATGGTAGAAAAGGACATGTCCTTGTTCTAAAACCATTAAGGTTTTTCTAGCAGGACTTGCCATATAGTCTATAGATTTTTTTTTTCTGTTTGGTACAGACTCTTAACACAAAAATTGACCTGCAACACTTAAGGTTTAGGTAGCAAGGCATTTTACACTATGATTGCACCTTTTTTTGGAATGTGTATATACTCTGGACACCTCAAAACTATGATATAGATCACCCAAAAATAAATTAAGTCCACACACTCAAACTTGGCTGTTGTGGTTGCCACTATCCAAAGAAATCCATCTAACTATCCCTGGTGTTTGTTTGTTTGTTTGTTTGTTTGGGTTTTTTGTGGTAACAGTAGAATGTGAAGAGAGGAATAAAAATACCGTGTTTTAGTCTCATTTTAGAGGCATATCACATTAATCTCAACACTACGCAAATGCTTAGAAATTCTAATGAAGCTTCTAACACTTTTGTAATGTTTATATCCCATCCTCTGGTGTGCATGGGCATCTAGGAAGGCATCTAGGAAGCTTGCCACATTCTACACATCCAGTTAGTCTGGCTTAAGAGCCCTAACAAAGCTGCACATTTAATTGCTACCATTGTTTCCTAGTGTTCACAGTCAGGTCATGGGTTCAAGTCCTATCCATATTTGTTCTGCAACATTAGGGGATAAAGGATTGCTTTATAACAACCATAAATGCTTTCTAAGTTTCCCTTTATGGACTGGCATTCACACTCAGGGCTTCCCATTTGTTCTATTTATACATTCTCTGGAATAATAAGGAATACCCAATCCAAATCACAGCCTTGTAATAATCATTATCACCAAAGTGACTAAGGTTTATAGCCATCAGATCTTTCAATATTTTATCCTCCATTTACTCCCATTCTTTGATTCATAGATGATAATGCAATAATGATATCACTACATGCCGTGGATTACTTGCCATAGTTCTCTATGACAAACAAGTTATCTCCATTCACTTCAAATGTGTTAATTATTCAATTACAGAATTTCCTTTTAAAGGTTTCTTCCCTAGAGTCATTCCTGATGCTGACTATCTTTTTCAGGATCCTAGAAAAATGCAGTTGGTATACTCAAAATAGAATGTTAAAGAGAAATGAATGAAGAGATGTATTCATATTTGTGAGCAGATATAAGGGAAACAACGGGATGCCAGTGCTTGCTGAGGCCAACAGCATCAGGAAGCTCTTGTTACTTGTGGACATGGTTTCTGTGTGTGCCTGTGTGTAAGTGTTGTGTTTAAATAACCTACTTGTCTTTGTGAAGAGAATGAAGAAAATATATGCCTAGGTTGAATATGGAGATATGAGATCATACTTCATGTTATTTTTTAGATTTTTTTAAATTGTGAAGTCAGAATTACAAAGAGAAGGAGAGACAGATGGAGAAATCTTATATCTGTTGGTTCATTCCCCAAGTGGCCGAAATGGCCAGATTTGAGCTGATCCAAAGCCAGGAGTCAGGAGCTTCTTCCGGTCTCCATTGTGGCTGCAGGATCCCAAGGCTTTGGGCCATCTCTACTGTATTCCCAGACCACATGCAGGGAGCTGGATGGGAAGTGGAGCAGTTGGGACACAAACAGGCACTCATATGGGATCCTAGTGGATTCAAGGCGAGAACTTCAGTCACTAGGCTGCCGTGCTGGTCCCCCCGACTTCATATTCTATTATTTACTTGGATTTTAGTGATATACACTATAAAGGCCTTGACTATAACATCAGTAAATATACAATAAAGTTAAATGGCAACATTAGCCAGAAACTTCAGCAACATGAGTATTTTCTGGCATTATTTAAAATGTGTGATGTGTGTAGCACCTTTGAGATATTCTTTTATGTTTTATTAATTTTACACCACCAGAATTATTTGTGTGGAAGTGTTTATGCTACAAAGTCATTAAATAAGCAGGAAGTGGCTCCCAAATCAGGCTGTTCCAATCCCAGAACCAGTGAATGTGAGCTTGTTTGGGAAAAGGAATTCTGAGGTTCTAATTAGGGAAAAGCCATCAAGGTGAAATGATCCTGGACCATCTAAGTAGGCCCCTAGCCCAAGGACAAGCGTACTTGAAAGAGACAAAGAAAACTATGTGAAGACAGAGAACAAGCAATAAGAGGAAGCTGGCAAAGATGAGGAAGGATTCTTCCCGTTGACACCTTGATTTCAGATTGCTGGCTTCCAGAACTGTGCGAGAATACACTTATGTTGTTTTAAGCTGCCAAGTTTATGGTAATTTGTTGTGATAGCCTTGGGAAATTAATATCACCACTTACAAACATCTTCTTCCAGTATAACTTTTTGGTAAAATGATTCTGGGCTTTTGAGGCATAAAAGTGACTGTTACATAACACCTTCAAGAACTCTCTTTCTGGAATGAAATGGCATCTTCACAATTAACTTGAAGCAAGAATGTTAACTTGGCAGTGCAAAGGGAGTACAGGGTAAGAAATGATGAGTTTTATAATATTATCCATGAAAACATAATGGTCCGATATAGTTGGAGCAGAGAAAGACAAGAGATAAAATTGTGAGAGAATGCAGAAGATAGACATTGAGTCATTTTATTTACCATTTTAAGAAATTAGGATTTTATCTCAGTTTTGGAATGGTTAACCTTGAGTGACTTCTCCAAGAGATATGTAATTACTGCTGTTCAGATGTATTGCTAAGCATCCTAGCTTCATCTATTCATTTACCAAAAATACGTTGAGAACATTTGATAAGGACTTGGAATGGCAAGGTTAACATGAATGTAAGAAGAGAAAGGTCCCTGATTGGCTAGGCATGAACACGTGGTGAAAGGGCATGTTTATGGTCCATTGTTAGTCACCTTTGTTTTAGGAAATGGAGAGATGTAAGAGTTGTCAACCTGAATAGCTGCGTGGTGTGGAGATCACTCAGTTCTGAAGAATATATTAGTTTGGAAGGAATATGTTGGTAGGCAAAAGACCTGCACGAGATTGTTTCCCTAATCTGGGACAAAGTTATGAAGGCTATCATTAGGGGAGAAGTGGTAGATATGAGAGAAAGGTCATCTGAGTAAAGTAAAATTCCAGAAGCGAAACAAGTATTTTTGCAATTAATAAATTAATTAAGTACAAAGAGTTAAAAATAACATTGCAGAAGTCTCTGTTAATTTCCAGCATAGGTTGTTAACAATTTAAGATTGATTGTAAATTGCACCCATATTTTCTGCATTGTTTAGAAAGAAAATTCTCTACCACAAAGCCAGCACTCTGATATAAAGTCACTGGCACCAGTGTTGACATCCCATATGGGCACTAAATCGAGGCCTGGATGCTCCACTTCCAATACAGCTTCCTGCCTGGGAAATCATTAGAGGAGGGTCTGAGTGTGTGGGTCCTTCACCTGAGTTGGAGACCCAGAAGAAGCTCCTGGTTCAAGATCATCCCAGTAACCATTAGAGAGGCATTTGGAGAGTGAGGCCACATTTAGACAATGTGTCTGTAGTTCTGCTTTTCAAATAAATAAATTATTTAAAAAAAATTCTCCACCAAGCATAACATACTAATTTCTTGTCAGTGAGAATTTTTATTTGGAATCAATTGCAAGTGTTATTATAGTTAGAGTTTAAAAAATACATTTCAATCTTATGAAAAGAAAATATAAACAACAAATTGGATAAAGTAGTACTACAATATTTTCATATTCTTATCTGACTTACAAGTAATTTTTCTACGCAGAATTGTCAAAATTCGTATTTTTCATTAATTATTGCTGTCAGTGCAAACAAGAAAACTTCTCTATTGTTCCTGGAACTTTCTTTCAAGTTATAAGCTTTGATGTTGGCAGTTTGTTGACACAAGAAGGTGTCAAAAGGAGACTTTTAGACAATGTCTGGGATTACTATGACTTTAAGCGACTTTTCTTGACAAGTAATTACTGTCATTCAGCCTAATCAACAATAATAACTAAGACATTCATGCATGTACAGCATTGAAAATTATATTACAACTGTATTCTGGGTCAATAACAATTGCAAGATGTCATCGACTATAACAAATATCCTGATTTCAGAAATGCTAAAATAGGGCCTGGCGCAATAGCATAGCAGCTAAAGCCCTTGCCTTGAACACGCCATGATCCAATGGGGCGCTGGCTCTAATCCCAGTGGCACTACTTCCTATCCAGCTCCCTGCTTGTGGCCTGGGAAAGCAGGCAAGGACAGCCCAAAGCCTTGGGACCCTGCACCTGTGTGGGAGACCTGGAAGAAACTCCTGGCTCCTGGCTTCGGATTGGCTCAGCTCCAGCTGTTGCGGCTCACTTGGGGAGTGAACCATCGGATGGAAGATCTTCCTCTCTGTCTCTCCTTCTCTCTGCATATCTGCCTTTCCAATTAAAAAAAAAATCAGAAATGCTAAAAGACAGGGCAGAAATGGACTATTAAGAATGTATTCATTTGGTGCCCAGCACGGTAGCGTAGTAGCTAAAGACCTCACCTTGCCCGCGCCAGTATCCCTTATGGGTATAGGTTCTAATCACGAGAGCCCCACTTCGATCCAGCTCCATTCCCTGTGGCCTGGGAATGTAGTATAATGGCCTGAAGACTTGGGACCCTGCCTGGGAGACTGGAAGAGGCTCCTGCCTCCTGGCTTTGGATCGGCTCAGGTATGGCCATTGTGGCTGCTTGGGAAGCTAATCAGCTGACAGAAGATCTTTCTGCCTGTCTCTCCTGCTCTCTGTATATCTGACTATCCAATAAAAAATTTTTAAAAATTAATGAAAATAAAAGCACATGTTCATTTGAAAGGTAGACAGAGAAAACAAGCAACAGAAAAAGAAAAACACATAGAGAACTCCTATCCCCTATTTCACTCCCCAAATGCTCACAATATTAGGCACTAGAGCACACCAAAGTCAAGATCTGAGACATGAATTTGTGTCTATCATGTGGGGTCCTCACCTGCTGCCTTGTAACATATGTGTTACTAGAGAGCAGAAACCAGACTTAGAGCCAGGACTGTCATCCCACGTAGCTGACTTCAGCTGCTCAGCTAAGTGCCTGCTCCCCACAATGAGCCTCAGAATTGATGAAATATAGGAATAAAGTCATTAAGATAGGCATAACAAGATTCCAATCATTGAGATGAAATTAACTCTCTTGATAATTTCACTTGAAACATAAATGACTTACATAACTCAGAAACTAGGCAGCAGTTAGTGAAAGTGGACATTTTGAAGATATGTTTCCTCAAGTTATGACCCGCAATATTTTAGTAAGATTCCTGGGTAAGTTCATTTGGTTACTGAATATGTCTTCGATTGAAATGTGTATTGAGGGCTCTGTACTTCCCTCCATATGTGCTTGTCTAGGAAGTGGAACTTGAGCTTTCTTTCACAAGACACATGGGGGCCAGGCAGCAGGCTGCAGAGAAACACCTGTGGCTGCCTCAGTGAGGTACTGACTGACGAAAAGGGAAAACTTCAGAGGCAGATTGACCTGGCTGTACTGACAACTACAAAGTATTCATTTTTAAAAACCGTTAAGCTCTGGCATGTTTGTCAGAGTCTGTAGTAAAAATTCTTTTGAAAAAAATTAAGGCAATTGAAGATGGTCTCCATTACCTGCCATTTGAAGAATTTCCCCTGGACAGACTAACCAGGCTAGAGGAACCAAGACAGTAAGAGGATAAAGTTAGCCCAATTCTTCAACTTATTTTAAACTCATGTTGTTCAGCTGTAGTTTGAGTTGGTTTTTCCTCGTAACACTAACAATAAGAAAAATGTGATTCTTTTTAATTCCAAGTTGATACCTTGAAAGCAGTAAAAAGATAGGTAGCAGTAAAAAGGTTTTCAAAAATTGAATTAAACAATAGCGGGTTTTTGGAATTGAGAGTGATATGATATGTGCTCTTTGGATTTAGATAAAACTTAAATTTAAAAAGGCAGTATTGAAACCTCTTTGCTATAGGAATTTAAAAATTATTCTTGAATCTCGAGGTTTTTCTTTGCATAAGGACATGCCAATATTTTTGTAATAATAGGATAAGTGATACATAATTTCTTGTATGTAGCAGGCACACAATAGGTAGAGCTATCACTTTTACCATTGTTCTAAATCAGTTTTGCACAGATTTAGCAGTTAGAGGATTTCATTTTAGACATGTGATCCTCACTACGGGATCTGGACGGGCAGTGGAAAGGCAATGTAGAAAATGCTTATGTACTGTCTTATTAGCTAAAATTTCATGGAACAGGCATTTCTGCAAGCTAAATATGGTCAGATTTCTTAATATGGGCAACCTAATGTTATTGGACTTATTCAGTGCCAGCTTGTTACATGCCATTTTGTTTTCTCTCCTTAAATGACATTAAAATCACATAATTACAGGGATAAGAAGCTAGTTTGGAGAATAATTATCTTTGCATTGTTTTGTCTTCCTGGTTGTATTTCATATTTTGACTAACAAGATAACTTTAGTAAGCACTATAGAACAAATTTTTTAAAAGAGGAAAATCTAAAAAAGCACAAGAAGAGCAATTTATGAATATGAGGCAATATGTGTTTCTGTCTTTCTTCATGTATTTGGGGTTTGATGGAGAAAAGCAGGTAGACAGCCCCATCTTTTCTGAAACCCTGCTCTTTGCTGTGTATGAACTAAGACAAACTGTTTAGAGGCAGCTTGAAACGCTGAGAATAACAGGAAGAAAAGAGATTACAAGTAGTGGAGAACTGCATGAGGGTTCCTTCAAGACAAAATACAAAATTTGACAGTTCTTTCAGATCTCGCATTGCACATTCTCCCATTTTATTTTCTGACACTTTTACCTAAAATCAAATCCGAATGCTGGTTTTGTTTGTTTTGGTCTGTTACTCTTGGAAATTTTTGGCTTTCTTAATCCTGTTGACTAAAACTATGCTTATTTTTAAGTAACATGTCATTCACAGATTTGACTTTGGTGCAATCATACATGTCTTTCCAACAATAACATTTTCCTCCAAAGAGAATTTTGTGTATTTTGTACAGACAAGGGGATAAAGTGCAGGTAATAGAAAAGTGTGTTTTATCGATAGAATTTTATTTTTAGTCAGCTGAGGACTTCCAAAGTGAGAACAAAACTCATTGCTATTGCAGCTTGATTTCAGACTCTTCCAACAGGCTTGTACTTCTGGTATTGTAACTTCAGTTTAGATAATTTAAAGACCTAATAAAAGGAGATTTTCAGCTAATTAAATCTGCCATTTCAGGAATAAAGATTTTTTTGAAAATTTTTTTTAAATATACATCTTACACCTATTAATCAACTTGGTAGTTTGCAGAGACATAAATATGCATGACCTAGGATACATAGTTCATGTCTTGGAGAAATTTGCAATCTAGTAGGGAAAACTCTTATGTAAAATAATCCAACTGGCTGCTGGAAGTTCATGAGCCAACTGTTAAAGCTTTGGAGTTTTTTGGTTAAACTATCAACAGCTTCAAATTGACCACAGTGAATGTATTTATACTACAGAAATTGACAAATGCTTCAAATCTGAGCTTTCCATCACCTCAGGGAGTTTGTTTCATCATGTACTCACAACTGATTATAGCATAATACAACCTAATAAGGGTTTTGCAGTACAAAATAAACCATGCGTTGTGGAAGTACAAAGAATGCCTCAACCAGCAAGGAAGAGAGGGTTCCAGAATATGCCAAAGATAGCATAAGTTTGAGTTGTCTGACAAAACGTCAATAGGAATTTGTCAGATTTTCAAGGTTGCCATACTGTGCCAATCAAAGAGGATTAGATGAGAAGGTTACTGAGACATGAGAGTCTTATGTAAGGGACAAGGCCATAGCATATACCTAGTTAGGTGATAGCATATATTAGGGTACTAAATCTAGTACCCTGATTCACTTCTGTGTTTAATATAAATTTTCACTTATTGTGTCCTCATTGTAACATTATTAATCCAGAGATGGGTGATGTGCATGTTTATGGCAATATTATGGTAAATAAATAAAACAATTATATTTCTATGGAATTGGTCTAAACTGTTTTATAAAGGTAATGTGAGTTAACAAAGGTCTTAATTTATACTATGAATCTCATATGAATGCTGGCTTAGGTAGCAGCTGCTCCACTTCTGATCCAGCTCTCTGCTAATGGTCCTGAGAAAATCAGTGAACATGCCCCAGGTACCTGGTTCCTTGTCATCCAAGTGGATGGATTTCCAGACTCCTGACTTTGGTCTGGAACAACCCTGGCAGTTGTGGCCTTTTGGGGTGTGAAATAACGCATTCAACCTCTCTCTGTCTCTCTCTCTGTGTGTGTTTCTTTTCCCTCTCCCTTTCTCAGTCTCTTTCTATGTAACTTGGGCTTCAAAATCAATCAATCTTTGAAACATATTTTCATTAACAGTCTTATGTATTTCATCTAAATAGATCCTAGTTGCTGATTTCCATTATTTTCATGATAACTGCAGCCAACTTACAAATTCATAAGCTCATGGATCCTCAAAATGAGTTGACTTTGCAGAAATGCAATGACAAATGTAAAGGAAGTGAATTCTTCTGAGCTGTGATTCTACATGAGGGCAGTAAGGAACAATCACATATGACGACACCCTGCCTAAATGCGATCAGTGAGGAAGTATACTGACATAAATACTTCTCCCTCGAGGAAGCATCTATCACTAACTCCACAAGGATTCTCTCTGTGCACCCAGAGACTGAGCAGCATGAGCTGGAGTCTAGGGTGCTCATGGTCGCAGAGTGGGTCTTTTGCCTTACGTGTCTGTTTGTTGAAAGTTATGGCATGGTTTTTTTTTCTTAAAATGATTCACTTATTTGAAGAGCCAAGGTAGAGAAGAGGGAAAGAGAGCTTACATCTGCTGGGTTCATTTACCAAATGGCCATCTGGGTATTACATATGGATGGCAGGTACCCAAGGACTTGGGCCATCACTTGCCTTTTTCCCATGTACATTAGCAGGGAGCTGAATAGAAAATGAAGCATTGGGACTTGAACCAGCATCCATATGGGGTGCAGTGTTGCAGGTGACGGCTTAACCCATGGTACCACAATGCCAGCCCTAGGGCATGATGTTTTCTATTAAATTATTCATTCATTTCTTATTTTTGTGGTTACCTACGTATGAAAATTGAATTTGATAGAAAATAGATGAAGCATGTAATTGGAAACCAAGTAATGTACTATTGAATTAATGAATATATGTTTACAAATATGAATACACATAAATATTTATAAAAACATGTAAAAATACTGTGACCCTTACAATCACAGTGACCCTGGAGAAAACTCTTGTGATCCTTGCAGATTAAATCTCCAATAAATTCAGAAATATAAAATATGAACTTACATGTCTGAATGGCCAGTATGAAGCAATGATGCTGAAATTACATAAAAAATAATTTCTAAATGACATTTTAATTTATGGTCAACGCGTATTATTCATTTCAAAAGGAAGAAGCCATATGCTAAAAGAAATGTATTAGATTACCCAAGCACATACTATTTATAACGGCAGAAATTCAGCTTGGTTTCTTTTGTGGTGGTTTGACTTCTGTGGTTCCTGCAGACTTGCGCCTTTTTCGCTCCACATTGACAGAGTGAGGCTGTCTGAGGCAATCTTGACTGCTGGGCAGTATTGTTACAAGGTGACTAGTCGAGGGGTGAAGAAAGTCTTGCTGCCAGGTGGGAAGCTCAGAACAGTTTTCTGAATGAAAAGGGAGAAATCTCCCCCAAATTACTCAGATTTCACATTCATACTTTTGAAGACTTGATTACTATGATCAATAAAATCTTGAGTGGTGTAGGATAACCAATGCGTCTACAAATAATGATCATGGAGTCAGAAGAAAATGATTACTGAAATGTTTAAAACATTATATCTGTGTTATTTTTGTTCTCCAAATTTACTTTTGTAATCCACACAACTGATTTTACCATGTTTTTTTACTATTGTTTTCAAAATTGTCATGTGTTTTTGCTATAGAATAGTAACAATATATTGCTAATTAGAGCGATGTCATTCTAATTTTTACACAGTTCTTGTCAATAGTGTTTGACTTTTATCACTTTTTGATATGATGAAATTTGTGATTAGTTGCTGATTAAGGGCTTTTCTCATGTGATAACATTTGCATCTTTGGGAATTTTATGCATTTTCGCTAGCAGTGCTTCTATACAGAAAGCATTTATTTGTATATTCACCCTTCCTTAAAGGCATAAAGAGGATACAGAGAATGATAGCCTTAGGTGTAGGAGTTGAAACAGATTTAACTGGTGAGTGAATGAACAAAGATGAGCTTGGGGCTCCCAGTCTGTGATATATTATCAATAATTACATTGGCTCACAGTTAAGAAGAGTTATAGTAAATCCATTTGATTCTAATGGTCACATCAAGACTCTAATAACAAAAGGTTCCTATGAGCTTACAGAGAAGGGGAAATAAAATTCTAATATTCAAATATTCTGATTGCTAATTTATTTGTATCTAGTGGTCAGTTAACCAAGGTGGTCCTAAGTTAAGCACAGCAATTAGCACAGTCTCTTCTCTTCTCCTCTGTCATATGCTGATTTTCATCATTTAAGATACATCTGTTCTCTCCCAAAACAAAGACGTGTGGCTTCATTTGTATAAACTTCTAGAGCAGACAAAAATGAATCCTTGGTGAAAAGAATCATAATAGTTGTTGACTCTGCGTTCAGTAGATACAGAAGAGGAAGTTCAAAGGATATTTTAAAAATGAACACAGCTTTCTATATTGGGTAGGAATTTGTTTACAAAATTGTGGACATAGTTGTCAAAACTCAGAAAATGTTCATTTGTTCTTTATATGAGCATTTAAAATAGAAATTCTAGGCATAAATGTTGAACTTTATTTATTGGTAGCCATGATGAAAAATTTGAGAAGTAGACTAAAAGAAAAAAAAAGAAAAAAAAGAAAAGTATACTAGGCAGTTTACTTTGAAACTTGTCAAAAGTAATATAAATTTATATTTGGATTGAGGAATGGACAGATGGTAGATATGTTAGTTTAGTACAATGAAAAGTAAAATATATTAAAATGTTAATGGCACAAGTTTTCTTTATGTTTTGTTAACTTTCTTCAACATTTTGTGTTTTTAACATTTTTATAATTAAAAAAATCTCAGCATAAGGTATTCATTTCAAGGGTTAGTACCAAAGCATTTTTTCTTACCCTAATCCCGTCCCTACTCCAGAATCAGGTAGGTTATTGTCTATATCATTTTATTACCACATACCTTGCATGTATTTTCATAGTATTTTATTTATTTATAGATATTATATTTATATCTAGTTATATTTTGCTATATTTTATATTTATATTCATTTGCTTTTTCTATTTCCTCCATTAAATTGTAAGCAGCCTAAAATCCAGATTGTGGGATTTACCTTTATATACCACGCATGGGCCTAGGCTCAGTAAGAGTTCAATAAGTACAGTATTTGAATAAATGATTATAAGCATCACACTGCTAGCGGATCAAAAGGAATTCTACTATTATGATAAGCAGGGAAAAAAGGACTAACCAGGGGTTGAACAAATACAAACAGTGTGTGTTATAGGAGTAATTGATGAAGTAGGAATACAATAAATATTGTTTGTGTCAAATCAAATTTGCTTTGCATTGTAGAAATATGGAAGAAGAATGAAAAAATGTTTAGTAATCTGCTGAGAAAAAAGTAATAGCTAGCAATTGGGAGCTATGTCATTAAATGATGACCATTTCATTCTTACATAGTACATTTTAAAATAATTACTATAAAATTATAATAGCACAACATTCCCAACCATTGGTTTGAAAAGATATAAAACAAAGTTTGATGAAGCTATATTTGCAGTAATATTTTTGTACAGATGCATTTGTTTCTTTTCATTTTCCTCCTCTTCTTTAATTTTAGCTCCCACATACAAGGGAGTATATGCAGAATTTATCTTTCTGTGTAGGAAAATAATTGAACACAGAATTTTTCCTAATAAACATGGAGAAAACAGAAAAATGGTTTACAGAATGGAAGAGTACAATATAAGAACAGGGTAAAATATACTGTAGCCTTACAGGGTACAGAGTAAGGGTATTTTTCTTTGTACATTTCTTTGCCTGCCTTGATAACAAAAGGTAACGCAATTTATTTAATGATCCTGACAGTGTTATAGTCTTGGTAGAGCTTCACTGATACATGAAACATGCTTAGTAAATATGGTTGCAGCTTAGTCCAGGTGTATTGAGTACCCAAACAAAGTTGAACTATGTGAGCAAAGTAGCATGAAGAAATGAATTATCAATCAAGTTAGATGACTATTCCAGATAACTCACCCATGTTTCTCTAGAAATACCCATATATTAATCTTCTTAGAGAGCTCACTTTTTTCATTAGCTTTATGTTCTCTAATATTCAACCTTTCCAAGAGTGTATAATTAATAATGTATCCTCCTAATCCTTAAGGATAGTTTTATTCATGTTTCACTTTAATGAAGACTGCTACTCCTATACCACAAATGAATTGCTTCATTTATGCCATCTGTTACAATGGCACAGCTATAACTTTCCTATAGCATTGGCATTGATTTCACAGCATTATCAAAATAACGAGTTACACATTATAAATCATATTTTGATGTCTAAACACTGATAAAAACAACATTGTACCAGTTAGCTTAAGCTTCTTAAGTTTGATTTTTAAATAGCCTTTAGATTTATTTTTAAATAATGGTGAATTTCACATTTCAGAATTTACCTCTTATTTCCTATTCACATGAATTCAATGACCTCAGGTTTTTTGCATATGTGTGTATATGTTTGTATATCGATGTAGTAACCAAAAGAAGATAACGTTCAAAGTCTGCCTCTAGTCCATCTTTCTGCTGGTGCTGATCCTGGGAGGTAGCAGGTGATGGCTTAAGTTCTTAAGTCACTACCGCCCATGGTTCCAGCCTGCCTCCTTCTCCCTGGCTCAAATCTGGCTGTTGTAGGCATTTGGGGAAGCAAACAAACATATAAATAAATACTTAAAAGGGTGAATTTATATTGGTACAAAATGTGTTTGAGATCTATGCAGATTCTTTCCTAATATTGCACGTCTATGATCTCTTTGATGGCCATCTGTGTAACAAAACTCTACAAACTAATGCAGTATATTCCATAATGAGGGTTTGTAACAGTTATTTGAGGTAGGAATGAAAACACTCATGTGGGCTGTAGCAGTGATGGGAGAGTTTAGAGGCTTAATCCTTGATCCTAAGCATTGAGTGATGTCTGGTGTTGGGTAAAATACATAATGAAGTGTGTTCTAGATTTAGAAGAGTGGCAGAGGTTTGCTAGAATCTAACTAGCAAACTAAAGATTAAATTTGTGATAAACAATGAGATTGGATTGGGGAAGTGGAGGCAGATGACAGAGGTGTGAAATCAGAATGAGGATGACTTCACTAGGCTTTGTGTAGAATGGTAAAGGAGTGACTATGGATAGTCAGGAAGAGGTATAAAGTGAACAAGTTTTTATCTAAAAAGTTGAATCTAGCTTTGTATACTGTATAGTTTGGAGGCAAGTGCATTGATCTGTATGATATTTTATATATCTAATAATGATTAAAGTGAAGTGAAAAATTAAGATATTTGGAAAAAGAGACATAAAAACTTACACCAGTGATTCTCCAGATTGACTGTAGGCTTGAATCACCTAGCATCTTCTCAAAACACAACTCCTATTTTGTGGTTCTGAGTCGAAGCCTGAAATTCAGAATTTTCAACAATCTCCTAGCTAGGCTATTAGTCTGTGCCACATTTTGAGGAGCCAGTATTTGAAAATAATTATATAATTTGGTGTGATTGAAGAAAATAAGAGTCAAAGATAACACCCCTTGCAAGGTTTCTAGTATTCTAGAGCAGACAGAAGAGAAAAGGGGAACTGAACAGATAAAACATTTATTTATGATTGCCATGTCCTTATTTCATCATATGACCCAGTAAATTCATTCATTCAATCAACACTATTTACTGAGCACTCCTAAGTACCATTATTGTGGATTCAATAAGGCATAACTATTCTGCCCACCATTTAAGGGGAAGGCCAGACAGTGAATAAAATAAGTAAAATATACATTTTTTTAAAAGTTGGGGAAATCAAATCAATAGCCCCAAATCATATAATTATAACTTAGGCTAAGTCTCAGGCATAAAAGTCAGATTTGAACAACCTCCAGGTAATACAAATATGAGAATTTATAAAGAAAGAAAAGTATATGTTGGTGTTAAAAATGCCTTAAATCCTTGGAAAATATTTTACTGAGTTAATAAATAGTATTTCTGAAAGTTCTCAATATATTAGATGTGTTATAGCTGGAAATATTTTCTAGTGAAGGGTTTATATGAATGTATTATGAAATATTTTAAAGGTTTCAGAGTCATCCATTTCAGAATAAATATATTTCTTACCATTCAGATGATTTATGGTCTGACTAACTGCTTATGTCTATAAAGAGATCTGCCTTCATATGTCTTTTTATATTTTTGCAATATTATCCTAGAGAGAAATTTCTTTCCTTGTGCCCTGTATAATTTCTATAGCAAATTATAAAAGTTAATTACTCAAAGAAAACAAAGAAATAGTTTGAAAGATCTTTGTATGCACATATCTGCATGTGTATTTTTATCACCTATGAATTCACTAAAAAAAGAATAAATAAGATGCAAATGGAAACCTACCAAGCAATAATTGTTATAAAACAAGTTTCTTATCTTCTAAAACTTATATTTAAAAATTGCTAAATGTATCTTTGTTCACTAAGCACTTTAATTAGCATGTATAACATGATGATTATATTATTCAACATTTAAATGCTTAATTTGCAATCTGGAATTGCTGGTGTTTCCTGATAAAGACATATTTTCATTTGTTGCATTTGTATTTTTAGTAGAAGACAAAAATAAGAATATACGTATTCGGTAATATGATACTAGATTCATAAACAAAAGTTTTTACTTCCTCTTCTTCACTGCACCTGAGATTTCAAGTAACAAGCTATTTTTATGTATGGAGCTGTTGCAGCACTTCATTCTGAGAGGTTTAAAGTAATGTACCTGCCATCTACTGGAGGTATGTGGGAGGTACATTTCCCTAAAAGTATATGAGGCTTCCAAATGAAGGCTATTTGAGGAAATTATATCTTAAGCCTTGAAGTCCCTTACTGCTGTTAAAGATAATTGGAGATAAAATGATCTCATTAATTACTGGTGAAAGTACAAAATGGGGCCATTTAAATGTGAGTAGGCAAAATGGAAAGAATGAGTCACCTTTGAAATATTAAGTTACTGAAAGGCCTGTATCAAAAAGATGAACAATGTCCTTCCCAGCATTCTTTTAAAGGGTGTGTTCTGGCCATGGATATATGTGTGCATAAATTATAGATAATCAAAGTGGCTCTGAATGACAAATGCAGCCAGAATTCTGAGATATTTCTCAATGACTTCTGTTCAACCTTCCTGGGTCTCACTGCGTTTTTGTGAATCGAGATAAATGTGAAAGTGGAAGGCTAGCTGAAATGTTAAAGTACTGTACTTTGTTTCTATTACTTGGTGTGGCCTTGAGTATTAACCGCGTAGCATACACTGGAGTTAAAATTAAAATAGCATTGAGCTAGAATTGTTGTCACGTGAGAAGAGGAAGGTAGATAAGAAAATATAAAGATATTTGCTCACAGTAGTCTTGCCATTCATCAGAGTGTATGCTTTAACTTCAAAATTCAAAGATATCACTCTTCTCAAAATTCCAACCTTCCATTAGCTGTCCCTGTGCCTAAACACACCAAAATAACATAGGCAGGCAAAGGGTCCGGGATCAGGGTCATAATTTAAAAAGATAAGTGACACACAGTTATTTTTAAGATTAGGTGATAAAGCAAGTGGGATTTCTATGTCTGACAATATGATACATTACAGAGTCTGAAAATCTTTAACTTCAAATACAGATATATATTGGATAAAGGCATAATGGCTGCTCACTAGAGCCAACTCACAAAGCAGCATGTAAAATAACCAAAGGCTTAGACTAAGACTAAGAATAAATTTGAGGAAAAAATTAGTGATCTGATACTAATACCTTGGCAGCTTGGAGAGGATGGGTCTTAGTTTATCTTGCTAATCAAGGGACTTTAATGGACATGATAGACCAGAAAACAAGGCTTTGTAATTCCTTATTTAGACTAACACCTTCACCCCAAAGCCACATTCTTTTTTTTTCTAAGTTTTTTTTTTTATTGGAAAGGCAGATATGCAAAGAGGAGGAGAGACAGAGAGGAAGATCTTCCATCTGTTGGTTCTACTCCTGAAGTTGCTACAATGGCCAGAGCTGAGCTGCTCTGAAGCCAGGAGCCAGGGGCTTCTTCTGGGTCTCCCATGCAGGTGCAGGGTCCCAAGGCTTTGGGAGTTGTCCTCGCCTGCTTTCCCAGGCCACAAGCAGGAGCTGTATGGGAAGCAGGGATGCCAGGATTATAATGAGTGCCCATAATGGGATCCCACCGCATGCAAGGTGAAGAATTTAGCTGCTAGGTTACCACACCAGGTCCCCAGAGGTAAATTATCAAATCCAGGCCACATAAAGGGGCTATGGCTTCAGTAAAAGCTATGCCAGGAAAGGGCCATATATTGGCAAAGTGAACTGAGAAGAATCTTGAGGACTTGACCTGGATATGTCTAGGAAACTAGGTCTATACCAAAAATTTAGTTCTACAGAAAAGAGCAGACTGCAGAATTAGACCCTACTTAGTAGCTTCAGATAATAAAACTGAAACATACCTTTTTTTTTTAACAGCACAAGTTTAACATACTTATTGTAGATAAAAGAAACGAATCAAAGTCTAGGAAAGCAAAACAACACTATCAAACTCATATAATAGAAAACTTCACAGGAATGAAAAAAGCGATTATGAGTGGACATTTGATGCGGTAGTTAAGACATTAATTAGCTTTGTTTAATATTTAATCTTCAGATTAACTGGCTCTTGCAGTAACTTGTATGTAATGTGTTAGAATATCATGTTTCCCATCCTGAATGCTAATCAAGCTTAATGCCTATCTGGAGTTATTTCTATGGTATAAGTTGTGATCGTTATTTAAGAGGTCAAAGCTTGACTTCGAAGTACTTTTATGCAGTTCTCTGATTGCAGATACAGTTCTAGAGTCATTTCTTGAAACACAAGTGGATTATGCCAAGTTTTATATCAAAAATTTCAGGTTCACTGGGTATCCAGGTTTTATAATTAGGAAATACTAAATGACCTTATTGGGATTCATATTTATATACCTTCTCTCTCAACAGTTAGCCTATCTTACTCACCTTGTGAGTGAGTCTGGAATTGCTTGTCATATATAATTGTTCTTGTCCATGAGTTTACAATATTGCAAAATGTGTTATTTCATCTATTCCATTGCTTCGTTTGTATGTCATTTTCCATGATTGATTATATTGTGGTTACTATGTTAGCATGACAGTATTTCAGATAACTTTTTGTTTGTTGGGTAGTTGAGTTTGAGGTTTTTTGTTTTCAGGGTTTTTTTGTTTGTTTTTATAAGTACTTTGCATAAAATATCTTACTTTATAATGATGGAATTGCTTTTTATTTTTGTCTTGTGGTTTTTTTAAGTGAAGTTTAATTTTTTGCACAAGTAGTACTATTGCACCCATTTTGAGTGTCTTACTTGTACTGTATCACATTCCATACCTTCATTTAATTCTTAATAAACTGTTCACTTGTTAAAAAAAGACATTAACTAAAATATATGCATACTGTCTGGGTTCAATTCCTAGCTGACCTTCCAGTTCCAGCTGCCTGCCATTGCATACCCTGGGATATAACAACAATGGTTCAAGTACTTGTGTCCTTGCCAACTACATGGGAGACTCAGATTGAGTTTCAACTTTTTGGCTTTGGCCTTAGTTGTTTCAGGAATTTGGGAAGTGAATCAGCAGATGGAAGAACAATGTGTTCTATGTCACTCTTCCTCTCAATTAAACTTCATAAAATTATTTTAAAAAATCCGTTAAATACCCATAGGTTGATATATACAGGTCTTCAAAGTCAATCATAATGTATAAAGTTGTGTATGACAGCCCATTTATTACAATGCATCACTTCTAAAAAAAGTGTTTGCTTTATGAATCATCATTTTCTATCTAGTTTCATTGAACTTCTCTAAATGCCTATTCTTTTTAAGAAATATAGTAAAGGATTAATTTCTAATGAAAACACTGGACCAAGGAAGTTTGGGAGGAAAATAAAAATAATTCATAGCAAAACAATTGTAGTCACTGAATTTTTCTGAAGAAGATGGATGGAGTATGGTTAGAGAGAAAATTAATTAGTGAGCAGAAAGATATGTTTGAAGATTAAATGAACTATTTGCAGAAATAGAGACACCAAGAAATAGAAAACATAAGAGAAAGCAAGAGACATGTTGATACAATTAGAAAGTCTTATATACATGCTAAAGAAATTTCAGAGGAGAAAGGAGAATAGTGGATAGCCCAATGAAATAGTAATGATTATTTTAAGTGATAAAATACAGTAGCCTAGTGACTAACGTCCTCTCCTTGCATGCACTGAGATCCCATATGGGTGCTGGTCCGTATCCCAGCTGCTCTACTTCCCAGCTCCCTGCTTGCGGCCTGGAAAAGCAGTTGAGAACAGCCCAAAGCTTTGGGACCCCATACCTGTGTGGGAGACCTGGAAGAAGCTCCTGGCTCCTGATTTCAGAGCGGCTCAGCTCTGGCCAATGTGGCCACTTGGGGAATGAACCAGCAGACACAAGATCTTTCTTTCTGTCTCTTTTTCTCTCTGTAAATCTGACTTTCCAATTAAAAAAAATCTTTAAAAAAGACTCCAACTTTTAGATACAAAAATGTATAAATTCATGTGCCCTTGAAATGATGAAACTTGCAAAGGATAGAAACAAATAATTGGGAAGTTGATTTAGCTACATCAGTTTCACATGATAGAGACTAAGCTAAAATTAATGTGGGATTAGAGATTAACGTAATAATAAAAATAGTAAATATATCACTATCAATATAAACATGTAAATATGATAAATAATAGCATTATCAAATATTACATACCAAAGTTTAAAAGCAAAAATAGGAAAAATTAATTCTAAGCTTGTATTTCACATGAAATACATTTAAAATATATAAAAAAATAGTCACAAGGAAAAACAAGTAAATCTATAATCAATGAAGAATTACAAAGGATTTCTTTTTTAATTTACCAAGAATGTAAGAAAACAAGTGGTTTTAATGACATAATTATTAATTGATTGTGACAGGCTAGATGTTAAATAAAAATGTGTAAAGAAGAGCCAAGCATATTTAAGGCTTACTTAAAATGACTAATAAAAGCTGGAGGAATGCTACATCAACTGAGTAAAGTTTGGGTCAATATTATGGATTGGGTAGGATTTGTATCCCCACAACTCATGCAGTTGTTTAAACTCTAAGATCTTAATGTTTATGATCCATTCGGAGAGGAGACTTCATCTAATTATGGGGTCTGAGAAGCGGGCCTGATACTAGGTCATTGGGCTGTTGGGAGAGTGTTCCTGGAGGGTGGTTCTTGTGAAACATTTGATTATTTCAGTTAATGTTCAACCTAGGTTCTCTCTTTCTACTTCCTGCCTCACAATGGAAACCTACGTTCTACCAAACATGACCAGCCTCCATATAATGCCAGATTTTAGAGACACCCAATCCTTTAACCTCAGCTGTGGGCTAAAATAGACTTTTCCTTTTTCAAAGAAGCTATTGTCAAGTATTTTAGTTGAAGTAATGCAAAGCAAATATAGTAACCCAAACATGTGTAGAACCCCAGGTAAATGACATGTTGGCTCAAAGTAAAAAGAAGTAATATACTGTAGCTGGTCTTATGGCCGGTTATAGAAAAAACACAATGCATATAATTTATCGCTTGCTTGTTTTAATAATTCTATATATTATCCCAATCTTTCTCTCATCTTTTTGCAGGGAATGCAGGGAATGGAATATAATATGTTTTAGAATTTCAGGTTGGGTTTCCTTGGCAGCAGTGGGTTCAGCACAGCTATGACTTCAACATTGCTCTCAAATGCCTGCAATCCCTAAGTAATGGTAACATGCACAATCCTACCCACTGGTTCAGGTTGTAGGTCTGTCCCAGATATATTATCACCATTTTGGTATCATTTCTTCATTTTTTGTTCATACAAATGTTCCATTTACTTTTTGTTCCGGAATTACAATATGTTTGCAGTAAATTTCCTGGGGTAAATGACTTTTGTTTGAAATATTTGGCATGGTTTCTGCTTTCCTGCTTATAAATATTACAATATTAAAAGTGGATTTTTTTTCTTCTAAAGTTTTTTTTCCTCATGAAAAGCATGCATACTTTTCATACTGTCCCCCAGAATTTTAAATTAATCCTTTATGAATTAAGAAACTAAATTTTTTTGTTCGTTTGTTTTGTGCTACAGTTACCTGGGCTCAGGGATTTTCCCTCGTATCCTCCCCATTCCCCTCTTCCCAACTGATTTCCCTTACATTATTACAATTCCCAACTGATTTCCCTTACATTATTACAATTCCCAACTGATTTCCCTTACATTATTACAATAGAATAGTCCTTCAAAAATTGAATTCTAAAGCAACCTGTTTATCCTTATAGAAATGAAATGTAGACAGTATTTTCTGACCTTAGGATATAAAAAGTATTTATCGAGCAAAATGAAATACAGCTTAAATTCAAAATGCTATTCATTAAAGAATGTAAATTGAAAAGATACACCACAGACTAGAAGACATTCTAATTACACCAAAGCAAGCAAAAGCTATCTGTGCAATATAAAGGAAACAAATCAATTAGACAAAAGAAAGAAAAAATACTAAGGATAGGAATAGGTCATATAAAAGAAAATGGAAAGACCAAAATACCAGGAAAATATAATTTAACATTCAATGCAATATTTCACTTCAGCATATAAAAAAGTAAAATAATTTCTAATGCCATGTGTAAGTATGAATATAGTTCAGTGGGAGGCAACATATGTTACTTCTGAAAGTGATGCAAATAAATACAGCTATTTTAGTTAGAAATTTTTGGTATCTAATGAGTATGTAATATCTGTGACCCATTGGTGTACTCTTAGCAGAGTTTATCCGGTCCACAAATGGGGCTTTTATTATTGCTGATCTGGTTTCCAAAAAAATTTTAATAAGCAATCCTTGGATCAGAGAATCAAACACTAGAATAACTTACTTCATTGTTACACCTACCTCCAGCCTCCACAGATTAACTTGGGAGGATATTAGCCATATAGCTCCAAGCAAATTATAATAAAAAAATAAAAAGGAAATCAGTGATTAATGACAAAGAAATCTAATAATTTTCAGTGTTCTAGTGTCCGATCTAACAATTATTTTCAGTAAACTCTGTTCCCGAAAATATAAGTACTACTTAATAGTACCTAAGTATTGTTAGATATCCTCCATTTATTTAACTTACAATCAGGATTTTTAAGATTTACCCATTAATCATATTGAAAAAATAAAGCTTAGTTCCCATGTCTGATAAGATGCATTGCCGTTACACAGGAAAGACAGGTGTGCAAAATAAAACACAGTATTTGTGATCTCTGAGTGGATAAGCCATTTCCAAGGCAATATAATTCACAGATATCATTAAAATATAAATAATAAATATTTGTATACAGTTTTAAAGATGAAAAGAATAAAGAAGATAGGGGATAACATTTATAACATTTATGAAATACAGAAGGCTAATAGCCCTAACAAAAAGCAAATTTTATAAAATTTTATAACCTACTTAAAATTAACATCCTGTGGAAAAAGGCAATACCCAGGTTAGCAAATATCCACCTATGTCCAATAAACTCATGAAAAAATGTTTAGCATCGCTAATAATTATTTTTAAAAATTCTAATTGCATTTGTATTTCCTCAAACTGACAGTTACTTTGAGAAAATTTCAGTCTGGGGCCTAAAACTACTGGCATCTACAAGGTAACTTTGTTTTGCTCTAAAAAATTAATTTTAGGGCCTGGCGGCGTGGCCTAGCAGCTAAAGTCCTCGCCTTGAAAGCCCAGGGATCCCATATGGGCGCCAGTTCTAATCCCAGCAGCTCCACTTCCCATCCAGCTCCCTGCTTGTGGCCTGGGAAAGCAGTCGAGGACGGCCCAATGCTTTGGGACACTGCACCCGTATGGGAGACCTGGAAGAGGTTCCTGGTTCCCAGCTTCGGATTGGCGCAGCACCGGCCCGTTGCAGCTCACTTGGGGAGTGAATCATCAGACGGAAGATCTTCCTCTCTGTCTCTCCTCTTCTCGGTATATCTGACTTTGTAATAAAAATAAATAAATCTTTAAAAAATTTTTTTTATTGGAAAGGTAGATTTACAGGAGAGAAAGAGAGAGAGAGATCCTCCATCCACTGGCCCACTCCCCGAATGACCACAATGGCTGGAGCAGAGCCAGTCCAAAGTCAGGTCTCCAGTGTGGTGCAGGGACCCAACAATCTGAGCCATTTTGTGCTGCCCTACCAGGCTATCCATAAGCAGTGAACTGGATTGGAACCAGAGCATCCAGAATTCAAATGAGCACCCATGAAGGATGCTGGTGCTGCAGGCAGAGGCTTAGCGCACTTTGCCATGTACCAGCTCCAAAGTTTTTGTTTTTGTTTTTGTTTTGTTTTTAATTTCAAGAATAGAAGCCTCAAATAAATTATACCCTTTTAATTTAAAGTATATATAATGCCTAATATGAAAACACCAAACGGATGAGACATTCAAATTGGCCCATGTGTGTGAGTACAATAAAGAAGGTGATTACTAAATATATAAGCAGGATTTAGGAAACCAATAAGAGATGGCTAACAACTCCAGAGCTAGATGCAATATGGAGTCAGTAGCACCTTAGTCTTGAAGGCAAAGGCAGGGAATAGTTACTTGCAACACCAGAATTTGAGGAGGTGTTGCCTAACAGAACTTCTGATTTTTTGCAGAGTGTAGTCACTGCAAACCAGATCTTAAACTGTTGCCACCTGCCAGTTCCTTGCCATTGCTTCCTCATCAGCTAAACTCACCAGCAGGCTGCAAGGACCATTGATGCAGTCCTTATAGACCATACTGTAGGTCACAGAGAAAGGTGAACAAACGAGCAGTGAATGTGAAGGACCACATAGGAAATATTTATCCACAGTTTGCTAAACAAACTCTAATATTTTCCCAGAGACACACTTAGTACATGGAGGCAAGACCAAAGAAAGTTTACAAATCTTTAAGACCAGCATGCCTTAAGTATTTTGGAAGAGGTAGGAACTGTTATTTTTTAAATAAAGCAAAAAGAAAATCTAATGAAATTTCTCCTGGGGGTAAAAAAAAAGCCTGGTGGATTTTTTTTCCATTAGAAGATATTAAGTTTGTTGGTTTACTATAGAATGTGTTCTTTATGTTACAGTAGTACATAGTATATCCCTAGCTCACAAAATGAGCAATAGTCTCTAAAACCAGCATGGTTTCATTGATTAAACTTCACTATCTTGCAAATATAAGGCTAAAACCGAATAGGAGACTTACACATTTGATTGGAAATTACATATGTAGAAACCATTTTTAATATCTTGACTGTTTTTCCTAATTGAGATTAACAGTAACAAAGCATAGTCTAGCCTAGATCTTATAACTACTAAGCACAGGACTTAATGTATGAGTGACAGAAATTCAAAGACTGAATGTTCCACTCTGTCAGCACTTTGACAAAAATAAATGTGGGTGTCTTAAACTGTGGCCAAAAAACATAGTTAACTTTAAATTGTTGATTGGATGTGAACTTTTCATTTTTGACATCAAATGACAGCGACAAAATTTGACTATCATTATTTACCCTGAAACACTTACATATCAAGCACACTGCACAAGCTGAGTCCACCTGCGTCACATCCAGAATCACTAGAGGTGAAACCCCTAACAACTGAATTGCTACAGCATATCAGGTTTGATCAGTACTATACCAACTGCTTACTAGTAATGGACCTTTAACATTATCTGCCTGGTGAATTATCTAACTGCAGAGTGCCATTCGTAGATGTTACTTTCCAGAATTACTCCTGTTACCAACTGAAAAAGGTAGTTTAGAGAAGGAAAGACTCAATGTAGGATGTTTGAGGATGAGTTTGCATGAGTGTGTGTGTGTGTGTGTGTGTGTGTGTGAGGGAGAGATTTTTAGATTTTGAATGTTTCCATTTCAAAACCAAATATAAATTGTTTAAAGTTTAAATTGTGCATGCCTGTGTATCTCTGGCATAGTTTACAGGTAATCAAGAATTGACACTACACCAAGGCCAGCCTTTGAAATTAGAGGGAAAAAAGCCATTCTTTAGATTCTGCCAGTCAGGACTTGGTGTTGTGCAGTCAGGAGCTGTGGGTTATTAAATGAAATCCAAAGCACATCAGGCCTAGCACTGTCGTAAAACCCATTAGTGTTTCATTTAAAGGGAGTGTCTTGTTTCTGAAATATTCATAGCTGGAATCCACCACCACTGCTGAGATTCACATCTACTTGGTCCCCATTACGCTTGCTGAATCTCTTTACTCGCTATAGCAGGAAGAGTATTCAAGGATTTTAGGCAGCAAAGAGAAGGCAGCAAATTATGACATCCATTATTGGCATCTGCTCTTGTCTGTATCCCCAGGAAATGCAAATACAAACGACTTCCAATTTTCTACTACAACTGAGTTGCAAAGGGAACTGTTATATGCAGATGAAGCAACTTCTATTTGGACAGAGATAAAATGGAAGAAATTTCAGCCTACTACACTTGGCATACCATTTGCATAACTCTGAGAAAGCTGTCACAAAGGAATAATAAAAAATCATAAAGCTCTTAAAGTACCACACACAAAGCTTGTAGATAGACTGCCTGTGACAGAAAAAGACAGAGCTTTAAGTTGTATGGGCTTGTGGGATATCCAAAAACAAAAGGGAGACTAAATATAGATGTTTCTATATTCACTGAAAAAGGGGATTCCTCTTCTTGTGTTTGGCAAAAGAACAACCCTAGGTTTGAAAATAACTTTTAACCCAGTACGTGATAAAGATAGATCCCACATAACCAATTTTAAAAATTGGCATGAATTGTTTCTTCTCTTGCAGGAATGACTAAGACTACATTTTCCATGATGTTGTGGGTTCTTTGAGGGCAAGGACTACTTGTATTCATTAATGTCCTTTACCCTTCGTGGCTAAAATGGAGTCTGAACATAACAGAATCTCAAAATGTTTAATAAAAATGAGCTGAAGGAACCACATGGAGTAGTAGTGTGTGTTATTGTAGCCTCTCTTTCTTTGTTACTCAAAAGCACTTTCCCACAGATATTGAAACATTGGCCCTTGGCTTTGAATTTCCCTGTAACTTAAGGCATGACATCACGCTTGGCAACATTAGTGTTCAGGTGAACAACATATCCAACTATTTAATCACCTCTTATTCACCATGTTGTGAAAGTGGTGATTCCTGCCCCAGGGTTATGAAGTTAGCCAAACACATGACATCTCGAAGTAGACAGGTGAGATCAGCAGCAATTTATTAGTCATGTATACTACTCATTGCTCAGGGTAGAACCAGCTTGCACTTAGAAATACAGTTGAACAGTCCAGGACATTGGAAGGCCGACTTTGTAGTGTTATAAGAGTAAGGCGCCCCCTGGTGTCAGTGGGTGATTATCACTGACTTGCTGGACTATAATTTTGTGGGTAGGCAGAACAGTGAAACTCACTACCCAGAGATGAGCAAAAACTGCAGGTAGTCTCTCTTCTGTTGTTGCTGCTGCTGATTACGATGTTTTCTTTGACCTAGTTGATCATATCTATGGGAATAGAATGGGTAGGAAGGGGGAGGTTTAAACCATTTGAGGCTCCATTATTATTATTATTATTATTATTATTACTATTATTATTAATTATGTTGCATTATGTGACACAGATTCATAGGCTCTGGGATTCCCCCATCCCCTCCCCGTGCCCTCCCCTCATGGTGGATTCCTCCACCTTGTTGCAGTATTACAGTTCAAATTAAGTCTAGATTCTTTCGTTGCAATCATATACCAAGCATAGAGTCCAGCATCTCATTGTCCAGATAAATTCAACAGTTTCTTAGAGAGACCTTCTCTGGTCTGAAGGTAGAGCTGGCAGAATATCGTACCGATCAATTAGAAGCCACAACACAACATCAACAGCAATTTACAGCATTATAGAATTAATTGACATATTGAGTAATCAATACATTATAACAGTGCAAGTTCTTAACCACCTCCTGTGATTACTTGATTGACCCTTCATTTTTTGTTTGTACTCAGCACCGGCTGCTATACACCTTAAAGTGGCTATCGAGTACTATTCAGCTGTCTCGTGTATATTTTCATTTTAGTATTTAGCTGTTTATTGTGTTGATACGTAATTTTGCTGAACTTGGTAAATTTTAGGATAGTCTTAAACTGGCTTATAAATCTAACCAGGCCTTTGTCTACAGTTGAGGTGCAGAACAGTTTTAGCAGGGGTGTGCAGAGAAATCTTCCATACCCTAGTGAGGAGTAATTAATCTTTGTGTCCTATCTAGTAAGGTATATGTGGATCCACGCTGATCGTTTTCTGTTTGGTGCTAAGCTTTCCTTGTATTTCTCTGACTATGCTATTTTTTAAAATTTTTTTAATTTTTTATTTGGGGGGGGGAGCTCCTGGGCGATCCTGATGGTCATTGCAAGAGAGGGTGGGGGTCCAAAGCTGGAACTAAGTAAGGACCAGAAGAAGCTCCTCTCCCTAGTCCCGAAGGAAGTTTGCTGTTCTTCTGTTTCTGCAGATCTCTCAGGGCTCCTGGCTGTTGTTCCGATGACCTTGGGTCCTGCGAGGAAGGATTTGGGCTTCTTCCATCCCATGTGGGAGATCCAAATGGGGCTGGGTGACCTCAGAGTTCTCAGCCTCCGAAGGCACTCCAATTCCCCGTGTTCACCTTGTCTGTTGGGATGTAGTCCTTGGTGCCCATATTGATAGTCCATGGTAAGGATCCAAGTCTTCAGGGATGGGATACAATGCCTCCATTATTTTTGCCTGATTGAGTCAGCACATAATATTGACCATAATTTTAGGTCTTATTTCACAGCAATTCATGTCTCACTTCTCAATACTTTCAACTCCAAAACTCAGGGCTTTCCTTTTTGTTCTGTATTGGTAAAGCTAAGACATTCAGCCTAATAATCTAAATCATAATTTCCAATTTCATCCTTAATCCAGTCCCGTCTTATTGTTCCACCATAAACTAGTAAAAACAAAACAAACAAAAAACAATGAATGTATTGCACTTATACCTAAGCTAATAGTTACCAGGAAAATCCACATCACTATTGATGTTTAGGCTGTTTTATGGCCTTCAAAACCAAACTGATTTTTTTTTTTTAAGATTTATTTTATTTTTATTACAAAGTCAGATATACTGAGAGGAGGAGAGACAGAGAGGAAGTGGAGCTGCTGGGACTAGAACCAGCGGCCATATGGGATCAAGGCGAGGACCTTAGCCACTAGGCCACGCCGCTGAGCCCCCAAACTGATTTTTAAATATGCCCTGTGTCACTTAACCTATTCTTCCAATTTACAGAGATACTGCTCCAGCTGGTATTGCTATTCTGAAGGCTCTACCCAACCTTTCCCCAGTCATCGTATCAACAAGATAACTTTTTTCTCTATACTGTTGAATATTCTATCTTCACCCTCAGAGGAATGAATATCTCACTTGCTTTTCATTACCAACTATGTACCTGTGTTATGAGTCCCTTTAGATCTCAGCTCCTTGACAACCTCATTTCATCAGTTTTCCTTTTTCTTTCTCTTAATTGCTTATCTTTCAGTTTCTCTTTTCTTAGCATATGAACATGCTCGAATCTTTTTTATTTTAAAATCCCTATCTTTGATCTTTTAAATGCTACTATATCTCATTTCTTGCCTTCATACCCAAGAACCATGACAGATAGATTAGAATTTAAACATACTCTATTCCTTTTTTGAAAAAAATATTTATTATTTTTTCTCGGAAAGGCAGATATACAGAGAGGAGGAGAGACAGAGGAAGATCTTCCTTCTGCTGGTTCTCTCCCCATGTGGTTGGAATGGCTGGAGTTGAGCTGATCTGAAGCCAGTAGCCAGAAGCCTCTTCCAGGTCCTCCATGCAGGTACACAGTCCCAAGGCTTTGGCCGTCCTCTACTGCTTTCCCAGGCCACAAGCAGGGAGCTGGATGGGAGTGGAGCAGCTAGGATACGAACCGGCACCCGTATGGGATCCTGGTGCATGCAAGGCAAGGATTTTAACCACTATGCTATCACGCTAGGCCCTGAAAACCCTCTGTTTTTACTCCCACTGATTTGCTGTATCATACTAACTTGTATCAATATACTTGTGTAGAAGACTCTTGAGAAGTTTTTGCATTCTTAAATTCCTTGAGCCCTCTAGATCATGACAGTCAGGTGCACTCCACACCCTAAATTCCATGACCATTTTTCTAGCTCTCTGACCACTTCCATCACCTCTTCCTCTTCCCATCTCCTGTCCACCTTATCCATGTCTGTAATTCTGTCTCTTAAGGCCACTGCATCTGTCCTCCAAACTCAGAGAACAATACATTCATAACTTTGCCCTTTAACTTTTACTTTACTTCTCAAATATTTATGTACTTCATTCCATATCCATGATCTTGGTTACAGCCGTAGATCCTCGTACCTGCACTGCCACTTGACTTGTGCATCTCTGCATCCTGGCCTCTTGTCTATAGCTCCCTGTCCTCCTCTAGTAAAGGGTCTTTAGTTCTGCAAAGAGTTGGCATATATATGCTAGTCAGGAGTTTCCAAGTCTGATTAAACTCAGGCAGCAAGAGATACAATGTTTATATGTGCATATGTATACATTTCTATAAGTTTATGTATACATATATGTGTGCATATATTGTACCTCTTGTTATATATATGGCAGATATTTAGATCAATAGAGACATAGATAGATAGATAGATAGATAGATAGATAGATAGATAGATAGATAGATACCCATCCCAGGTTTCCCCCAACCAACACAATAGATAGTTAGGGCAGGAAGAGGAATTATCTGCATCTTTGAACTTTCATCTGTGATTATTAAGTAAATCATGAGATTAACATGTTTTGAAGAAACTTAAGAGAAACAATGCTGTCATAGTAGAGTAAAAAATTTTGAGGGTGGATATTTAGGAAGAGAAGTATATTTAGCTCACAGCTTTGGGACGTTAAAACAAAAGATCCAGCAGCCCCAAGAATTCAGTCTCTTGTGAAGACCTTGTAACTGCTGAAATATGGCATGTGGCACTAGATGAGGGGAATGCCTGTGAGAGAAAAGCAAATGATGTATTATTTCAAAGAGGCCGAACACATGCAATGGCCTTTCTTCTTCACTTTATAAATTCTTACTCTCTCAATAACTGATTGAGTCCTAAGAGATATAGCATTTCCTGAGAGGTAGGCATTATTTCCTTTCAAGGTGAGTGCTCCAGTGACCTAACACATTGTGCTAGGTCCTACCTCTTAAAGATTCCACTACTTTGCAATACTATTACAATAAGGATGAAGACTTCAGTCTATGAACCCTTGGGGGAAATGCCATAACTTATATAGAGAGAAACATTGCATAATACAATCTTTCAAAAAGATAGTTCTGGTAGTACTGTGCAAATGTGGACTGGGTGTTAATTAAATGTTGCCAAATGGCTTATTGCATATCACATTTTTAAAAACCACTTCTCATAGCCACCACTGAAAGTATAGATTGTTGTCCCTGTCAATAGTAACTGTATTTGTATTTCTACTTATAAATCACCTATTATAAATCACCTATGTTGATTCTATTGATAGTGACCAAGAAACTCAGAAACATTAACTTTCATAAGATCATGTAGTAACTTAGTAACGTAAGCAAAGATCAGATCTCATGATTTTTTTTGTCTCCTCATCTTGTACAGTTCATCCTGAGCTAGTTCACTGTCTAGAGATAGGTTATCATCACATCTTCTTTAAATAAATCTTTCCAGTGGTTTATAGAATTAACCAACACCTCATTTCCTCATTATGAAAGTGTTCAGGCAATCAGATCTACTCTTGAGTCTGTGCCTCTAAATCTGATTTGATGGTTCAAATTTGAGAAGTAAATACATTTTACCTGAGCAGAGCCTGTCAGAACATTTTTAATAAAGACCTGGCCCAATTTCAGAGCTTTCTTTTCATTAGGGCAGGTCTGAAAGCAAAGGCCCTGGAAGTGCTTAGAAAAACATAGTGTAATCACTATGGTACCATTATCCTGTCCCTGGGTAATCATTAAGCATCAGCTTGCCAAAGCGCAGGGCGGCAAATTACTCATTTATTGTTACCTGAGCTGTAGAGAAGATTGAAATCTGGACTACTAAAGATTTTTTTTCACCTTGTTTAGGAGATTCTGTAGATAAGTTCACATGTAGCACAGATGCTGGCTGGCTGGTGAAAGTGCTTTCAGACAAATATGAAAGGGAAGCAAAGCATCACCTTGCTGTAAAGGAAAAGCTAAAAAGCTCCCATCATTTCGTCAAAGCACTTCTAAGGAAGAAACACTAATACAAAAACTAGTTAGTTGGATTTGAGTGGATTCTTATTTATTCTAAAAGAGCTCGATACGCAGTGCATGTTGAATTTAACACAAATCAAGTTTTGGGAAATATTTACTACAAGTTGGTAGGAAAGAAATTCTCATCTAATGATGCTATCTGATGAATTTGATTTTTTTTTTTTGTCAGCCGTTTTGGAAACGTCTGAAATTCAAAAAAGACTTCAAGTGTAGGTGTGGCAAAAGACAGTCAGACTATTCATAATCTTGTTAGAATGTTTAATAATCTATAACATGGAGAGCTGATAAGGTGTGCCAAAAGTCCACCATTGCTAAGTTTTTGTATTTATATCTGAGACAGATATATGAAGTTAACCTATGAGAACTTTTGATAATGAAGATGAGACTTTATACATTGTGTAAGGGAATGAAGTTGTATCTTCAATGTAGAATTGAAGTATCTCTCTGTACTAAATCAAGGGAAATTGCTGTGATTATGATATCAATCATAATTACTTAGAATATGATATCAGTAGTTTGTACAGCACTATTAGGAAGTGAAATACTTATATATTGAATCTTAGGTAAAAAGTGCTGTGAATGGCTGATGTAGGTAAGGAAGAGAATTCTGGATAGTTTTAGATAGTTTTGTGAGGGTGAAGTATTACAGTCAGAAGATAGAACATCTCTTGCTTTTATAGAAACTGGTACGGTGCCTGGAATGGGGACGTGAGAATCAAACACCATTGATTTCTGTTGCTGGGTTGGCTGGTGACTGCTTCTGTAGTCTGAGGCAATTTTCCTAGCCTACTTATAACTAAATTTTGGCATCTACAAAATGAGGATAGTAATCTTTTCTGTTTGAGACCCAGCTTGTATTATTATTAGGACTTTTGTTCATGTTATTATTATTTATAAGTGCAAAATGTTATTGGTAATATTTCTCATGTTATTCCAAAGGGGTATTATGGAAGCTGATATATTAGAATTTCTAATATTCTATAAAGCACTGAAATAAATAGTATTAGAATTTTAAATGCACATATTAGCTCTTGAAGAACATGTTTAAAAATCTGCTAATACTAGCTTCCTAATCAACCTAACATCAGTTTCAGATCAGACTCTTAATCTCCTAAGCCATTTTTGTAAAATGACTGTATTAATCTATTATGTCACCTAAATACAGGGTAATCCCTACCCATATAGGTGGAGAAGATAAAACAATGTATTGTGAAATTTCATTTCTCTAAAATGTAGAACTACTTATTTATAAATTGTTATCTTTCCTTTGTGTCACTGTTGATTTCTCAAATGCTCCAAATATATCATAATTCAGTATTCTAACAGACTGAATTTTTAACATGGTGGCATTCTTTGAAATTCTGGATTATTTTCAGAGATTTGCCTAATGTTGAATGCCTTACAGATGACAGTCATATTTTTATTGTGCCTGGTTTCCAATGGCTATCGAAGTGCATTGCAGGCATAGGACCCCTTCTTCTTATAGTATTTTACCTACTTATGCCATTCCCAGGGCTCCCTATTGCAACATCATCATTAAGGTTGCTGGCCCTTTGCTGCTGACCACATGATTAAGTCCTATTACAATGATTCTTGTTACAGAATCCTCTCATGCTTTCTAGCAGTAAAGGTGCACCGCACCATGCAGGTGGTGAAATGTCGGGGAGCTATATATTCAGACTGAAATGTTCAGAAAGGAAAATAGTTCCCCAAAGTAAGATATTAGTGTGTTACTATACTCTCTGGGGACGGATTTCCTTCTGAAGTTTATTTTATAGTACCAAAGAGGGCTTTGCTCTTATTTTGTTTTTCTCTCCAGGGGAGTGAAAGGGGAGGGATGGGGAGTGTCAGCTGGATGAATTCTTGCCAAAGGAAAAGCTCAGAAAAAAGCCCAGTGATGATTAGAATAATGGCATACTGTTTTAACTCAAAGAAGCAAGAATCTAGTGGATGAAATGACATCTCATATTTCATATCCAATGATGAGAATTCTGACACGTGTTTGGAGATCTTTTCCCTAATGGTGGAGAAGGGTTCAGCTCTCCTCACCACTGCAACAGCAACTTGTAACCCAGGAGAGAACAGGACAGCAACATTCACTTTATGAAACCAATTTGTCTTCAAAATAATTGAACTTGACCTAATTAGTATTTCTTTCTATCATCCACTTTCCAGGCAAATAAACCAGGTCCCAAAGTGGAATGTGTATGTATGGGGCTGTAAGAGGCAGTGCGGGCTGTAAAGGTCTATAAGAAGTGACCAGTGTTCTGGTCAAATGGCCTACAAAAAGCTTCTGCTATGTGTTAGTCTCCCCTTACTTATAGTGTTGGGAGACTGAATTAGATTTGTGAAGCACTTAGAATAATGTGTCGTCTGTATAAAATGTTGTTTTATATTAGTGGTAGGGTTAAAGCGAAGTATTAAAGTATGTCCTAGAGGCATCCCCATGTTTAATTTCAGTAATATCAAGGCACACTTGTATCTTTCTTGTAACTTTTCCTTAAAAACACACAAGAGGAAATTTGGCCAGAATAAATGGATCATATAAAACTTAATCAGCTTGCTGTGATAATATTACAGTAATAATAGCTAATGATTATTGGACATGGATTTAGGCTGAGCAGTTCATGCGTTTCATTTCACTGGATCCTTATGATAACCACGTTTGTAGGTAGTAACATTATCCTCAGTTTACCTCTAAGGAAAAAGAAGCACAAAAGAGATAAAGCCACATGGTTCATATACAGAGTTGGAATTAGTGTATCTGAGTGCAGTCTTTCTACTTATCTCCCTCCTCCAGATGGATTATATAGATAGATATATTCACGGTTCAGTGTGTAAACTTTTGTTTGTAACTGTACATACATATCTGTTCTTCAGTTCACAGTTAAAAATTCTGATTCTGCGTTATAGATTTCCTATCAAGCTGAACTAGAATTTAGAATTAAATACAAACTCATTTAGCCCTATGTCCTCTTTTAATATAGCCATCTTGTAATGTTTACACATGTATTCATTTGTTTAAGGTGCTTATTAAGTGTCTTTTTCCTTGGAATTCAGTATGCACATATTGACTCTTTTAAACAAAGTGAGATAATATAGATTTTAAGGAGGCACCACGTGTATAGAGATTTTAAAAACAATAATAAAACCAACAAAAAAGTCCAGTTACTTTTTCTTATCCCTACACAGTGGTAACTCATGTCAGTGAGTCCAACTTTTTTCCAGAGTGGGTCTTCTCATCCTGTCCTAGCTTGCTGCCCTTGCTCAGGTCACTGCTGGTCTCCCTGAGGGATAGGAAATTGAAGTGTGTTCAATGGAGAGGATATATTTTCAATTACAAAATGCATGTTAACTATTAGGTATCTGCGTCTGATTAGCATAGTAACTGCAGTTAAAACACTTTCACACAGGAAGGAAAATGAAACTTTTATATAAACATCTTAACCCAGAATCAAAGGCAAATAACTGCCACAAACTCATCCCTGCTCAGTCCATCCCTTACTACACAGGAAGTCCCCAAGGTACATATTTACTTTGTTTTGTACCTGTTGTTTAGCAGGGGAGTATATAGTTTTTGGTGGTGAGAGAATAGAAGTAGTAGTTAAAGATAAATCCTTTCCCATTTAACTGTTCCATTCTGCTCTTCTCCACAAGGAAGTTGGTGATGTATGGAAAGGAATAAGAATTCAGAACAGTGTGACTAAATCACACTTGTTAAAGTTAGAAAAGCCCTGAATAGGTCAATTTTACTTGCCTCACAGAGGGAAAAAAAGCACAAAAACCTTTTCATGAGGGGTGAAAGGTATTGCAACACCCATGAGAGCATACAATTACTGTTTACTCACCTGCCTACTGCCATTATTGTCATCAGACTTTATTGATAAGGTCATCCCATGGCAAATCTATAAAATATGAGGAATTTTTCTTTGCCTTATCCTTTTTTTTCCCCAAAACTCCTACAAGTTTTTAGGGTCTGCTTCTCACAATAATACCCAGCTGTTCCCTGGATAGCACTACCACCACCACCACCAACAACGCTTTTATCACCATCCCTAACACTTTGAAGACTTTGGCATAATTCATATTCCTAGCCATTCCAACTTTTTCAACATTTTCCCCTTCTATATACCATTCCTTCAGAACCCTGCTGTGTGGAAACAGCTGGTGAGATAAGTCAATTGCATAAGACATATCCTGAAGATAATTTAGCTTGTTATTTCTACAGAAGCAAATTAGATGTTTCCTCTCTGCTTCAGGCTCAGAATTTGGATACAGAAACCTTAGTACAGCTAGTCCTACACTTGATCTTAGCCAAAAGGCCGAGAAGCGATAGTACAGTTAGTTCTAAAATTACTTTGGAATTAAAAATACCAAGCAATAAATACTACACTCACCCTTTGCCTACTAGGGGTTATGTATAACACACACACACACACACACAGATGTGATAATAATATAGTATACTATATAATATATAACATATATACTATATATCTAATATAGTATAAATAATGACAGTTATTATCAGTTATAGAAAGTAAAAATAAAGCAAAAACCATTCATGAGTTTCAAATAAAGTGGTTCTGCAACATGAAGTTTATCCTACTGCTTTAAGTAGCAATTAAGTGTTTAATAGCAAAATGGGCAAGTATAATTCAGAAAGAAAGCTTCATTTTAAAGGTTTAATAAAACAGTTTAGGTCTCTTCCTGCTGAATCCTCTGTAATTATTTACATAACAGTGGAAATAAATGCAAAATGGCATCTAATCCTTTCTATGCCATGTCAGATAAGTGTCAAGAAAAGAACAATGATGTCCCTCAAATCATAACATATATTGATATTTCAGGAGAGTTGAATTAATTATGTGATATTTTCCCCAACTAAACTCATTAAAATATCAACTCTTTTGCTTATATAACCTAATGTGATATAATCCCTAAGATGATCTGAGAGATATTTCTTAAGTAAAAGATCAGTAGACAGTAGGTGGAATAATTTTACTGGGGGGTCTCCAGTTATCAGCATTCAAGATTTAAAAAAAAACTGTTGCTATAATTTACTTTCATTGTAACAACAGGTTGCAAAGGCATAATATCCAAGACAAGTAAACCTTGTAAATTCATCTATCAACTATAATCCTTGATTATGTATCTTTGGTTTTGTTGTTGCTTGGTTGTCTATTTTAATCTTTAATTTCTTGTCTCTTTCTGCCTGTCTTGTCTTTTATCTTTGTCTTCCACATAAAATTTCTTATTAGAGTCTCCATTGTAAATAGATTAATTTGTGAGTATTTTTGAATAGTAAAAAGCCTTGGTAAATTCTTACTCATGGAAAGATTTGAATGACAACTTAAAAAAGTCAGTGAGAAATCATTGAAGGCATTTGAACTGGGGTAAGAACTGATGGAAAATATTGCTATACCCTTGTGTAAGAATGAACCAGACAATGTTAAGACAGGTATTCACTGTTTTCTCCCAAGGGTTTAATCATTTATTTGAAAGTCAGAGTTGCAGAGAGAGGGACGCACACACACACACACACACACACACACACACAAACACACACACACATTGAGTTTCTACCTGCTAGTTCACTCCTCATATAGCCACAACAGCCAGCACTGGGCCACGCCAGACCCAGGAGCTTCACGCAGGTCTCCCAGGTTGATGGCAGAAATCAAAACATTTGGGCGATCTTCCATTGATTTTTCTCCAGCCATTAGCTGAGAGCTAGATTGAAAATGGAGCAGTCAGTACACAAATTGGTGCCCATTTGGAATGCAGTTAGTGGCCTTATCTTCCCAAAAATGTTCCTGGTTATCCAGTCTTAAAATAAAACACAGATTAAAACAAACTAACACAGATGATAGTAGTTTAAAAAAATATCTCTTTGCCTTGAGTAGTAGGAAATTGCCTGAAACTCATTCTTGGTTCCATGAGTTTTTTTTTCTACTTGCGTGTTTAATTTTTATTTATGTAAGAACAGATTTCATAAGTAAAGTTCTAAGAATATAAACATAGTTCCCTCTCTCCTTCACTCCCTCCTTCATTTCTCTTCTTTCCTTTTTCTTGGATTTTTACAAACACATAATTTTCATCTACTTGCTAATCACTGGTTAATTCATCACTAACCATAATATTCAACAAGTAAAACATAGGAAAACTACAGCTAAAGTGACAATCATATCACATAATGTCCATTTTATTCCTATACATTTTCTTTTATTCTATATTGTCACACGTCAGAGAAAATGTATAATATTTATTTTTCTGGGATTGGCTTATTTTTCTAGCATAATGATTTCCAGTTGCATCCATTTTGTTGCAAAAGAGGACTTCATTCTCTTTTTTATATAGCTGAGTCATATTCTGTACTGTGTATATACCACACTTTCTTTATCCACTTATCAGTTGGACATCTGTGCTGATTCCATAACTTAGCTGTTGTGAATTGGCCTGCAAGAAACACAAATAACTCACAAATATTCAGGCTTCATTGTATAGATCATCAGTGTCAACTGGAATGAATTGTAGCATTGCTTGTTCCTAGAGTTGTTAAGAGGAACTTTAAAATCTTTCAGGCAGTGAGTATGGTAACGTTGCCTCTACTTTTGTAGTTCTGACAGTAAGGCCCATTATGTGGTTTGTTTGTTGATAACTTAGTGTACTTGACATTTATTCCTGTCTTATATGTAATTTTTAAGTTTTTAAAAAGAAAATAGTAGAATAAAAATGAAAGATGTTTTTATAGCCCTTTATATTTACTTATACGGTTAAAATTTCCAGTGTCTTTCATTTATTCCTGTAGATTCAAGTTACTGTCCATATGTCATTTCTTTTCAGCCTGAAATATCTGTAGCATTTTTTCAGTGGGAGATATGTTGGCAAATAATTCTTTTGATATTCATATCAAGTCTTTCCAAACATATCTGACATATTACCTTAAATTTTAAAAGATCATTTTATTGTTTACAGAATTATTTGAGTATAACAATTTTATTATAATTTATATGCTGTATGGTTCATCCATTTGAATTGTACATTTTAATGGTTCTTTCTGTAATCAAAGTTTTATAGGCATCACAATGAATTTTAAAATAATTTTTAATATAGAATGTGGATTGGTTTTGTTTTTCATTTCATTTAGTTTATGTCACTTGATTCTCTTCCTTCCTTTTTCCTATTCTCCTTTCTTGGGACTCCCATTGCATGCATAGTGACATATCTGATGTTTCATTGATCTCTGAGACAATGTTCATTTTTCATGATACTGTTCTTCAGGAAAGACACTTTTTATTATCATCTGAAATTGACTATAGAGCAACTTTAATGAACATTTTATTTTGGCAATAGTTCTTTTCAGCTCTAGACTTTCCACTTGTTTATAGCTTCTGTTTCTTTGCTCTGTTTCATATTTATTGTTATTCTAATTCTAAATCATTTATCTCTACTTTTATGTTATGTTTTTCTATAATCTTTGAAAATATTCTTATTAGCTATTTTGAAGTATTCAATGAAATGAAAACACAACCCTATTCTGAGTTAGTTTCTATTTATTGCTTTTCCTCCCTGAGTATGATCGCATTTCCTTGTCATGTGTATGTCTTCTTGTTTGAGGAGTGAGACTCCTCATGTTTACTTATTTTCATCTACTTTAAAGGAAGAACAAGAGGTGTGTGGGGAGAGAGAGAGTGCAGGCCCCGGTCTCCCAAGGATTAACTCCACAGCTTAGCTTGTTTCTCAGAGCATAACAGGATTGGTAATTTTGGCCTGATACATATAGCCACTGGCTTAACCGCAAGTTCCTGCTTCCTATTGTCAAGTTATCTGCCAAGGGATTGGATAAAACTCAAGGGATTTAGGGTGGCCACTAGAGGATTGGATAAACACTGGGAGGAACTGAAGGGATTTAGGGTTGCCACTACTGGGAGGAACTGAAGGGATTTAGGGTGGCCACTACTGGGAGGAGCTAAGCAGAGTATAAAAGAAAGTCTGGAGTTGCAATAAAGATCAATTCTGTCATCGATCGGCATTCGGTGTACTGCGTGTTGCCTTGTCTTGTCTCTCTGCGTTGTCTTGTGTTGCAACCCTAGTCCCTCCGCTCAGCTCGGATTACGTGGCGACGCGGGCGTTGCCAACATCTGGAGGTTCCCACCGAGATTGAGAAAGAGAGGATACGACGAAGGGTCGTCCCAAGAGTCTGGCCAGCTGATTCAGGTAAGTGGGACGTATTGTAAGTCTCTCCTAAACTGGTAGGAGAGGGAGGTTTATTTTGAAGTATAGTCAGGTTTTAGATTTATTTTGAAGTATAGTTAGGTCTTGGTGTTTAATTTATCCGGTGAAAAGGACGATAAAATGGGTTCTGCCTTCTCACGGGATAAATTGGCCACCGAGCTTGAAGAACTTCTACGTCAACTGGGGATGCCAGTTAAATTTAAAATGATTAGAAATTTTGTTAAAGCCATTCAATCTAGCAGTCCTTGGTTTATTGTTTCAGGCAACTTCAATATTCCCGATTGGGAACAGGTTAAGGCCAATTTACAATCCTGTTTACAAAAAGACCCAGATAATTTCCCCATTGTTAACTTTTCTTTGTGGCGCTTAGTCCGTGATTCATTATTTACTGATAAAGTGAAAGTTGAGAGACAGTTAAGAGAAGTACAGACTACTTTTGAAGCAATCCAGGGGTGGGAAGTTCTACGGTCCTTGGAAGCCTGGAACGAGGCGGCCTCGAGTGAAACCACCCCGAGTGAGACCTCTTCTTTAGAGGAGAGTGAGGTCTCTTCTTTAGAGGAGAGTGAAGCCTCTTCTTCAGATGAGAACGAGGCCTCTTCCTCGGAAGAGAGTGAGGACAAACGAGATGAGGAGGCTTTCTTAAAGCGGAAAATTAAGGATAAGGAGAAGGTTTTCTTAAAGCGGAAAATTAAGGATAAAGAGAAGGTTTTCTTAAAGCGGGAAATTAGGGACATTAAAAGAAAGTTAAAGAAAGCAGGAATACCACCATATGCCCCTAATTTTGTGACCCCTACCGCTCCTCCTGAGGAGGAAGCCACGGGCCATTCACCCAATAATTACCCCACACGGCCATGGAGTGACAGCCTCACTGATCAGCCGGTGGGTGGGGTTCGATGCTTCCCTGTAATAGAGGTCCCAGTTCGAGGAGGTCCCCCTCGCCGGGAGCACCAGCCCCTTCAATTTAAAGACCTCAAAAATGTAAAGCAGGCTGTTAAAGATTATGGTGCCCAGGCACCCTTTACTCTTGCACTCATAGAATCCTTTTTGAGTTTGAATCTTACTCCTAGTGATTGGATGCAATTGTGCCGCTCTGCTCTCGATGGTGGTGACTTTCTCCTATGGAAAGGGGATTTTCAAGATAGGTGCAGATTTTTTGCTGAGCAGAACGCGGCTGGGGGACACGCAGATCGAAGCCTTGAAATGCTTACTGGCACTGGACCTTTTGAGGGCATCCAACAACAAGTTAATTATGACCTAGGAGTTTATGCACAGATAGCAAATGCAGCCCTTGGAGCCTGGAAGGCCTTACCTAATGCTAATACAGGAGACCAGCTTTCCAAGGTCTTGCAAGGCCCTACAGAACCTTTTCAAGAATTTGTGGACCGTATTATGCAGGTTGCTACTAAGATCTTTGGTAACGTGGAGCCAGCAATGCCAGTAATTAAGCATATAGCCTTTGAGAATGCTAATAAATATTGTCAGGATGCTCTCAGGTTCCACAGAGATAAGTCCCTGCATGATTATCTCAAAATCTGCAGACATATTGACTCCACCCATGCCCTTGGGCAAGTGATAGCAGCCGCTGTTCAACACCCTCAGCCCCACCCTAGGGCGCCTCCCAAAACCTGTTTCAGATGTGGACAGCCTGGACATTTTATAAAACAGTGTCCCAAAATTCTGCGACAAGGAAGATCACCCCCACAATCCTTGCAGGCCCCAGATCTTTGTCCAAGATGCCATAAAGGCTATCATTGGAGCAGTGATTGTAGGTCCAGATATGATGCCCAAGGCAATCCCCTATCGGGAAACGGGGTCAGGGGCCCGCTCCGGGCCCCCCAACCTCAGGTGTACGGAGCCCAGCAGACACCTGTAACTTCCGGAACAGCGCAGACTCCTTCCAGAGTCCCTCTCCCACAGCGAGGAGCACAGACATTTCAACCCTCCTCAGAGCAACACCAGGTAGCGCAGGACTGGACCTCTGTGCCACCTCTGGAGAGGTATTGACCCCGCTCCTGGGACCCCAACGGATAAAAACAGGAGTCAGGGGCCCCTTACCTAAGAATACCTTGGGCCTGATCCTAGGAAGAAGTAGTGCTACTATGGATGGAATCAGGGTACTACCAGGAGTGATAGATGAGGATACCCCTGCAGAAATAGAAGTCATGGCAGAATCAGCCAAAGGCACTATAATCATTCCACCTGGAGCTAGATTTGCCCAGCTAATCTTGATCCCCAAGGTTCCAACTGACAACCCCATTCTTAAGAGAGATAGACAAGGAGGATTTGGACATTCTGGCCCCTTGGCATGTTGGGTCTCCGACATGCAAACCCGACCCACCTTACAGTTAGAGATAGAAGGGAGAAAATTCACAGGTTTACTTGATACCGGGGCTGACAGTACAGTTATATCCCAGGCACAGTGGCCAAGTTCCTGGCCATTAGAGGCCACCCCAACCGTTCTCCAAGGGATAGGAACTTCTCAGCCACAGAAAAGTGCCAGGTTGTTAAGGTGGAAGGATCAAGAAGGGCATTCAGGAGTTTTCCAGCCGTATGTCTTACCACATATTCCTATCAATCTGTGGGGACGAGATTTGTTGAGTGCCATGAATGTTGTATTGACCTCTCAGCCTGTGCCAAATATGCTTAATAGACAGGGATACTTTCCTGGAAAAGGTTTGGGCAGACATCTTCAAGGTGACCCCCAACCAGTCTGTGACAGGGTTAGGACATTTTTCGCAGGGGCCATTGTAGAGCAGCCTCGTCAGTTAGTGGAACCCATTAAATTAACATGGAAAACAGATGAACCAGTTTGGGTTGAACAATGGCCCCTTTCAAGTGAAAAATTAGAGGCTGCAATTGAATTGGTAAAGGAACAGCTTGAGGCTGGACATATTGTTCCATCCACCTCTCCTTGGAACACCCCAATTTTTGTTATTAAAAAGAAAAATAATAAATGGAGGCTTTTACAAGATTTACGTGCAGTAAATGCCGTCATGGCCCCTATGGGGGCCACGCAACCTGGTTTGCCATCTCCTGTGGGAATACCAAAAGATTGGCATATGCTTGTGTTAGATTTAAAAGACTGCTTTTTCTCCATTCCCTTGCACCCGGAAGATGCTCCACGTTTTGCCTTTACCTTACCATCCATCAATTTAAAGGCCCCTTCCCAACGTTTCCATTGGGTCGTGCTCCCACAAGGGATGATGAACAGCCCTACCATTTGTCAGATATATGTGGATAAGGCCTTAAAAGGAATTAGATCACAATTTCCAAATATTTATTTAATCCATTATATGGATGATCTTTTGATTGCAGCTGAAACCCGTTCCATTCTGTCCTCAGCAGCACAATGTATTTATCAGGCTTTAGCCACAGCCGGGTTGATTGTTGCCCCGAATAAAATTCAGACAGATTTTCCTTATCAGTATTTAGGCCATCAACTTTTACCAACTGGTGTCACCCCTCAGAATTTGACCATCAGATTAAGTGATGTGAAGACTTTGAATGATCTGCAGAGTTTGTTGGGTGATATTAACTGGATCCGACCAATTTTGCATATTTCCACTGGGCAACTCAAGCCACTTTTTGATATTCTTAAAGGTGATCCAGATCCTTCCTCACCCAGACAATTGTCCAAAGAAGGCAGGGAATGTCTGCAGTTAGTCGAGCAGGCCATTCATAATGCTCATGTTAATTATGTGGATTATAAGGCACCAATGCGGTTGTTGGTCTTTCCTTCCAATCATGCGCCTACAGCAGTGTTTTGGCAGACTGGACCTATATATTGGGTCCACTCCCCAGCATCCACTGGACAAATTGTGCAATCATATCCCACTGCTGTTGTATCTCTGTTGTATAAGGCATGTAAGATCAGCCTGCAAATTTTTGGAAAATATCCTGATTTCATCTCCATCCCCTATGATTCCCAACAGGTGGTATGGTTGCAGAATAATATTGATGATTGGTCTGTCTTTTGTGCCACGGTTTCTTCTCAGTTAATTAATCATTATCCTTCCCATCGCTTAGTACAGTTTTTTAAAAGACATCCAGTTGTTTTTCCAAAAATAATTAGACAACAACCCATATTAGGAGCTCGTGTGGTTTTTACTGATGGGTCGGCTAAAGGCAAGGCTGCTATAGTTTCTGGACATGAAGAACAGGCTGTTTCCATCTCTCACAAATCAGCTCAAGCCGCCGAAATAGCCGCTGTTCTTTTTGCCCTTCAAATTTATCATGATGAGCCCCTGAATTTATACACAGATAGCTGCTATGTGGCTCATGTTGTTTTACCTTTAGAAACCACAGCCTATATAGCCCCTACCTCCTCAGTTTATTTGCTTCTTTTACAATTACAGCAGCAGATTTGGCAGCGCACTTGTCCCTTATTTGTTGGGCATATAAGAGCGCATACCTCCTTGCCTGGCCCCCTAAGCGAGGGTAATGTATGGGCAGATTCGTTGACTCAGGTGTTGCACATATCCCTGACCATGGACCCTTATGAACAGGCAGTGCGCCTTCATAAAAGGTTCCATCTCAATGCAGCTTCCCTGAGATTACATGCTAAGGTGACTAGAGAACAAGCCACCCAGATTGTCACCAATTGTGAAGTCTGCGCTCAATATTGTTCTGTCCCATCCCTAGGGGTTAATCCCAGAGGGTTATTGCCCAATCATGTGTGGCAAATGGATGTTACCCACGTCCCTTCCTTTGGAAAACTTCAATATGTGCATGTTTCAGTTGATACCTATTCCCATGTAATATATGCCTCCGCTCATTCAGGAGAGAAATTAAAAGATGTTAAAGCCCACTGTTTACAGGCCTTTGCCTATATGGGCGTCCCCAAACAAATTAAGACCGATAATGGACCGGCCTATGTTAGCCAAGGTTTTGAGAAGTTCTGCCAAGATTTTAATATAACTCACAAAACAGGCATTCCTTATAATCCTCAGGGTCAAGCCATTGTTGAACGTGCTAACCGCACCCTTAAAGTTTATCTAGAAAAAATAAAGAAGGGGGATGTGGCTGAGCATTGCAGCTCACCCCATTCCTTACTGGCATCTGCCATCTATGTGTTAAATTTTCTAACTGTCACTAATGATGTAGCTCCTGCAGAGCGCCATTGGCTTCGCCCTGCTAATGAGAATAAAGGCCAAGTAAAATGGAAAGATCTGGCCACAAATAAATGGCGAGGACCAGATCCAGTACTAACGTGGGGGCGAGGCTCTGTTTGTGTTTTTCCCCAGGATGAAGAAACACCTAGATGGGTTCCCGAGAGACTTACACGACAAATCTCCTTGGCTCCAACTCAACATGATCCCACTCCTAATGATGTTCTTGCAGGATAGGAGACCCTGACAGCAGTGGTGCAACTTCCTGATATCCTGCCCATGGGAAACGCAGATCTCCAGCTGCTCCCCGATTTACCATCATATATGTGTTACCCCTGTGAAATGGCATTTAACTGGCAGCATGGATGTTTTAGGAACAAAGCGGAATCTTGGCCATGAGGCTGATGGTCATAGCCATGATTGCAGTACTGTTTAGTCTTCTTTGCCGCCTATGCAGGCAACAAGCCTGGGAGCAGGTCATTATTTGACAAACCATGATGGTTTTAGCTGTGGAAAATCCTAGCGCTCAAGTTTGGCTGAACATGGTGTGATGGGCAGCCAGAGACGGGTAAGATCTGGCAGCGCTGATGACCAACCTAAGACAGGGATTCCCCAGGTGGGGCTCCCCATGACGGGTAAGGCGTCAACTGACTGCTAGACAACCTAAGACAGGCGTCCATTAAAAAAACAAAAAAAGGGGGACATGCAGGCCCCGGTCTCCCAAGGATTAACTCCACAGCTTAGCTTGTTTCTCAGAGCATAACAGGATTGGTAATTTTGGCCTGATACATATAGCCACTGGCTTAACCGCAAGTTCCTGCTTCCTATTGTCAAGTTATCTGCCAAGGGATTGGATAAAACTCAAGGGATTTAGGGTGGCCACTAGAGGATTGGATAAACACTGGGAGGAACTGAAGGGATTTAGGGTTGCCACTACTGGGAGGAACTGAAGGGATTTAGGGTGGCCACTACTGGGAGGAGCTAAGCAGAGTATAAAAGAAAGTCTGGAGTTGCAATAAAGATCAATTCTGTCATCGATCGGCATTCGGTGTACTGCGTGTTGCCTTGTGTTGTCTCTCTGCGTTGTCTGCGTTGTAACCCTAGTCCCTCCGCTCAGCTCGGATTACGTGGCGACGCGGGCGTTCCCAACAGAGAGAAGGAAAGAGAGGGAGAGAGACAAAGAAAGAGAGAGAGACAGATAGATCTCTCATATACTGATTCACTCCTCAAATGCCAACAAATATCAGGGCTGGGCCAGGCCAAAGCTAGAAGGCTAGACTCCACAAAGGTGCAAGGGCCCAACCACTTAAACCAAAATATGAGTCCCAGGACAAATTGGCAGGAAGCTGGACTGAAGAGAAATAACCAATACACGAACGAATATTCCAATATGAGATTAACGAGTCCCAAGCTTCACCTGAGGTGACAAAATACCCACTCCACTTTACATGTCTTTTAATAGTGTATATTTTAGATGATCAATTGCAATAATTCTTAATTTAGGCTTTTCTGAATTTCCTGGTGAAGCCTGCCCCGTCCCCATCCCATCTTTGCTTGTCTTCCTCCCTTCCTCTCCCTTTTTCTTCCTTTCCACTTCCTTTTCTGTTAACTTAGTTGGATATAGTGTGTAGAACCTACCACCTCCATAGTATACTACCTGTAGTCTCTGCTAACATTTTTTAAATTCTTATTTTCATTTCTTAATTTTGTTTGCTAGGTGTCACCAGCATTTCTTATTGGTCCACCAGTTATGGATCTGAGATTGTGCTCAATACTTTTGGCCCATAAAACTTACCTTATGATGTTGGATCTGTGTGTGATTTGAAAAGGACTTTCACAGTTCAGACAACATTTATATCTCTCAAGATCACTGTGTGCATGTATGTAGTCCCCAGTCAGACAGGTATGCTTATAAAACTAACATAGATTCTTTGCAACCACTGTTCTAGTGTCTTCTTGTTAACATTTAAATGATCTGATCCAACCAGGGTTGTAACCTCAGACTAGCACAACTACAGATTGGCCTCATTCATTTCTTTATTATTATTATTATTATTATTATTATTATTATTATTATTAATTACATTGCATTATGTGACACAGTTTCATTGGCTCTGAGTTTCTCCCAACCCCTCCTTGTGCCCTCCCCCCATGGTGGATTCCTCCAACTTGTTGCAGTATTACAGTTCAAATTCAGTCAAGATTCTTTCATTGCCAGCATATACCAAGCATAGAGTCCAGCATCTTATTGTCATTCATTTCTTACCAAGCTTGCTACTGTGACTTAAAACACTGCCAGGCATAGTTTTTTTCTGTGAGTTCCAAATTTCACTTTCTCTAGCGGCAAAGCTGCTGGCTTTCGCAACCAGCTTGGAGGATGGAGAAATGCAAGTAGTCAGATGCAAGGCCACAGCCTCCCACAGTTTTTAACTAAAAATTCTAACAGTTTTCATAAGTAAATGGTGTCTCTTTGTTGCTTGTGTTGGGTTGATTGCTACAGCCTTGGAATACTGAGAGCTTTTCTCTGACAGTTTGCTGTCCCTTTGTAGTTGCCTTTTGGGTTTGCTGCTTGCTGATCTTGTTCTTCAGTGTTGGCCTGAAGTCTTACCTCTTGATAGTGCATTTCTTCTCCTATTTGGAGTTCTTTTACTAACAGTTTATCTCAACCATGGTCATTTCAGCTTTATATTTATATTTATGTTGCTTTTCTATAGCTGCTGTACCAAACTACCATAAACTTGCTGGCTTAAAACGTTAGAATTACAGCACCTCACCTTAAAGTTTGGAGACTGAACATCTGAAAGCTTAATAAGATGATTCTCTTGGAAAACTCTGTAAAAATTTGTTCTTTGTTTCATCCTAATTTCTTATGTTTGTCTGCAATCCTTGGCATTCCTGGGCTTACAGCTGATCATTCCACTTTCTCTCTCTCTTCATGTGACCGACTTCATTCTGTGTTTCTCTATGTCATTTCAAATATTTTTATCTCTGTCAATATATCAGTCATTGGATGTAAGGTCCAGTCTAATCCCTTATGACCTTATATATACATCTGTGAAGATTTTATCTCCAAGTAAAATCACATTTGCTGGTACTAAGGGATTAACAAATCGTCCTTGAGACAAACAATTCAAAAGTTATGATGTAATTAGGAAGCCAACCTGAATATAATGGAGGAATAGAAATGGAAAGGAAAATAAAAGAAAAATGGATTTCTCTTAGAAATGGTACTCAAGAGAACTTAATCATGCATATCCATGGTGGAGATGTAATATGAGTCAGTTCTAAAAGTTTCTTTCCCAAAATAGCCTAGATAAATGGTAAATTTCAGAACTATCTCTTCCCAAACTCTGTAATGATGATATTTTAAACCTAGGATTATTTAGTCATGCTGTTTTGTTTGCTTATTTTGTTTTCTTCTTCCAATTTTTCTGAAAATTTTCATTTTCCTGTATTTTTGGACCCTTAACTATTTTCATAAAGAAAGATATTATCCATGTCCTTTCTCCAAAGCCAATGTCTAATTTTGTGCCCTATTAAAAGCTTTCATTCAGTAAATTTCCTCTCTCTTACTCTTTTTTCATGAATATTCCACTTTCAGCTGGATTATTCATATAAACACATGTAAGTATTCTTTACCCACCTTTAAAACATTCTCTTGATTCTACATTTATCAGATGCTGAAAAATTTGTTTCATTATTTTGTTCTTCTTTGCATGTATATTCATATTTATATTGCCATTTTCATATTCTCTCCTATCTCCTCCAATATGGCTTCTATTCCCACAACTCCACTCAAAATGCAGCTGTCATGGTTATTAATATGTCCATTGTTAAATCCAAGATCTAATTGCAGACCTCATCTTTCTTGGCCATCAATGATATTTTACATGGTTGGATTTTCTTATTATTTTCTTGATACGTTTAATCTTTGGAAAACCTGACTCTGATTCTTCTCCAGGCTTTTACTTTTAGTGTCTGAGAGTCAATCTTTGGGTCATTTCCCTTTACTTATACATTGCTTTAGAATCTCATTCAGTACCGTAGCCTGAAAAATTATATGTTAAGGACTCCCAAATTTACATTATCAATCCAGACCTTTCTGGATATGTAAGTCACATATCTCATTGATAATTTCAGTATTCTCTACTTGAGTATATATAATATAGCCAAGTATACTATATTTCTCCTTGTATTATAGATATTTTGAGCTCAGCATCTTAGAAATTATGCCATTCTGCCATCAAACATAGTCAACTTCTAGCCTGATAATAGCAACCTAATTCTTCAGACACGTATGCCAAAATATGGTTTTGATTGAATTCTTTCTTCTTTTACAAATTTATATTCGATCCACAAAGAAAATGTGTTATTCCAAATGCAAAGAAGTACTAGGATATAAGCAGAGGCTACCCTTTCATGTCCTCAGAAATGTAACTATCCCTATGATCATTAATATTAAAATTTAATTTACTTCTCCCTACTCCCATCCTCCTAAATTCTATTATCATAGCAGTTACAGTGTTTAAAGGTTGAAGTCATGAAACAATACTTTTTGCTCAAACTCTTCAGTGGTTTTATAGTTAGCACATTAGCTTATACGGCCCTATGTGTGTTGCCCAATGGAATTTTTAGTTTCGTCTTATTCTATGTTCTGTATCATTCAATCCACAGCAACCATATTAACCATGTGCCATTCATCAAACATCTCAGATTTGCTTGTACTTTTTAGTCCTTGGAAATGCTGTTCCTTCTACTTAAAATGCTTTTCCTTTAGACACATGCATTTTTAACTTTTCACTGTCTTTTAAGTCTGAGTAATTATTACTTGCACAATATGACTCTTTCCAACCACTACCAAAACTCCTTCTAAGAACTAAGTATTTTGTATTTATTTTCTTATACTTTCTATATAATGTACTTTATTACTATATTTATTTTTACTTTTCCTCAGAATACAAGATTTATGAGGCCAGGGTTTCTTATCTATCCATTATTATAGTTCAAGCACTAAGAACAGCTGCTACATATAATAATTTTAAATGAACATTTGTTGCATGAAGAAATACTCTGTTTAGACTAATAGTACTAGCTTCTGAAGGAAACCCTCCATGTTGATGTATATTGTGACTAATGTAACACTAAAAACTACCTTCAAAAAAATGTACTTCATCATTGATACTTTTGGAGAAAGACCTGTGAAGTATGCAGAGGACATGAAGATGTAATGGTCTTGACTAGATTAAGTGGTCATAAGCCACAGTGGTTATGGGCCCTTCTCCTAATGGCAGAAGATAGAGTGAAGGGACTGAACCCAATTTGTCAGCCCCTTGCATGTTAAGTAAAGGTACAAGAGCAGTTCTCGACAAAAGGCTGTGGTTGGGAACAATTTTCCTTGTGAATCTGTTCTTTTCCCTTGTCTGTCAGATAGAGTAGATATAGGATTTAGAGGCCCAAGAAGATGGCAGAGTCACCAAATCAGAGGATTTGGGGTCTCTAAATCACTAAATAGGAGATCTTTCAATAAATAGTTTATTAAACAATGAAATTCATAAAGATTAATACCTTTGTAACTAACTCAGTAGTGATAATCAAGGTTGATTGTTACAATAGCTAGTCTACTTTGACCAATAAAGCCAGTTCATAATAACATCATCTTTGAAAGTTAGAATTAATCTTGATTATGCAAAGCTATGAAAATTGCATATGTTAGGTATCAAGCAAATGAAATCCTCAGCAAAGTAGGATTTCAATTTCTAAAAATGGTTCTTTTAACTAAAACTCTCTAACACATTAGCATGTCTTCTTTGTAGTAAATAGTTTGGTTCTTTTTGGACCTGAGATGTGAATCTCTGCCCCAAGTAAGGATTCATCTTATAATTCAATACTAGTGTCAATAGGAAAGCAAGTTGGCTGTTTGTGCTTGGCACCACCTGGCTGTAGTTACATCGCTCAGCACTAAACACGCTGACTGTGTCAGAGTTGAGTACTGTCATTCTGATGAAGTGGGGAGTGTGTTGCCCTGGTAGGAAGCCTTTTAAATTGAATGACAAGGTTTTTCTTATTTGTTACATCCCCAGGCCATTGTCAAATCATATAATGCCAGCCCAGGAAAGTAATTACAGAACTGTTGTGAGGCTGTTAGCAGCTGCTTTTCATTTTTCCCCATTGTGACTGAGATGTGGTGGAGAAAAATTGGGATGACTAAGAACCACAACATAACCACCACCCAATCTGCTGGCCAGTCACATGTGGCACTTACTTTCAGTCAAGGGAAAAAGAGCAGGCTCCTGCAATGTTATTAGATGTAGGTGCTGAACATAATGAAGAATCTACCACTATCAGAAACCGGGGCAAAAAGACATGTGGATTTCATTTGTAAGAGTGTTATTAGCTCACAAAGGCTCTTTTTTTAAAACAAAGTCTTGTGTTGATCCCAATAGGGAACCCCTCTTCTTCCTAGCTGGCACTTTTCTTTCTAGCACTTTCCTTATCATTTGTGCAGGGACCACAATGAATCATGGCTTAATGATACAAAGTTTCCAACAGTAAGTGCAGATTACATTTTAAAAGGCAACAGTAAGGATATACAAAGAGGAAACTGACATTATTAAATGTATTTTAACCTCACCACCCTACCTTAATTTGATCCTTTATAACAAAGACTTTCTGAGTTGCTTGTTCTCAAGATTATTCCCAAGTTTAATTTATTTCCTAAACTACCTAGTAAAGAACGGCACTACATAGGAAAAGCCACTGATTTAAAATAGGAATACATATGCATTGTTTTAAAGTTGCAGCTGTTGAAAGTTTAATGGAAACATCTTGAAATTCTTAACACCACTGCATTTTGTGTTTCCAATCAAAATCTAATCAGGGTGAACCCTAAATGATTATTCATTATTCATTTTTCTTTGAACGAAATTGTTTAACTAGCATATGTATATGCTGGCAAGTTATAATGTTCACATAGAATTCCTTCCTTGTTCTCAGTTACTACCTTCCTCTCATTGGCTACTGAAACTTGGTGAATCCATTTGAATGTCTTTACAAGTTGCACAAAGCAGCTAGCCTTCTTACATTCTGTGCAAAATCACTTTCTCTCATAAGGTGTAACCACTTATTGTGAAATAACTGATTTGCAAATGATGAAGCTGGTCAGAGGCATAGGATCCAACAGCAACCCAAATGAAAATAATTAGAATTTGTGGTGAAGATAAGAGTTAGGTTTGAAATCTGTCGGTACATATCACTAAGTAGAAATAAATTATGGCTTGTCAAAACTGACAGATTTCAGCAAGGTGCTTCCTTTTCACTTCAAGTAAGACCTTTTTCCACCCAGCAATTAACTTTATTCCCATTAATATTCAGTAGCATTGACAAGGCTGACAGAGTAAAACTGGGTTTTATAAAACTAAAGACAGATTGATGGAGACTCATTACTTTGTCTAATAATTTCATCGTTGGATGTTAGATCTTAATAAATAAAGAACAAAGATGTTGACTGTAGCATTGATTTGTTGTGCCAGGTACAGGACTCAAATATTCTGTGTATATTTTCTTTTTGTGATTTATAAATTTATTTTTGGAAATAAATAGTAATTTTGCCTAAAGGGTTGCAGAGGTGACAAAATAATACATTTACTCTTACTACTGGCATGGTTTTCTTTAGATATTTCTTTACAATCTGTAAATAATAATTATGCAGCACAGCTAAATTAAATAAAATGAGTAACTGCATGGAAACGACCCTTTGATTATAGATGGAGAGAGCCTGAGAGTGAGGTTTGCTTGTGGTAGAGAAAAGAGCAAAGGATTAGCTCACAGTCCCAGGCAACATAAAAGTGAAACATTTTGGTTTTTATTTCTTTATGATATAAGAAGTTGCAAATAAAAGACAGCAGGTTTCACAAACCTACAAGATGATGTTGCTTGGAGACATAACATCTGTTCTGTTTTAGTATTTGTCATATTTCCTAAAAAGTTTAAAAATGAAACGTTATGCTTTTTCAGACATATGAACACAGTTTCTTTGTATTTTTTTGTAAAGATTACTTGACTGAGTTCAGTTTTTTCTTATCTTTCCTAAATGTGGGAAAAAATTCTTACTGTTTGTGTGGAAGACATATTTGTCTACTAAATCCACTGGCATTGTGTTCCTCTTCCTTCTTTCCTTTCTTTTTTTCATAGAGTATATAGTTTGTTTTTTTATTTTTTCCCTCTGACACGACAGATGACTTCTCACAAATGAAAGACTGCCATTTTTTCTAATGAGTTCCTTATCATTTAGCATGAACAACAATTTTGAGGGCCATGGGTCAATGGCAGTGAGTGAATTCTGGATATTCAGATGTCTGACATGGGATTTTGCCACTTGTGTTTCTTTTCCATGATATATGGTAAAAATGACAACTTTAGCTCCCATCATATTCAGTTTCTGCAAAAGTCTGATTTTTCGTAAGTGAAAATTCATGTAGTGAAGATGGAATCATTTCATGCAACTTTCACATTGGCCCTAAGCGCATGCAATGAGCAGGTCTAGTCTGTTCCTCTATTTCAGTATCAGTCGACAGATGGGTAAGTCACACCTGAACATCCTGAGTAGAGAGGTTGAAATCATGATAAAAGCTTTGGATTTGATTTCCCTCTTGCTTGAGATTCCTCTGTTGTGCCCCTCTTTTGTGTGCCACGTTCCCTTAGATCATTATAACCTGATCACTGTTCATTCTTCTCTGTTTTCTTTATGGCAGTCTACTTCTCTGATTCTTTTTTCTGTATTCAACTCCATTGCTATCTCCCAGACTTCCCTTCAGAACATCAATGCTAATGATTTCCTTCAGTGACTGCCTTATATTCCTTGCCATTGTTTTATTTTTGCCTGCTTTCCCAGGCCACAAGCGGGGAGCTGGATGGGAAGTGGAGCTGCCGGGATTAGAACCAGCGCCCATATGGGATCCTGGTGCGTTCAAGGCGAGGACTTTGGCTGCTAGGCCACGCTGCCAGGCCCTATGTTTTAATTATTATTCAAGTTAATGAGATCAACAAATGAGAACATTTCTACCACTGAAGAAAGAGTTCATTTTGGTTCTCAAGAAGATAGGAACACTTCTTGCCCTACGGGGCCACAAGAGGAAGTCCCAAGGTTGTATAGGAGACATAGGGACTGAGAGAAAATTTGAGTGCGTGACTTTATTGTGGTTTCATTGGGAAGGAGCAGGAGAGGCATGGTAAGCAAACTTAGAATTGGCCAGTGTGATTGATTTCAGCTGGCTCTAATGTGCCATGCGTGTCCAGAGTTGTGCTGTGCCTGCCACAGGGTAATTAGGGAAGGAGTAACATTAGAGAACAGTGGGCATTTGTCCCAAAAACCTTTGTGCAGATAATAGTTGAAACAGGCTTGTTGCTGATATTGAAAGTATGCCGTAAGAGGAATAGTTAAAGGCAGTGGAAATTTTGTCATATAGAAGCAAAAATCAAGGGAAAGATTCTTGTGCTTGCTTATCTAGACCTCAGAGGCAACCCAGGGCTCCTTATAAGATAGCATGAAGTGGATGGAATCCAAGAATGGTGATACTTATGCTCATCTCAGTAGCTGATAGTAAGCAGTGGCAATGAGCGTCAACTCCACTGTGGCTTAGTATGACACTGTCATATTTTAAGTAAATTACAATAAAATCTATTTCAATATATAAGTGCTCAGGTAAGGCTTTCCCAGGAAGCTTGATGACATAACAAATGTTAACCTATACTGAAAATTACTACGTTTAGATAAAAGAGTTAAGTCAGAAATCTTTCAGTGCAAGAACTTTAAGAAGACAAAAGCATAGAGAAATAGATGGTCCCTAAATAAACATAAGCCCTGATAGACTTGATTTATTTGTCTATATGGAAAAGACGGAAATAATCTTAATTGAAATAAAGATAACATGCCAAGACAAAATTACAGACTTTGGAAACAGAGAAAATGATAAAGTATGATATTAACACGACTGAGCTGGGCCTTATTTATAAGTGCAGTGTCAAAATAATTCCCAATGTTATGACGGGATGGTGACAAAGTATCTATGAGTACATATCTCCTGCCTTGAAATTTCTCTGCCTTTTGAGGTTTACAATCATAATCTGGCACTTAGAGCCCCAAAAGGAGTCTGTATCTTCTAATGAGCTGTGGAGGATCAAGGGTGTGTGGAAAAGGAAGCAGTAATAAAACTCCACAATACAACGGTGGCAGACAGAATCTGCAACACTGGAAAAAGCAGAAAACCCCAAGAAAATCAGCAATTTTAATAAGGAAATTTTAAAATCTAAACTTCTTAGCACTGTTATTCACAAAAATATTGAAGCATATGTGATGGCAAGAATACAGAATCCCTCTTTTGTAATAATATTCAGTATCCTCGTATCTTGTGTATCTTCATTAATTTAATATTTAATTATAAGACATTGAAAAGGAGTGTCAGGTTTTCTTTGTCATGTATTTTTAGGTGACAGCTACATTCTTTAACAAACACGCCCTTATTATCTGGGTGACTCAGAGGGAGTGGCTTTGTTTTGCTAATGTGATTTTCTGAAACAGTCAACAACTTTCAGAAAAGAGTGTGATGTTGTCTTTGTTTATACATGATTACATTCTTGAAAATTTTGTTTTAAAAAGTTATATCAAAGAACATGAACTTTGATATGTAAAATCATTTTCCAGACTTTTGGATCAGTGTAAACTCTTTTCTCCTACATAGATATTATTGGAATATTTGAAAACAATACGTCATAATGCTTTTTTGCACAAACTGACATAAGCATCCGTGGAAAACTAACATCTCTGCCTACCTACAATGTCTAAATAGTAGCACCATCCAGTGATGCCATAAAAAAGGAAGGGCCTAGTGCCATGGCCTAGCAGCTAAAGTTCTCAATTTGAAAGTGCCAGGATCCCATATGGGCGCCGGTTCTAATCCCGGCAGCCCTGCTTCCCATCCAGCTCTCTGCTTGTGGCCTGGGAAAGCAGTTGAGGACAGCCCAAAGCCTTGGGACCCTGCACCTATAGGAGACCTAGAAGAGGATTTTGGCTCCTGGCTTTGGATTGGCATAGCACCGGCCGCTGCGGTCACTTGGGGAGTGAATCATCGGACGGAAGATCTTTCTCTCTGTCTCTCCTCCTCTCTATATATCTGACTTTGCAATAAAAAAATAAATCATTTTTTTTAAAAAAATAAAGGAAGCACATACCTTAAAAATTCTCCTAAAAGGGGCTTTGGATTTAACTAATGAAGCTGGACCTAAGTAGCATCCTTGCCATAAGACATTATTAAATGTATGCTAAAATCTTTAATCAAGTGTTTGTTTGAATGCCTACCCACTTCAAAATTTATGTTGAAATTTAGTTGTCATTGCGACAGTGTGAATAGGGTGTCTAACTCCTGAGGGCTCCCCACTCATTGATAAATTACTACATTATTGCAGGTGTGAGTTTGTTATCTTGGGGATGAATTTAACTCCCTTTCTCTTTGTTTCTCTCCTTCTGCTCTGTGCTACTTCTGTCATATTATCAAACAGCACAAAAGCCCTTGCCCAATGCTGGCACTGCGATGTTGACTTTCCAAGCTTCCAAAAGAGTATGCAACAAAATTTCTCTTTATTATAAACTACCCAGCCTTGGTACACTGATATAGTAGCACCAAACAAGCCAAGACAGAATATTGATACTAGAAGTGGAGCTGTGGAAGCAAAGTTTAAGAAGCTGTGTTAGCAAGTGTTAAATGAAATGGGTAACTTTGAAAACTGACTATTACTAGTTTTATATTTTATATTAGGTAGACAGAATGTAATAAGTCAAACCATTATACATACATATATAGAGTGTAGAGTTAGCCTGTGTGTTTTTAAGAAATAATTGAAATAATTCTTTTCACAAAATTTTATTTTGAATCATAATTTTAAAAATTCTTAACAATCAGTAATCTTTTACCATAGAAAATGTCAAGATTAAATAAAATACAATATTTCATCATCTTCAACTTCCTTAAAGTGGACATCCCTTAACTGCAATCATCTTTCATGGTGAAATGTTCATTCTAAGTGAATATAATTTATTCTAAATAGTTAGCCAACAGTTGTATCAGAGTGAATTAAAAAGTTGCACATTCTTAGTATTTATATTTTTCACTTTATCCTCCGTGGATGATGAAGTAATTTCAAGGTTTTACAAAGTTGATAGATAAACAGATAAATTGTATTTATTTATTTATTTATTTATTTATTTATTTATTTATTTATTTATTAGAAAGACAAGGAGGATAGACAACGTGAGGAAAAAAGTTTATCACCTGCTGGTTTACCACAAATGACCGTAACAGTCAGGGCTGGGAAAGGCTTAAGGCAAGAATGTGGAACTCTACCTATGCCTCCCACATGTGTGGCAAAGGCCCAAGCACTTGGTCCATCTTCTGCTGCTTTCCCGGGTGCTTTGTCTGGGAGCTGGATTGGAAGTGGAGCAGCTAAGACTTGAACCAGGACTCATATCTTGGTGGCATAGCTGGGGGTTTAATATAACGCTATCTTTACAAAGATTCTTTCTTAAACCTCCCCCAATAACCGCTCTCACACATACCTACAAGATTATTTCCTATGTACCGAGATGTTCATATGCATCATTAGAGTAAAGAAACAGAAACCACATTAGAAACTGAGGGAGCTTTAATGCAAAAAAATTGATGCCCTGGGTAGTGAAACATCTAAGAAACCAAGTAGGGGTCAGAGAACCAGCCTAAGAGCCACAACAATAGGAAACCAACCACCTCCTATAACTTCAGGGATGAAGAGTGAAGGGTGAAGGCTTTACAGAAGTGTAACATCAGTAGGGGAAGCTGGAACCAGACCTGACCTGCCTGCCAAACGCTGCATATAGGAAGCTGCTGGTAGCAAGCATAAAATTCAAACTTATTCACCAAGGCACTTTAATATAATAAAAAATGTTAGATTTTGCCGTAAGGCCTATTGCAATGAGGTTAGATTTAGCTTCCCAAGACACTCTGGTCCAAGGACCACAGCTTAGCCACTGGTGGATTAGGTAAAGTCAACAAGGAAAAGCACAGGAGAGTGTATAGCTGCAGCCAACCATAGGCAGGAGTGAAAAAGAGACCTTTGGGCCTATGAGAAGTGCTAGCTACTTCCCATTCAGTAGAGTTGGGAACTGACTCCTAACGTGCAAAACCATTAATGGTACACTATTACCCTTCATCTGATATTGACAAGAAAATTTTTGGTGATTAAAAAAAAGACAGACTGATTAAACTGCATCTGGGTTATCTTTCCTAAATAGCAAATTGGCAGACAGCCTGGAAACAATGTAGATTCTGCTTCATTAAAATTATAATCACAGCTGATTTTTTCCTACCTAGCTGGCTACTGAGAAATAACATTTTAACAGTTGTATGACTAATGTGAAATATAACCTATCTTCAGTCTGCAGAGCAATTCCTATGGAAGAAAACATTGTAAGACAATGAGTGGCTGGAAGAAACAATTATAGCCAATTGCTGGCCCTCTCTGCAGCTCCTGCAGATAGTGATGTTCCAGTAAAAGTCAAGTAAGAAGGCCTAACATTTACAAAACTTTGTTATTAGGAAGGTAAATAAGGACGTTAACATGCATATTAAATAATCTTAGAAAACACAGTACATCTTATATTGACTGAAATTTGGCACATATGGTGTATTTATATTTACATTTTCCCAGTTATGAACTCAGAATTTGAGGGAACTTTTTTTAGGGGGCGAAGATAATAGAATGTATCTCTACCAAATAAATACTAG